>NW_026652285.1:14347767-14694352 GCF_009828535.3 Hylobates moloch | reverse complement strand
AGAGTAATCTGTGGACCTCTTGCTTTTTTTTTTTTTTTTTTTTTTTTGAGACAGAGTCTCACTCAGTCACCCAGGCTGGAGTGTAGTGGTGCCATCTTAACTCACTGCAAACTCCTGTTCCCGGGTTCAAGCAATTCTCATGCCTCAGCCTCCTGAGTAGCTGGGATGGCAGGCATGTGCCACCATGCCTGGCTACTTTTTGTATTTTTAGTAGAGACAAGGTCTTGCCATGTTGGCCAGGCTGGTCTCAAACTCCTGGCCTCAAGTAACCCCCCTACCTCAGCCTCCCAAAGTGCTGGGATTACAGGTGTGAGCCACTCGCCTGGCCCTAATGCTTCTTTATTCATAAATATTAGTGTGTATTTCTAAGAACACAGACTTTCTCCTACATAACCACAATACATTTATCAAAATCAAGAACTGTAAACATTGATACTACTGTCTAATCCATGATTCATATTAAAATTTTACCAACTGTCTCAATGTCCTTTTTAGCTTTTTTTTTTTTGAGGGGGCGGTCTGAGATCTGATCTAATGACCACACATTGAAATTCATTGTCAAGTATTTTTGGTCTCCTTTAATCTGGACTGATTCTTCGACCTTTCTTTGTTTTTCATGTTTTTCACATTTTTGAAGAGTGAGCCACTTTTTTGTAGCATGTTTCCTCAGTTTGGGTTTATGGTTAGATTCCGATTCTGCTTTTTGGGCAGGAATGTTGCAGAAGTCACGTTCTGTCCTTCTCAGGACATCATCAGGAGTCAGGGTATCAGTCTGTCCTATTGGTGATAATTTAATTACTTGTTTAAGGTGTTGTTCACTAGGTTAATCCACGATAAAGTTACCATTTTCCCCTTTGTAATTAATAAGTGATTTGTAAGGAATATTTTAAGACTTTGTGAATATTCTGTTTCTTATCAAACTTTCACCCACTGGCTTTGACATCCATTGATGATTCTTGGCAGAGTAATTTACTGTGATGCTTGTAAAACGGTGATTTTTCTAATTCCATCATTTCCTCTACACTTATTGTTCTTCCGCTGGAAGAGAGAGTGTTCCCTTTCCCTTCTCCCTCATTTAATTACTTATATGAGGGTGAATTGGTAGATTCTAGTTTCATTCCACAAATATTCTGTCTGTTAATAAATATCATTATTTACTTTAGTGCTCATTGTCCCAGATTTGGCCAGTGGGAATACATTCAAAACTGGCTCCTGCATTTTTCTAGCATGTCTCAATCGTTTTTTGAGGGCTTCCTTGTTTTTTGTCACAATATACCCCAGGTTCATCTGATGTTTTCCCTACCTCATCCCTAGAATCAGCTATTTCTCCAGGGAATCTTGGTTTCTTTCTGTGGAGAAGGGAGAACATTTGCTTCCCTAACAAGGGTGTTCTGAGAATGTCTCATCTCCGAAGACACCAGCCAGCCCTTCAGCCCTCCATCCCTCAGCCCTCCTCCCATCAGCCCTCCCACCATCAGCCCTCCTGCCATCAGTCCTTCAGGCAGATCTACACTAGAATACATGGGCCTTTGTGTCATCCCTTAGCGTGGGGCCCGGTGCGTTCATGCTGTTCAGGTGTTTTGGAAGGAACACTGCTGAGGCGCCGGGGCCTAAAGCAGCAAATCAGTGGCACCTTCATCACAGTTTTAAAATGGTGATGAGCTTAAAAAAAGAGGTAGAGTTGGGCATCCAAAAAACTAATAAAAATGAAACTTAAGTACTATATTACATCCCTCCTCTGTTAACCTGTGTTTATGTATAATACTTACGGCTCAGTCAGCAGCCCAAGGCTGTTTATGGCATATGATTCATTGTGGTGTAAAAAACAAGGCCTGTTCCCAGACAGGCATGCTTGAAATAGACCTTCCTCTTCTGCATCCTATCACCTGTGCTTATGTATTTATTTGTCAGCTTTGGTGACAAAGCACTTCAGGGTGTCCCTAACACCAGGGGCTGTCACCTATTATTGCTCCTTCAGCTAGACTTACTCCCCCTTACTAGGCAGGCAGCTAAATTTTCAGTATTGATTGCAGATCCCATTCTGAGAGTAATTAGGAAGAAAGGGCCAACATACCAACGCCTCTGCTGGGACACTATTGATTGATTGGGGCAGGGGTCCCTCCTTGGTATAAGGGGTTCCAAACTCTTCTGTCTGTTGAGTCAGGGTACCGTGCACAGTGATCCAAATGAGGTTTGCCGACTGCCTTTCTCTTTTTACATCCTCCTTCTCCTTTAGCCCAAGAAGTAGAGTGTCTTTGTCACTCTGGTCAGGGATTGGCTCTGGCAGTAGCAGCCCAGGCGGGAGAGCACAGGCTAACCCACCGAGCTGACACAAGACATGAGGATCTGGTTCTAATTAGATTGAGTTCTATTAATTAGAGTTTAAGCGTATATAAACCTGAGATTAGAAGCCATGAAGTACTATGGCTTATAACTTTAGGAGTTATTCAGGTCCTTGCCAAGTTTGGCAGATAACTCACATGTACACAGGGAAACAGGAGCTACTAGTTTGTGCTTGGAGTTTAGGGGTGCTATCACCACATCCGACGTGTGGAATAGCCCAGCTGCCTTGATGCTGGTCAGCAGGGATGGGCATGGTGTCAGTGTACAAGTACTGGCCTCAGGGGAAGGAGGAGCCTGGGTGGTGTCAGCAATATGCTGCAGGCCTCTAGGTCGCTACTTGCACCTTCTCAGGGAGAGGGATGGGAGAGGGGCTGCTATCTGCCTTCACACTTGTGACTGCCACAGGGAAAAAAGGGCATGTGGGCTTCCTGTGGCAAGGTAAAGACAGGTCTGGCATCTTCTAGGGCCCTGTTAATCAGCAAAGAGCAGAGAAGACAACGGAGAGCCAGGCCACAGAGGCAAGAGGGGGCAGGCTGATGTTGAGCTTCCCGTGATTGCGGCTGCTTTTGTGCAGAGAGATTCCTGGTCATTACAGAGTGTGACGGGCATGTTTATCTAATTGCAGGGACCCCAGAGCTAAGCACGGCTGAGCGGAAGGAGTTGGAGAACAAGTTGAAGGAGCGGGAGGAATTCCTAATTCCCATTTACCATCAGGTAGCCGTGCAGTTTGCTGACTTGCACGACACGCCAGGCCGGATGCAGGAGAAGGGTGTTATTAGCGTAAGTACAAGAAGTGCCACTTCTTGTCAGAGGCCCACATGTGGGCAAGTGTGTGTGTTGTGTGTTGCACACAGGCTCACAAGCAGGGAGCTATGAGGGCCAAATTAAAACAACTTCTGCAGATCAAAACATTTTCAATATTTTTTAGATTTTCGCTTTTTCTGTAACTGTTGTCATCCTAAAACAATGTATAATTTAGGTTTCCATTAATTCCTCAGGAGGCAAGCTGCATTTTACTGGCGGGAAACTGAGTCACACATGACTTCATTGGTGACGGGTCCTCAGGATGTGGGTTACTATAGGGTCAAGGCTCCCGCAGCAGCTAATTCATAATTGATCTGCAAGTTGTTTGATCTATCTTCTCAGAACCAATTTATCCTTGTCTGGTTATCGGGGAATTCACAGCCTCTTCCCCAGAACATCTCAGCCATGTGTGGGATCAGCATTAGCCAGGCCCATGGCTGTGCACAGTGCTGCAGCCAGCAGGGCCAGTGGGCTGCATTTTTGCCCTGGAAGACATCTGGAAGTGCTAGGAGTTTACAGCCAGCTCTTGGGTCTGTGAAGGGCTTGCCTGGAGAATCAGTTTTTATGCCTGTGGGTTTCCCTCCAGACAGAGCATTAAGCAGGAATTAGGACCGGGCTGACTAAGCTTATTCTTCTCTGCATGTAGGATATCCTGGATTGGAAAACATCCCGTACCTTCTTCTACTGGCGGCTGAGGCGTCTTCTGCTGGAGGACCTGGTCAAGAAGAAAATCCACAATGCCAACCCTGAGCTGACTGACGGCCAGATTCAAGCCATGTTAAGGCGCTGGTTTGTGGAAGTGGAAGGAACAGTGAAGGTAGGTGGGACACTCAAAGAGAAGCCTTTTCGCTAAGTTCCTCACACCACCTGAGGGCTGCAAGGCTCGCCAGCAAAGAGTCCACAGGCCTCTAAGGGCAGGAGTGGAAGGGAAACATAGAGATCCAAGCTGTTTCCTCCCCCAGCTACTCCCCCTAACGTGTCATGTCATGATATCTTGTTAGAAGAGGTAGTAGGGCATATGTTGCAGCTTATGCAATCATTCAGCAGACCTTTTTGAACACTTACTGTGTACTAGACACTGCATTTGCTTGTGGGGGCATGGCAGTGAAAGAGGCAAATGTTGCTCCTATCCACATAGAGCTCACCATCTAGAGCAGGAAACAGATAAAGAGGTCATGCACAACAGTGGGGCCCATGTTAAACACAGCAAAGGGCACAGTCAGACCCTCTCTGGGAAGGATGGGGGAGAGTCTAAGAAGCCTTGTGGAGTAAGTGATGTCTCAGCAGAGGCTGGAAAACAAAGCAGAAATGAACCAGAGGAAAAGGCTGGATTTGGGGGTGGTCAGGGCTTAGGAGGAATGTTCCTGCAGAAGGAACAGCATCATCCTAAGCCATGAGAGCAAGAGTAACATGCATCAAAGGAACATCCTGCAACTGTTTCAGGGCAGCTCAGAGACTGGGTGCCTGGTAGGAAGAAGGGGCAGGGGCATGATCACACAAGGCCATGTAAGCTGTCAAGGAGTTTGGACTTTGTCCTGAGGCCTGTGGGAAACCACTCAGGTATTTTAAGCAGTGGAGTGACATGCTCTGATTTCTATTTTAGAAAGACCACTCAGGGGGCTGTGTGGAGGAGGGAATTGGAGGGGCTAAGAGCAGAAGCCTAACAGGATATGATCGGCAGGAGATGCCATGACTACAACTAAAGAGCTGCCTACTTCCAGTCAGAGATGGAAGGGAGTATCCACCCTTATGCAGGGAAAGGGATCTATGAAGCTGGCATTTTCTTGGGGTGATCTCACAGAGAGGGCTCGTGACCTAGAGCAGTAACCCTACTGAGATGGTGTCCCTGGTGCTCTAGCCTCAGTGTTGGGAATGGGGTGGGTCTCAAGCCAGGATGACCTAGCAAGGGCACCAGCATTTGCCCCTGGAATAGTGGGCTGCATAAGACACTCCATGGGAGAGGATGGGAAGAAAAAGCTGGAACTTTTATTTCTGTTTATTTTTACTAACAAAAAGAAATTAACCTTTATTAGTAATTAATGTATGGATTAATCATTTACATCATATATGCATTTTATCAGAATATTGGTAGTATGTGCTCAAAATATATTTGTCTGTCTTTCTCGTTGCTATGTGATCACAAACGTTTGGTGACTACCAGGTTAGAGTATTGATGGAGGGCTGGGTGGCTGGTGGTGGCTTGAAGGGTCCTGGCCCACTAAGAGGGGCACTCTGGCCTCTGCCAGAAAGTGTTGCCTGAAGCCTCTGCTAATCGTTCTCAAGGAGGAACTCCAAGATTTGTTGTCAATTTTAAAGCCAGTGAATTGGGGTGCTTCTAGGATTCACCGTTGTATTAAGTCTGCCCATTTTTTTATGACCGAAAAGCTTCTTTGGATAAATATTTCAAATGTGCAGTGGGGTAGCACAGCCTTCTCCGACATTTGGTTCAGGTTAAGGTCAGTCTGTGGCATCATAATTGAGTGAGACAGTTTTGTCAGTGGCTACTGGCAGCTTCTAGTGGAAGTTGGCATTGAAAGTCACGCAAGTGTAAAATAAGAGGTTGTTCTCCAGTTAAGAGTGGCTGGCTAGGTAAATGGAGTGTGTGTGTATGTGTGTGGCCAGGAGAGGCCTGCACTGCCTCCCTACCACATTAGTCACTAATGGACGTGTCCAGCCTCAGTAGGTACAAGGATGAGGAGAAGGAATAGTTTCCCCCTAAGCATGAAGCAAGTAGATAGGCCCTTCAGCTTTTCCCTAGCATCCTGCTCCCAAGCGGACAGAGCGTCTGAAGAAATAGGTCACTGCCGTCTTTATCAATGGAGAGAACAGTTGACCACGTGTGTACAAGCTCCTGGCTGGAATTGAGGCACAGAAGAGAACCCCAACCCCATAGCTCAGGAAGAGGCTGCCTAGGCACTGGGAGCCAACTATGCTGAGCATTGAGACTATTTCCCTTGTGCCCACCTACAAAAGGCAGCATTCTCCTGAGTTCTCTGAGAGGAATGCCAAGGACTGAACGTGAGGATGGGTAATCCTATGATGTCAGGGCATGTGGCTTTGAAACCTCCTTCCATATTCTGCAGGCTCAGCAGGACCTAGTTTAGTGTGGGGTGGGTGATAAAATCTGCAGCGCCCTCGAGAGAAGAAAGGGTTGCAGTGTTCAAAAGCCATCTGTGTACCTCCGAAGGAGTGATACACAATCTGCTTGCTGTTTGGAAATGGTTTTTTTTTTTTTGGAGGGGGTTCTTCAAAGAACGATAGATACTGTGTGTTGTGTTTCTCAAGTGCAAAGACTGGCTGAGTCTAGACCCTGGCTTTGCACCAGAAAGTGACCCTCTAATCTTTATTGTGGTTGGTTACTGGTAAGAAAAGACATTTCATGATAGGCATCTATTAGCCATTCTGTGTGTTCTTTTTGTTCCCAGAGAATTTGTTTTCTTAATCTTAATCCTGAAAACAGAGATTCTGGGACAGAAAATTGAAGACATGGTGATGTTATATAACTGAGCACTATAATTCTTTTGTTTCCCTTAGAGATATCTGTTACCATGAGTTATGGGAGTCTGTTTGAATCCACTGGGACGATCCTCCTGTAGGAAATAGTAGGATTTATGGTTCATAGTTTCACTGCAGGCAGAAGCAAAGCATCACTACAGCTCCTTGACGAAAATAACAAGAACAGTAGTTTAAATTGGGTCATAAGAACATGGCACACATTTGTATCCTGGGCATGGTTTCTCACTTGATTCTTAGATCCAAAATTTGAAGTATGTGGTTTTTCAAACAGGCTGATTTATTTTTTCCCAAACCCCAATAGTAGAAATTGAAATTAGGACTCTGCATGGAACAATGAGAATGTGGGTTTTGAAATCTCATAAACTTTGGGATCCCAGCTTTGTCATTTACTGGCATGGGCATATTATTTAAGCCTCCATTCCCTCATCTGTAAAATGGGGGTGGTGTTTATGTCATGGGGTTCAGTGAGTTTTAAATAACATGAGTAAAGTATAGAGCATAAGTCAGATGTGGTGGCTCACGCCTGTAATCCCAGTGCTTTGGGAAGCTGAAGTGGGAGGATCACTTGAGGCCAGGAGTTTGAGACCAGCCTGGATAACAAAGCAAGACTCTGTTTTCACAAAAAATTTTAAAATTTGCTCGGTGTTGTGGCACACACATGTAGTCCTAGCTCCTCAGGGGGCTGAGGCAGGAGCATCGCTTGGGCCAAGGAATTTGAGGTTATAGTGAGCTATGATGGCATCACTGCACCCCAGCCTGGGCAACAGAGTGAGACCCTGTCTCCAAAAAGTATGGAACACAATATCTGGCTCAGTAGACATTCAATTATGCTAGTTTCCCTTCCTCTATGTTAGAAGGTAAAAAAATAATAGCAACATAGACCAAGTCAAAAATGTACAGCTGATTGACCTCGGCGGAAAGGGGGCTGACTCCTGAGCACAGTGGGTGCGCAGACACTCTTTGGTTTGGCATGCTCTCATGTTCCCACAGCCTGATGCCATGGTGCATTCTTATTGTTCACACAGCTACCCACTCGCTCTTATTCTGGATTTCCAAGTGAAATGAATGCTCAACGGAGGCCCCTGTGAGGATCACAGAGGGAAAAGCACTATTGATAGGGTCACTTATTTCCACTGACCTCAAAACCTGGCCTCAGGCTGCTGATGAATAAGTCTCATACACCAAACTTCTCACACAGGGCCAGGCAGGGAGGGAGTAAGGTAGAACCTGGAAAGCATTGCTTGGCCCTGCTATGGGCCTGGAGCTGAGATGGGATTGGCTCACAGGAGCTTGGTTCACAGGGGTCTGATGGCCACCCTAGCCCACATGTCCTTTGGCTATTGTACTCTAAAGCCTCTGGAAAAAAAAAATCACATCCTTTCTTGGGCTTCTGTTGGATAGGGCTTAGCCTTGTAAGTGCAGGTGTAGTGAAAATGTCTTTCCAAAATACGAGTGTACCTTGGGATGTGTATGCCATCCCTACACCCATCAGGCTGTGTGTTTCCCAGAAGTCTGGAAGGTCAGAAATGGGAGGAGCCTCCCTAGCTGGAGGTGTCTCCAAGCAGCTCCCAAGGTGAGTTATTAGTAGGGTATAGTAATCAGGGCTCACATCCATCAGGTTGTGCCCTGGTCACTCCCTGGCCTTGCTGAACCATTGTCTAAGGAGGACTTAACAGCTATCCAATATGTTAGAAATGAAACTTTCCAAACAGGTCATTTAGATGTTGTGAGATAGACTAATTACTACATAAAATTAGTGAGGCTGACTAGTGCCTGAGATACTTATCCGCTGATGCAGAGAGAAAGTGTCTGTTGAACATTCATTTTAGGACAGGCCACTGCTGTGATGTAAAATTATTGATATCTTACTGGTAAAATGTTCTGATACAGATGGATATGCAGACAGGTGGCATACGGGCCCCAGGCCTGTCATGATGTCAGCAGCCTAGCATATCACACTTGTTTAAAGTCCACGCTGGAATACTAGGAATGACTGGCCACATTTTCTTTCCTTTTTTTTTTTTTTTTTTTCTGGTCTCACTCTGTTGCCCAGGCTGCTGGAGTAGGTATGATGACTCACTTTCAGCCTCAACCTCCTGGGCTCAGGTGATCCTCCCCTCCCACCTCAGCCTCCCAAGTAGCTGGGACTATAGGCACACACCACCCCACCTGGCTGATTTTTTTGTAGAGATAGATAGGGTTTTACCGTGTTGCCCAGGCTGGTCAGAAACTCCTGGACTCCAGCAATTCCCTGCCTCAGCCTCCCAAATTGCTGGGATAACAGGCGTGAGCCACTGTGCCAGGCCCATTTGCATAATTTTAAGGAGGGAAATAATAATGGCTTCTTCCTGGGAATAAGGTTGGCCTATCCTTCTGGATGACTGGAATTGAGTCTTCCAACTGTTCTAAGAGAGCAAACAAGAAACTGTAGGCTCTGTCTGGGCACAGTGGCGCACGCCTATAATCCCAGCACTTTGGGAGGCCAAGGCAGGGGAACTGCTTGAGCCCAGGAGTTCAAGACCAGCCTGGGCAACATAACGAGACCCTGTTTCTACCAAAAAAAGTTTTGCCAGGCATGGTGGGGCATGCCTGTAATCCTAGCTATTCAGGATGCTGATGCAAGAGAATCACATGAGCCCAGGAGTTTCGGGCTGCAATGAGCCGTGATCATGCCACTGTACTCCAGCCCGGGCAACAGGAGGAGACCCTGTCTGGGGGAAGAAAAACAAAAAAACTGTAAACTCTATAACCCAGTGGAAGGGAGCTTGCTTTTCCCAGGTGGAGCAAATTAGCCCACAACACTATAGTAACGCTCCCAGGTCTGTTGAGAAAAACCAGTGGCACTATGCTTACATAAGTTTGTTATTTTTGCTAAACATGCAGTTGATTAGAACTTGAGACCCCTTTCCTTCATGTACTCTAGGCTATAATCCACTGGGGTTTGGCCTGGTCATTGTCATCCAGTTGTACTTTGCGTAAACAGCAGATCTTTTTATAGGGCCCATATTTTCAAGCAACTGTAAAACTTGGAATGCGTTGCCCTAATCCTGTCTAGGAACTTTTCGAAATGTTTAAACACCTAGCATACTCTGTGGCTGCAGGAGGGGAAGGCAGAAGAGTTTTCTCTAGAGGGTAGCTGGCTTTCCAGTGTAGCGTCTGAGCATCATTGGAAGCAGGCATCTTGTTAGCTAATACATTACACCAATCAAGGAGAGTTATCTTAAGCCACAATTAATCTGCTCCCTGGCATATGTTGATAGGAAAGCATCATGCTGTTTCTTAATTAAAAGCAAACGGATTAAAAATGATTAATAAGAGTATTAAATATTCTCCTAAACTAAAGGCTTTGGGATTCTTGGGTAAATCTAAAAATCTTGGGTTTTGTTTTTTTTTTTTCCATTCTGAAATCCAAGAAGCATTTATTGTTTTATTTTTCCTCCCCTCCACCCCAGTCTTCATAAGTAGGGGTATGTGTAGAAGCCCTGAAACCATGGAGCAGAAGAGTAAATTGCCAATGATGGAAATGGAAATGTTGAAATTTAGGTGGCGACGTTTAGGAGTCCAGGGGGACCCATCCATATGTGGGGCGTGCAGCAAGCTGGGTCACAAGAGTGAGTTAAAACCATGTTATGGGAAAAGCAGTGCTACCTTCTCCCTGGTGGATAGGGGCTGATGTGACACTTCCTTTCCTTAGGCGCAAAACACTTTCTCAAGGCAGTTTGGCCTTGAGAGATGCTGGGAGTCCTAACCCAGGCACAGAGAGAAGAGGCTCACTCAGGTTTGCACTGACGGGGCCACACACCCCAGCTGAAGAATTGCTGATCTGCTTATCAGTGATTAGAAACAGAACTGGGCACATTTGAGTCAGAAAAAGAAATGGACAAAGAACTAAAAGAGACATACTGCTGATCCTTAGTCCCTGGAAGCCTTCATCTTTCCAGTGTGAAGAACTTAACTTTTTAGAAACAGATGTCGATGAAATGACATACATTAAATAACCAGTCACAACTAAGTCGGCAGCTAAGTTAGAGACAGGAAATGAGAGTCTGAAAAGAAACCATTATATTTGAAGGCACGAGATAGTTAGAAAATAGCCTAGTGCTCAGTTTTGTACTGCTTAAGGCCTCTTGTGATGAAAACATTTCCTCTGCAGCCCAGTAGTCACAGCTGTGGCTTTGGTGACCTTGCTTGTATACAGGCTTCCTGTAGCCACGTCTCAAACCTCAAAGCCTCAGAGTCCCTAATGCACCCACCTATTAAATTACAGCACCAAACTCATTGTCATTCTGACTTTGACTTCGTTAGTGATAACAGAGGATAGCGCACCTTTAAATGACGAGCTTTGTGTTTAATTACCCAAACAAAATGACATAAATATGAATGAGCCCTAATTGTGGTACTTGGTTTTCCGGAAACCATTAACAAAACGATTCCTAAATGATTTGTAAAGAAAATGAGAGGAGAAAAGAGCAAGGAGAAGGCTATTAGGCTTCTAACACACTCCTGAATTATTATGTAGTCAACCACCTAGGAAATACTCAGCTAAATGATCTTGAAAAGGAGGTGAGAGGTGGTTTCTTGAGACTTTCAGGGTTATGGACGTCTTGATCCTTTTGAATACTCTCGTAGGTAATAAAATGGGGCTTAGGTTTCTGACCTGGTGGCTCTACCCTGGCAACAAGACTTCCCTCCCATCAGTTCCCCGTCCGTGCCTCATCAAAAGACAGTGAGCTCTATTTCAGGACTGCCAGGCCTCACTGGTTCTAGAGACTTGTACTTTAGGCATTGTGTCTCAGCTCCTCTGAAAGCAAAACACCAAATAAACAGTCTCGCCTTCTCAATCACACTTTTACTAAGTAATTTGGGCTTTTAACTGGTTCTCTCAAATGTGTCAGGTTATTGAATTCTCTTAGCCTTTGTCAAATAAATAGGTAGGTCCCTAGAGTCTGACAGGACAGAGTCAGGGTATGAGCACCAGAGTGCTCGGGAGAGCCCCATGGAGACTTCAGGTGTACACCTGTGTCCATAAAGGAAGAGAAGGAGAAGGGGCGCAGCTCCTGCCTTGAGGCCTACTTCCTCCTCCTGCACGATGCCGACAGTGAAGGAGAATCGTGGACACGGAGCACACTTTCGGAGTAAGCACTCCAGATCCTGAACAGTCAGGGTGTCCCGGCCTGGCCTGACCCGACCCCTGGTGTTTGACCAAGAGTCATCTGTTTGCAGGCCTATGTTTGGGACAATAATAAGGATCTGGCAGAGTGGCTAGAGAAACAGCTGACAGAGGAGGATGGTGTTCACTCGGTAATAGAGGAAAACATCAAATGCATCAGCAGAGACTACGTCCTCAAGCAAATTCGCAGGTGAGACCAGTGTGGGGAACTCCACTAGAGGAGGGCTAATTTCTTTGGAATAAAAAGTTTCCAAACAAATCATGAGATGATCGCAGAAACCTTGCGATCTCTGCTGTCTCTTGCTGTTTGAGACAGCTATAGTTGACCCACAGGTACAGATATGGCCTGAAGCCCAATTCTTTTTCAGCTACTGCTCCCCAGGGGCACTTAGTAATCTCAGCTAGATGAGGGCTTAGTTCACTGTGCCCACCTCTTAGCTCTGAATGCTGATACTCAAACCGGATGAACGACTCTAGGAGGAAAGCTGATTGTGTGTCTGGTGGTTTCCTGGGAAACCACCTCCTCACCTCCTCCAGCCAAGAGTTAGCTGTATTCTTCTAGAGGATTCAGTCTCCTCCATAGGATCGGTGGTAGAGACTGCAGGGGCATTTTTATAAAACTTTATTTGGAAACATTTCACTTACAGAAAAGTTATAAAATTAAAAACAGTACAGAGAACACCCCTATATATAATATCTTACTCAGATTTACCTGTTACATTCTCTCCCCCTTGCTTTATCACTTATGAGTCTGCCTGCCCTCCCATATGTGTATACATTTTTCCTCTTTCTGAACTACTTAAGGGTGTTAAATATATCATGGCCTTTACCCCCAAATATTTCAGTGTGCATTTGCTGAGAATAGGGATACTTTTACATAACCATTATAAAATGATCCACTGTTGTAAATTTAACATTGATTAAAAACTTTTATCTGATATCTACCATCTGTAGAACGTTGCTCATTTTGAGTTTGTCTGATGTCTCCCCATGATGAGATGCAGGTGAGGCGCTCTGGCCAGAACCTTCACAGGGCACCACATCTGGGGGCACATGCTGTTTATCTGCTCCTCCTCGTGTTAATTTCATCCCCTGGTCAAGATGTTGCTCCATTTCTCTACCGTATAATTACTGATTTCCCCCCCTTGCACCTAATAAGTAGTCTGTGGGAAGACATTTTAAGGCCATGCAAGTATCTTGCTTTCATCAAAATTTCAAGCTCTTTACAATGAGCTTGCAAAATGATAACTTTCCAACTCCAGCACACCCTCCACAATTACCAGTCACCACTCAGTCCTCACTCCTGCCGATTCTTTTATATATTCATTATTGGTATAGACTCATGAAGTTCTATTTTTTACTGATTTATAATTCATTACTGGGCTTCTTTTGATGCCCCAATTGCTGTCTTTGTGACATGCCCCCATTGTTTTTGTTTTGGGTTTAATTCCTTTTTCAACATAGCAAAATGTTTTGAGTTCGTCTTGCACTACCTTGGCTGGATGTTTGTAATATAGGGAAACAAATAAGGTGAGGCATGACTAAAATGTCTGCAGTGGACAGTGCACACATGTTTATTGGGCAGTTCTTTAGCTGTCCTGATCTAGACACTTCTGCCTCTCTTTTCTTCACCATTTTCAATCTTCCTTTCCAGCTTGGTCCAGGCCAATCCAGAGGTTGCCATGGATTCCATTATCCATATGACCCAGCATATATCACCCACTCAGCGAGCAGAAGTCGTACGGATCCTCTCCACAATGGATTCCCCTTCCACGTAGGAAGAGCTTCCTGCCTGTCCCTGCCCAGTCTGTGGAGAAAAGGACTAGAGCTGCCTTTTACAACTGCAACCACTGTAATGAGAAGGCACAGGAGACCCAGCACTAGAGTCAAAGTGGCATGTTACTTCCTCTCAAGTGTTTCAGGTTATGCATGACATCCTGGGATGTAAGATCACAGAATCCCCTCCAGCCCACCAGTCACATCTACCCCATTCAGTATTTATTACCCTGGCCAGGCCTAGTCCTCCACTCCCTGCACAGCACTGAGAAGGCAATGAAAGGTACAAACATGTACCATGAGGTCTTACTACCCAAAGCAGGGCTGCCCCTCCTGTCCTGACAGCCCCTTGGCCCCCCAGCATGGGGAAGCGTGAGGAGTTGCCAGGCAGTGAGCAGCCCCCCTCACCCCTGGCCCCATGAGCCGCAGCCACAGGCAGCAGAGGAGGGCTAAGGAGAGGAGGAAGCCTCAAGTCCATTGTTTATTACCCCGACTCTTAGCCTAGCACACAGTAGGCACTGGAGAGGAATGATTCCCAGTTTAACCACACCATGGTACCTTTTATGAAGAAAAATTGAGCATAAAATCTACTATAAGCTCCATAGGAACTCAAAGATGAGGGCAAAACTGTGAGACAAGAAGCAGAGAAAGAAAATAGACCCAGTTATTCTTGATTTAGGGGACCTCAACCTTGGGTTCAGTCTCTGAGGACAAAGGGAAAGGTAGTTGGCCTGCCTCTCGCCTGCACATCACTGCTGGACTAGCTGTCGCATGTGGCTGGGAGCTGCAAGGCCAGTGCCTGAGGGGCCCCAGCAGTTCCACAGGCGGTGAAGCCTGAGTTGGCAGAGGAGGAGCCAGAAAACTGCCCTTTCTGCACTGGTGGAAACTAGGTATTTATGCCATGTGGAGAGCCAGCGAGATAGTCTGTTTTGAGTACTTGGAAAGTTGTTCCTATGAAGCCTGGAGCTTGGATGGTTTTGAGAGGTTAATGGTGTCTCCACAGTCACTCTTCCCTAGTTCCAGGATTACTGTCCTAGCAGCTAACAGTTCTACTCTCTTCCCCAGAATGTAGACAGGCAGCAGATGTAGCAGGTCTCCCCACAGCTCTGAAAGGACCCTGGTGACAGCTACGCCCTCAGCACCAGGAGCTGGCCTTCCCAATGAGGGAGGCTTCCAGGAAACACAGACTCCACATGACCTTAAGATTATTTACAACTCAGTCATGGTGCTGCTGTCCTCCAGGCTTACTGGCCCCTCCTGACTGGCATCAGGGGCTTCCTCAGGTGGTGGAGAGAGTTTACTTTCAACAACTAGTTTATTCAAGAAAAGAACTTACTGATTCCCCTGTACCTAAAGCAAGAGTGGCAGGTGATCAGGGCTGGTGTAGCATCCAGTTCCTTTAGTGCAGCTAATTACATTTGTCACTGATGACCAAGGAGAAAATCACTAAGACGTTTGAGAAGCAGTGGTATGAACGCTCTTGGACAAGCTACAGTTCTGAGCCTTAACCCTGTAGTTTGCACACAAGAACGAGCTCCACCTCCCCTTCTTCAGGAGGAATCTGTGTGGATGGATTGGCTGGACTTGTCAATGGTTCTGGGTTGCAGGTGGGCATTGTATGGCTGGGTATGGAGCAGACAGCCCCCAGGAGTCAGAGCCTCAGCCCGGCTGCCCTGGTGGAAGGTGCGGGTGTTCAGCACCTTCAGAGAAGGGCATAAAGCGGTGGGGGACAATTCTCAGTCCAGGAAAATGCACTGACCATTGCTGGGTATTTGCTTACCTAGTAAGAATTGGATTCATTTTTGACCAGATTATTCTTCTTCTATGCTTTTTTGCAATAAATCAAATCCCACATATCTACAAGGGGTATGAAGTCCTGCACCCCCCAGGAGGCCTGTCCAGGCATCTCTTCAGAGGCAGGGTGGGTTACACTCATTTACCTCCCCTCTCCCCACCAAATTATGACACAAACGAGTACGTTTCCTCTCTAGAACCCTGTATTGCCTCCTCCCCCATCCCCAGAGCTCCTCACTGTAGGTCTTATCCTGGACAAGGATTTTTCAAGTCGGAGGCGCAGAACATGAGCAATCTGACATTCCTACAGCCCCTCACACATGCAAGGCTACTAAGGCAGGAGGAGTATAAATGATGGATATTGACCAAGACCTGCTTGGACGGAGACTGCCATATTATCTGTTCTCTTCGTTCACACAACAGCCTTCACTTGTCTCAGAATTTGATGGACACATACCGTGATGAGCAGGAGCTTCAGATGCACTCTTTACACATTTTGTTGAAATAAACCTCTACATTTGTAGAAGAGTTACAGTTTGTCATTTCACTCCATGCCCAGCCACCTCATCTCTTGTTCTGCTTTCAGCAGGGGCTCAGTGTGGGGCAAGCCCCTCCATGGCCCTGTGACACCTAAAGCCCTTTGTCTCCCGAACGTACATAAAGATGATGGGTAGGCGGTAAAAAGCTGGCCTTGGCCAGCCCTGTCTTATTGGCTGAATCAAGGTCAAATTCTGAAAGGCTACAAATGCTCGGGAACCCCATGGCAGAGAGTCAGTTTTTTAGTTTCTGTTGAGTTTTTCAGGATGGGAAACTTCTTCCTGCTGAGAGCTGGATGGGAGTCCTGGCAGGAATGTCCCCTCCAAAAGAGAATGTCTTTAGAGCGGGGACAAGAAAGACCGCAGCTGTTTAGTGAGGATAACAGCTCCAAGCCTTTGAAGCCCAGAGCCCACTGTCCTTTTCAGCATACAGGAAGTGGAGAGTGCTCTGATAACTCAGTGTAAACACTGGGGCCGCATGGCCCTTGTTAGAGATTTTAGAGGAAGGTTTTAGATTTTCTTTATTTAGCTATTCATGGATTTTTAACTCTGGGCACAAAAAGGCACTCGGGGCAGGAAGCTCATGATTGCTTGCCTTCAACCCTCTGCCTCAGTTTCTCTCTCTAAAAAAGCTTTCTACGGGCTGGGCATGGTAGCTCACCCCTATAATCCTAGCACTTTGGGAGGCTGAGGTGGGTGTATCATGAGATCAGGAGATTGAGGCCATCCTGGCTAACATGGTGAAACCCCCTAAAAATATATTAAAAATTAGGTGGGAGCAGTGGCACACACCTGTAGTCCCAGCTACTCAGGAGGCTGAGGCAGGAGAATGGCACAAACTTGGGAGGTGGAGGTTGCAGTGAGCTGAGATCACACCACTGCACTCCAGCCTGGTGACAGAGCAAGACTCCGTCTCAAAAAAAAAAAAAAAGCTCTCTATGAATCCCTGTAATTAAGGCAGGAATAAGCACCAATTCCTGAATGTCTGCAAAGATACAGGTTACAGGAGGCAAATCCCTGCCCTTTGCTGATTATTAAACTCAGTGTTGTATTCTGTCTCTCTCTTTGGGATATATTGCAAAGCAAAGGGTTGCTTTTTCTAAAATGAAATAGAGTATTAAGAAAATATCAATTTGATTCACCCTGAGCCAGATGTTCCAGAAAGGGGAGTCAGAAGGGAGATACAGGATAAAGGATCCAGGGGGAAGATTGCTACTGTTTGCCTCCCACTGCTGCTCTTCATGGGCAAGGAAGCCCCGTCTGCATGGCGGCCTGGGCCTCTTCCTTCTTCCCTCCTCCCTAAGCAGGCAGCTGAAGACAGGCCGCAGGTGTAAGCGCTCAGCCAGCACCTTTTGGTGGTTCTGAGGCGGGATTCTGCTGCTGCCTCCGGGAGCTTGCCCGATACAGTTTCTTCTGCTGGGGCGCTACACTTCCTTCACTCCTCTTTTCAACAAAAGGAAGTAAGTCCCCATTGGTCTTACTTTGGGGTAGTAAGGAAAAGACTGCACAGTGAGGGTTCTAGGATCCAGACCTAGGCCCACCTCTCTTTCCCCGGCTGAACAATAACACAGTGATGAACGCAAATGCCTAAGGACCATGGGGAGGACTGTTCACCCCTAGTACACAGGGCTCGGTGCCGGGCAGCAGGGAAAGGCCTGTAGAGAGGCACTGAGCTGAAAGACAAACCTTCCTTCAAACCACTGGCTCCTCAGGCCCTGGGTACAAGAAGGGTAACACCTGGGCGTGCCCTGGCCCACCTGGTGAGGCAGAAAGCACCATGGGCCAGAGGGAGTGGTATGGACAAATGAAGCTTATTGGCAGAGAGAGGGCTACCAGCTGTGGCAGGGTGGAAGCCAGGGCATTCGAAGCCAGGGCATTCCAGGCCAGGGCACTGGGATTTACAAAGTTATTTGGGGGGCACTGGGAAGGTTGAAGGGGAGTAGAGCAGTCACTTGGGAGAGTAATAGACAATGAACTCCCAAAAAACAAGTCAGCACCAGATATAAAGATCCTTAAATGCCAGGCCAAGGAGCAAGGGTTTGTCCTTTGGTGGTTTATGGGCACGGGAAGGCTGTGTATAAAGCTTTCAAATGCAGCCAATTGAATGAAAAGAGCACAGTCTTGAGTGCCAAGAAAACTGGGTCCAAGCTCAGCTTGATCGTGTGCAGTCCCCATGCTGGAGGGACACCCAGGATAGTATGCCCGGGCCACCCACAGGAGTGAGGAACGATTGGCTATTTCCAGTGCTCTAGGAATCCTGCTGTGCCTCAGGCGGCAGTCTTCCCATGCCATGCCGTTGTCTTTGTGTTGACTGGAGTTTTACCCAGGAAGTGCAGTCCTGGTCACCTCCTGCTGGCCAGTGGCTCTAATGGGTGTTGATAATAAGTGATGGGGGTAGGACATCTTTAGAAATGCAGTCAGTATCTTGGTAATAAGCAACATCTTCCAAAGCATGGGGTTTCCTGTGGTTGGCAAAGGGCAGAATGATAACGGAGCCTGAGACCTTAGGAGACTTGGAGCCACACAGTGGGCTCAGCCCACTAGGAACCGCACAGAGACAGGACAGAATAGCTCAGAAGGCGCTGAGTCTGATTGCCAACATTCTGTGTCATGACTGGCCGCCTAGAGTAATCAGGGAGGGCTGGGGGTGGGGAGAGGCAGAACCCACTGTACAAGTCCAGGCTCTGCAGCAGGAAGAAGCTCACAGAGCATTCCTGTCCATGCCAACAGCTCCTTCACAGCCACTTACGAGAACAGCGACTTTGGAATAAGCCTGAGCTGATTTCCAGTATCCAGCCCCTCACTCTTGTCCTTGAGCAAGTTCCTGCCTCCTCATCTGTGAAATGTGGACCTCAATGGGGCATTCTGAAAAATGACATTAAATTAGTTAATGTGAATCAAGTGCAGGGCATGAGCAGCAAACCCTCAATGCAGGTCAGGTTTCTCCATGCCCTGTCTCTTTCACTCCCAAGACTGGGTGCCTGTCATCACTCAGGGGCACCTTCCTCATAGGGTATTGGTGGAGAACCATCCCCCTGGCGAGGGCAGGGTCTAGGAATTGTCTCTAGGTGTTGGGTGACATGGACACTAAGCGGAAGTGCCACTAAGGAGCTGTGCAGCTGAGCCTGAAGGCCGATCTCTAAGCCTGGCTGCCCTCACTTAGGGCGGGCCTTGAGCAGCTCAAGGGCGTTTTAGAGTCCTGCCTTCCCTGGGATGTGAAAGTAGAGTGTGGAACCAGAAGATCCCTAAGACCCCTTCCAGCTCTAGGCAGATTTTCATCTGGGATCATGGGTAATGCTGAAGTCTGGATAAAAATACTCCATGCCCACTGGCATTGTCAGTAACAGCAGTAACTCAGTAGCAAACATCCAGGGAAGACCAGTGGCTCAGCTTGGCTCAAGCAATAGACCAGCAGCCTAGCTAGAGCTTTAACAGAAGCAGGAAATGAGACAGCCACAAGGGGCTTGATAAGCTCCCCGCACATCCACACAGGAGAGACCAGAGAAGGCCCAGCTAATCACACAGCCCTAGCTGATAGAACCTGTGGGCACATGAAGAGGAAATGCCAGAGGGCCCAGCAGAAAGTAAAACTGCTGAAATGTTTTAATATGCAGCCCCCGCACACACACACAGACACACACAGACACACAGACACACACACACACACACACACAACTTATCAGCAGAAGATAGATGCCTTGCTGGCTCAAGATACATCTGCCTAAATCATTGGCTGACCATTAGGCACATGGGTGGGCCCTATGAAGCTAGGCTTAAAAAATAAGTTTTAAAAAGAAAAACTGAGCAGAGGCTGGGTATGGTGGCTCAATCCCTGCACTTGGGGAGGCTGAGGCGGGCAGATCACTTGAGGTCAGGAATTCGAGACCAGCCTGGCCAACATGGTGAAACCCTGTCTCTACTAAAAATAAATTAGCTGGGTGTGGTGGTGTGCGCCTGTAATCCCAGCTACTTGGGAGGCTGAGGCAGGAGAATCGCTTGAACCCAGGAGGTAGAGGTTGCAGTGAGCCAAGATCGTGCCACTGCACTCCAGCCTGGGTGACAGAATGAGATTCCGTCTCAAAAAACAAACAAAAACAACTGCGCAGAAACTTAAAAAACACACACACACACATTTACAGAATTAAAGGGTCAGGTAGGACAACCTTGGGCCCTTATTTAAAAAAAAAAAGAATTGGCCATGCATGGTGGCTCACACCTATAATCCTCAGCAATTTGGGAGGCCAAGGTGGGCAGTTCGCTTGAGTCCAAGAGTTTAAGACCAGCCTGGACAACATGACAAAACTCCATCTCTACAAAAAATGCAAAAAAAAAAATTAGCCAGGTGTGGTGGCACATGCTTGTCGTCCCAGCTACTTGGGAGGCTGAGGTGGAAGGATGACCTGAGCCCAGGGAGGTAGAGGCTGCAGTGAACCGTGATCACGCCACTGCACTCCAGCCTGGGTGACAGAGCAAGACCCTGTCTCAAAACAAAAAAAAGCACATTCTGAATAAAATTCTGACACATGCTGTAACATGGATGAACCGTGAAGACATTACGCTAAGTGAAATAAGCCAGACACAATGGCAGATATTGTTTGATTCCACTTATATGAGGTATCCGAAATTATCAAATTCACAGAGACAGAAAGTAAAACAGTGGTTACCAGGGGTTGTGGGGAGAGGAACTTGGGAATTACTGTTTTCGTTTTTAGAGACAGGGTCTCACTCTATTGCCCAGGCTGGAGTACAGTGGTATGATCATAGCTCACTACAGCCTCAAACTCCTGGGCTCAAGCAGTCCTCCCACCTCAGCCTCCTGAATAGCTGGGACTACAGGTACAAGCCACCACACCCAGCCAATTTAAAAAAAAAAAATTTTTTTTTTTTTTTTTTTGTAGAGACAGGGTCTCACTGTGTTGCCCAAGCTGATCTTGAACTCCTGGGCTCAAGCGATCTTCCTGCCTCAGCCTCCCAAAGCACTGGAATTATAGGCATGAGCCACTGTAGCAGCTGGGAGTTATTGTTGAATGAGTACAGAGTTTCAGTATGGGATGATGAAATGCTCTGGAGGTGGATGGTGGTGATGGTTGCACAACAATGTGAATGTCCTTAATGTCACTCAACTATACACTTAGATACTGTTAAAATGGTAAATCATATATTTATCCCAGTTTTTGAAAAGGAAATTCTGAAAAGTTGACCAGAGGGACTACACAGATTTGGGAAGACAGAACAATCAGTGAATGTGAAGTCATAGAGCAATAGAATTATCCAATGTGAAGAACAGAGAGGAAAACAGAGTGAAAAATGAATAAAGCCTCAGACTCCTGTGCAGCAACAGTGCGTTTACCAACATATGTGTACCGGGGGTGCCAGAAGAGAGAGAAAGGGAAAAAATATCTGAAGAAATAGTGGCTGAAAAATTCCCAAATTTGATGGAAAACATGAATCTGCAGATCCAAGAAGCTCAACCCCAAGTAGGATAAATGAAGAGACCTACACCTAGATACCTCATGGCCAAACTGTTGAAAGATAAAGAAAAATATATAATAAAAAAAAAGAAAGATAAAGAAAAATATTAAAGGAAGCTAGAGATGAAAAAGTTATCACTTACAGAAGAAAAACAAAATAAATCACAGCTGCCTTCTAATCAGAAACAATGGACCCCAGGAGGCAGTGGGGCAGTATTGTCAGAGTGCCACAAGAAGAAAAATAATGCTGTCAAACAAGAATCCTATATCCAGCAACACTATCCTTAAAACAAGTACAGGTGAAATAAAGACACTCCACAAAAAAAGAGAATTCATTGTTAGCAGACCAGCTTTATAAGAAATACTAAAAGCAATAATTGAGGCTGAAAAGAAATAATTCCAGATAGTAATTCAAATCTACTCAAAGAAATGAAGAGGCACTGGGAAAAGGTAAACAGTACCTAGGTAAATATAAAAAACTGTGTTCTCTGTAACTTCATTAAAAGACATAAAATTGCATTAAGCAATAGTATACCACTGTATTTTGGGGTTTATAGCATATAGAACTGTAATATGTATGACAGTCACACAAAGAAGGGGGTAAAAATGGAACAACATGAAAACCAAGTCTCTGTGTTGCCAGTATTAAGGTAGTATTAATCTCAAGTATGTTGTTATATAACCTCTAGAACAACCACTAACAAAGTAACTTTATTTCTTTAGAGATGGAGTCTTGCTCTGTCATCCAGACTGGAGTGCAATGATGCAATCTCGGCTCACTGCAACCTCCGCATCCCGGGTTCAAGCAATTCTCCTGCCTCAGCCTCCCGAGTAGCTGGGATTATAGGCGCCCACCACCATGCCCGGCTAATTTTTGTATTTTTAGTAGAGACAGGGTCTCATCATGTTGGCCGGGCTGCTCTCGAACTCTTGACCTCAGGTGATCCACCTGCCTCGGCTTCCCAAAGTGCTGGGATTACAGGCATGAGCCACCGCACCCAGCCGAAAATAACTTTAAAATGCATAGTAGGCTGACAGCAGTGGCTCACACCTCTAATCCTAGCACTTTGGGAGGCTGAGGTGGGAGGATTGCATGAGTCCAGGAGTTTGAGATCAGGCTGGGCAATATAGTGAGACCCTATCTCTACAAAAAATTTCTTAAAAATTGGCCAGGCATGGTGGCACATGCCTGTAGTTCCAGCTACTTGAGAGGCTGAAGTGGGAGGAGCACTGGCCCAGGAGGTTGGCGTTGCAGTGAGCTGAGATCATGCCACTGCACTCTAGCCTGGGCAACAGAGCAAGACCCTGTCTCAACAACAAAAGGCAAAGGGCTTAAACCCATTTTTTCAAAGATGATTTATGAATGGTCAAGAAGCATATAAAAACATGCTCAGCATCGTTAATTGTTGGGGAAATGCACATTAAAACCACAACGACACAACACTTCATACCCATTAGGACGTCTGCTATAAAAAACAAACAGAAAATAACATGTTGCAGACGATGTGGAAAAATTAGAACCCTTGTGCACTATTGGCAGGAATAGAAAATGGTAAAGCTGCTGTGCAAAAATGGTTCCTCAAAAAATTAAAAGTAGGGCCGGGCGTGGTGGCTCACACCTGTAATCCCAACACTTTGAGAGGCTAAGGTGCCCAGGAGTTCAAGACCAGCTTGGGCAACACAGTGAGACCCTCATCTGTATAAAAAATTAAAAAATAAAAAATTAGCCGGGTGATGGCAAGTGGCTGTAGTCTCAGCTACTTGGGCGGCTGAGGTGAGAGGACTGCTTGAGCCTGGGCAACATAGCGAGACTCTGCCCCCCAAAAAAATAAAAATAAAACAAAAATGAAAAATAGGAGGCTGAGGTGGGAGGACTGCTTAAGCCCAGGAGTTTGAAGTTGCAGTGAGCTATGATCAAGCCACTACGCTCTAGCCTAGGCAACAGAGTGAGACCCTGTCTCAAAAAAAAAAAAAAAAAGCACTACATATGATCCAGCAATCTCACTTCTGGGCAGCTATCCAAAAGAACTGAAAGCAGAGCCTTGAATATATATTTGCACACCCATGTTCACAGCAGCATTATTCACGATAGCCAAGAGGTGAAAGCCACCCAAATGTCCATCAAAGAATAAATTGATAAACAAAATGTGGTCTATACTTACAATGGAATATTACACGGCCTTAAAAGGAAAGCAATCCAATCACATGCTAGAATAGGAATAAACCTTGAGGACATTCTGCTAAGTGGAATAAGCCAGTTGCAAAAAGACAAATACTGTAGGATTCCACTTATATGAGGTATTTAAAGTGGTCAAATTCTGCTGGGAGCAGTGGCTCACGCCTGTAATCCCAGCACTTTGGGAGGCCAAGGTGGGTGGATCACTTGAGGTCAGGAGTTCGAGACCAGCCTGGCCAACACGGTGAAACCCCATCTCTACTAAAAATACAAATGTTAGCTGAGCATGGTGGTGCACGCCTGTAATCCCAGCTACTCGGGAAGCTGAGGCAGAAGAATCGCTTGAACCCGGGACGCGAAGGTTGCAGTGAGCCAAGATCGCATCATGCGCTCCAGTCTGGGTGACAGAAACTCTGTCTCAAAAAAATAAATAAATAAAAAATAAAGTAGTCAAATTCATAGAAACTGAAAGAAGAATGGTGGTTGCCGGGGGTTGGAGTGAGGGGTAAACTGGGAATTGTTAAATGGGTATAAAGTTTCAGTTTTGTGGGGTAAGAATTTCTGGAAATCCGTTGCAGGACAGTGTAAATATACTTAACGCTATTGCATTGTACACTTAAACATGGTTAAGATGGTAAGTTTTATGTTTTTTTAGCCACAATTTAACATGTATGTATGTAAATATATATATATTAAAAACAACACTGGGGCTGGGTGTGGTGGCACACATCAACCTCAGCATTCTCGAAGCCAGAAGTTTGAGACCAGCCTGAGCAACAAAGTGAGACCCCGTCTCCAGAAAAATAATAAAAAAAAAAATAGCCAGGCGTGGTGGCGTACACCTGTAGTCCCAGCTACTCAGGAGGCTCTCTTGAACCCAGGAGTTTAAGGCTGCAGGGAGCTGTAATTGCATCACTGCTCTCCAGCCTGCAGGATAGGGTAAGACTTTGTCTCTAAAAAACACAAAAGCAATCAGTAAAGGAAAAACAAATGAACCCTTATCAATAATGACATTAAATTTGAAAGGACTGAACACTCCAATCAAAAGATAGACTGTCAGATTAGGTGAAAAAATCTAGGCTGGGTGTGGTGGCTTTTGCCTGTAATCCCAGCACTTATGGGAGGCTGAGACAGGCAGATTTCTTGAGTCCAGGAGTTTGAGACTAGCCTGGGCAACATAGGGAGACCTCGTCTCTACAAAAAATTAAAATACAAAAAATTAGCCAGGCATGGTGGCGGGCACCTGTAGTCCCAGCTACTCAGGAGGCTGAGGAGGGACAATCACCGGAGCCCCGGAGGGTGAGGCTGCAGTGAGCCTAAATCACACGACTGCACTCCAGCCCGAGTGACAGAGTGAGACCCTATCTCAAAAATAATAATTAAAAATTTAAAAAAACAAACAAAATGCCTGTTACTCCTGCCTCAGCCTCCCGAGTAGCTGGAACTACAGGTGTGTACCACCACACCTGGCTAATTTTTTTAATTTTGTGGAGGCTGGGTCTTAAGTCTTTAAGAAAAACACTTTAGATTCAAAGACACAAGTAGGTAAAAGTATAAAAACACCATCTACTATGCAAACAGTAACCATAAGAGTTGGAGTGGCTACATTAATATCAATATCTATCTATCTATCTATCTATCATGTCATTAGAGACAAAAATAAACATTTATTATGCTAAAAGAATCAGTTTGTCAGGAAGCTATAACAATTATAAATGTATACATATTTAACAACAGAGCCCCAAAATACAGAAAGCAAAAATTGACAGAATAAAAAGGAGAAATAGACAATTCAACAATAACAGGTCTGGATCTGGATCAATAAACTTCCACCCCAAAAAAACAGAGAAGAAAAAAGAGGAGAATAAACTAAACCCAAAGCAAGAAGAATAAGGGAAAACATAAAAGTCACAGTGGAAACTAGTGAAACAGAAAACAGTAAACAACAGAGAAACGTCAATAGAAACTTAAAGTTAGCTCTTTGAAAAAAATCAGGCTGGGCCCAGTGGCTCACACTTGTAATCCCAGCACTTTGGGAGGCCGAGGTGGGTGGATCACGAGATCAAGAGATCGAGACCATCCTGGCCAACATGGTGAAACCCTGTCTCTACTAAAAATACAAAAATTAGCTGGGTGTGTTGGTGGGCGCCTGTAATCCCAGCTACTCGGGAGGCTGAGGCAGGAGAATCACTTGAACCCGGGAGGCAGAGGTTGCAGTGAGCTGAGATAGCGCCACTGTACTCCAGCCTGGGGATAGAGTAAGACTCCATCTAAAAAAAAAAAAAAAGAAAAGACAAAAACCAATAAAATTGACAAGAAGAAAAGAGAAACAACACAAATTTCCAAAATCAGGAATCAAAGAAGGGACATTGCTAGTGGCTCTACCAAAATTAAGATTATAAAGAAATATTATGAGCAACTTTATGCCAAGAAATTAGACTTAGGTAAAATGAACACATTCCTAGAAAGACACAAATTTACCAAAACTGACTTGAGAAGGAACACACAATCCAAATAGACCTATAACAAATAAAGAAATTAGTCACTAAAAATCCTCCCACTGGCCAGGCACGGTGGTTCACACCTGTAATCCCAGCACATTGGGAGGCTGAGGTGGGGGAATCACCTGAGGTCAGGAGTTCAAGACCAGCCTGGCCAACATGGTGAATCCCCGTCTCTGCTAAAAATACAAAAATTAGCCAGGTGTGTTGGCGCACAACAGGAATCCCAGCTACTTGGGAGGCTCAGGCAGGAGAATGGCTTAAACCCGGGAGGCAGAGGTTGTGATGAGCCGAGATCATGCCACTGCAATCCAGCCTGGGCAAGAAAGCAAGACTCAGTCTTAAAAAAAAAAAAAATCCCACAAAGTAAAGCCCCAGTCCCAGAAAGCTTCACTGGTAAATGCTCTGTCAAATATTTAAAGAATAAATAACACGGCCAGGTGCAGTGGCTCACGCCTGTAATCCCAGCACTTTGGGAGGCCAAGGAGGGTGGATCACGAGGTTAGGAGTTCGAGACCAGCCTGGCCAACAAGGGGAAACCCTGCCTCTACTAAAAATACAAAAATTAGCTGGGTGTGGTGGTGGGTGCCTGTAATCCCAGCTACTTGGGAGACTGAGGCAGGAGAATTGCTTGAACCCGGGAGGTGGAGGTTGTAGTGAGCTGAGACCACACCACTGCAGTCCAGCCTGGGTGACAGATCAAGACTTCATCTTGAAAAAAGAAAAAGAAAAAGAAAAAGAAACAATACTGGTCCTTCTCAAACTCTCTTAGAAAACAGAAGGAACACTTTCCAACTCATTCTACAAGGCCAGTATTATCCCGATACCAAAGCCAAAGACATCACAAGAAAACTACAGGCCAGTATCTCCTGTGAACACAGGATGCAAAAATCCTTAGCAAATATTAACTAACTGGGCCAGGTGCGGTGGCGTGCATGTAGTCCCAGCTACTTGGGCAGCTGAGGCAGGAGGACTGTTGGAGCCCAGGATTTTGAGGCTGTAGTATGCCATGAGCATATCCTTAAATAGCCACTGCACCCCAGCCTGGGCAATGTGGCAAGACTCCATCTCTTAAAAAAAAGAATTAGCAAACTGAATCCAGCAACACACACCCACACTTTTTTTTTTTTTTTTTTTTTTTTGAGATGAGGTTCTCACTCTGTCATCCAGGCTGGAGTGCAGTGGCATGATCACAGCTCACTGCAACCTCCGCCCCCAGGTTCAAGCAATCCTCCCACTTCAACCTCCCACCAGCCTCCCACCATCTGGGTGCGCACCACCACACCCAGCTAATTTTTGTATTTTTCAGTAGATATGGGGTTTCACCATGTTGGTCAG
The DNA here is from genome assembly GCF_009828535.3 of Hylobates moloch. Taxonomy (NCBI): domain Eukaryota; kingdom Metazoa; phylum Chordata; class Mammalia; order Primates; family Hylobatidae; genus Hylobates; species Hylobates moloch. Next base: position 14,666,927 of record NW_026652285.1, on the reverse strand, counting down.
GCTGGTCTGGAACTCCTGACCTCAAGTGATCCACCCATCTTGGCCTCTCAAAGTGCTGGGATTATAGGCATGAGCCACCGTGCCCATCCTAGCAATATATAAGTATATATATGTATATATAAAAATTTTATTTCTTCTAAAGAAAAAAACAGACCTGTGCAGAATGTGCAGAAAGTGCAGTTTGTTACATAGATACACCTGTGCCATGGTGGTTTGCTGCACCTATTGACCTGCCCTCTAAATTCCCTCCTCTCAGCCCCCTCCACCTCCCAGCAGGCCCTGGTGTGTGTCGTTCTCCTGGATCCATGTGTTCTCATTGTTCAACTCCCACTTATGAGTGAGAACATGTGGTGTTTGATTTCCTGTTCCTGGGTTAGTTTGCTGAGGATGATGGTTTCCAGCTTCATCCACATCCCTGCAAAGGACATAATCTCATTCCTTTTTATGGCTGCATAGTATTCCATGCAACATTTTTTGTTTTTAAGTGGTTTCACAACTTTAATCCCAGCACTATGGGAGGCTGAGGAGGCAGGATTGCTTAAGCCCAGGACTTCGAGACCAGCCTGGGCAACATAGTGAGACCCTGTCCCACAAAAAAAATTGTAAAAAGTAGCCAGGTGTGGGCCAGGCATGATGGCTTATGCCTGTAATTCCAGCATTTTCGGAGGCCCGGGCAGGCAGAACACATGAGGCTAGGAGTTTGAGACCAGTGGGGCCAATATGTTGAAACCCTGTCTCTACCAAAAAATGCAAAAATTAGCTGGGCGTGGAGCCACATGCCCGTAGTCTCAGCTACTTGGGAGACTGAGGCAGGAGAATCACTTGAACCTGGGAGGCAGAGGTTGCAGTGAGCCAAGATCATGCCATCACACTCCAGCCTGGGCAATAGAGCAAGACTGTCTCAAAAAAAAAAAAAAAAAAAGAAAATTAGCCAGGTGTGGTGACACACACATGTGGTCCTAGCTACCCAAGAGGCTAAGGTGGGAGGATCACTTGAGCTCGGGAAGTTGAGGCTGCGGTGAGCCATGATCGCACCATTGCATTCCACCCAAGAGACCCTGTCTCAAAAGAAAAAAAAAGTATACACCACAGCTAGGTGGGATTTGTCCCACGACTACAAAGTTAGTTTAACACCCAGAAATCAATTAATGTAGCACACCATCTTAGAGTAAAAGACAAAAATCACACGACCCTCTCGGCAGACACATAAAAAGCATTTGGAAATACAATACCCATTCCAGATAAAAATTATCAACAAACTATCAATAGAAAGAAATTTCCGCCAGGCGCAGTGCTCACACCTGTAATCCCAGCACTTTGAGAGGCCGAGGCGGGTGGATCACTTGAGGTCAGGAGATTGAAACCAGCCTGGCCAACATGGCAAAACCCCGTCTCTACTAAAAATGCAAAAAAATTAGCCGGGTGTGGTGGCACGCACCTGTAATGCCAGCTGCTTGAGAGGCAGAGGCAGGAGAATTGCTTGAACCTGGGAGGCAGAGGTTGTGGTGAGCGTAGATCGCGCCACCGCACTCCAGCCTGGGCGACCTGAGACTCTGTCTCAAAAAAAAAAAATAAATAAAAATAAATTTCCAAAACCTGAGAAAGGGCATCTGTGAAAAACCTCAAGTAACTTCATGTTTGATGGTGAAAGACTGAATGCTTTTCTCTCTAAGATGGAACAAGGCAAAAATATCTGCTGTTGCTACTTCTCAGCATTGCACTGGAGGTGCTGGCCAATGCAATAGGCTACATGAACATTAAAGGTTTATAGATTGGAAAGAAGAGATTAAAACTCATTATTCACAAATGGCATGATCCTATATGAGGAATCCATTTTTAAAAACTAGAACTAATAAATGCATTCAGCAAAGTCACTGGCTACAATATTAATTTAAAAACTGAATGATAGTATTTTTGTACACTAGCAAGAAGAAATCTAAAAATGAAATTAAAATAATTTCATTGACAACAGCATCAAAACCAATAAGATACATAGGAATAATTTTGCGAAAGAATTAGACATGTACCCTGAAATTATAAAACACTGCTGAGAGAAATTAAATAAAAACAATTGAAGAGATATTCCATGTTCATGGATTAGAAGTCTCAATGTTGTTGGGATGGTAGTTCTCCCCAAATTGATCTACAGAGTCAGTGCAATCCCTATCAAAATTCCAGCAGACATTTTTCCAGAGATTAACAAATTTAGGCCAGGAACAGTGGCTCATGCCTGTAATCCCAGCACTTTGAGAGTCTGAGGCGGGAGTATCACTTGAGCCCAGAAGTTCAGCATCAGCCTGGCCGAAATAAGGAGATCCTGTCTCTACAAAAAATAAAAAAAATTAGCCGGGCGTGGTGGCACGTGCCTGCAGTCCCAGCTACTCAGGAGGCTGAGGTTCCAGGAGGATGGCTTGAGCTCAGAAGGTTGAGGTTGCAGTGAGCCATGATTACAGCACTGCACTCCAGCCTGGGTGAAAGACAAGGTCCTGTCTCAGGCAGAAAAAAAAAAAAAAAAGAAGAAGAAGAAGAAGAAGAAGGAGGAAAAGCAAAATAAATTAACAAACATATCCTAATTTTTTTTTTTTTTTTTTTTTTTTGAGATGGAGACTCACTCTGTCACCCAGGCTGGAGTGCAGTGGTACAAATCTTGGCTCACTGCAAGCTCTGCCTCCCGGGTTCACGCCATTCTCCTGCCTCAGCCTCCTGAGTAGCTGGGACTACAGGCGCCCGCCACCACACCCGGCTAATTTTTGTATTTTTTTAGTAGAGACAAGGTTTCACCATGTTAGCCAGGCTGATCTCGATCTCCTGACCTCGTGATCCGCCCACCTCGGCCTCCCAAAGTGGGATTACAGGCGTGAGCCACTGCGCCCGGCCATGTATCCTAAAATTTATACAGAAATGCAAAGGACCCAGAATACTCAAAACAATTTTGATAAAAATTTGGAAGACTTAAACTACCTGATTTCAAAATGTTCACAGATATAAACACAAGCAAATAGAATGGAATATAATTGAGAGTCTCGAAATAAATCCTAGCATTTAGGGTCAATTGATTTTCCACAAAGGAGTCAAGACAATTCAATGGCGGAAAGGCTAAGCCTTTTCAACAAATGGTGCCAAGACGTTCGGATATCCATACACAAAGTTGTATTTTTAGACTCTTACACCATGGACAAAAGTTTACCCAAATATCTTACAGACTTAAATATATAAGCTACGACTATAAAACATCCACAAGAAGACATGTAGGAGAAAATTTTTGTGACCTTGGATTGGGAAAAGATTTCTTAGATATGACATAATCCATAAAAGAAAAAAAGAAATTGATAAATTAGGCTTCATCAAAATTAAAACCTTTTGTGCTCCAGAAGATACCATTAAGAAAATGAAGACGGCTGGTGCGGTGGCTCACGCCTGTAATCCCAGCTCTTTGGGAGATCGAGGCGGGTGGATCATGAGATCAAGAGATCAAGACCATCCTGGCCAACATGGTGAAACCCTGTCTCTACTAAAAATACAAAATTAGCTGGGTGTGGTGGCGGGGGCCTGTAGTCCCAGCTACTTGGGACACTGAGGCAGGAAAATTGCTTGAACCCGGGAGGTGGAGACTGCAGTGAGCCGAGATCACGCCACTGTACTCCAGCCTGGCAACAGAGCGAGACTCCATCTCAAAAAAAAAAAAAGAAAGAAAGAAAGAAAAAAGAAAATGAAGACAAGCCAGAGACTGGGAGAAAATATTTGCAGACCATATATCTGATAAGGGACTTGAATCCAGGACATATAAAGAATGCTTACAAGGCAACAAGGCAACTCAATTTAAATTAGACCAAAAGACGTGAACAGATGTCTCACCAAAGAAGATGATACATGAATAATGAACACATGAGAAGATGTTCAACATCATTCGTCACTAGGGAAGCAAATTAAAGCCACAATGGGAGTCCACTATTTGCCAGAAAGGCTATAATTGGAGGACAGACAATTACAAGTGTTGGCGTGGATGTGGAGAAACCGGAGCCCGCACACTTTGCTGGTGTAAATATAAAGTGATACAGGCACTTTGGAAAACGGTTTAGCAACTTCTGAAAAAGCTAAACATAAGCTTTCATACTCAGCAATTCCATGCCTAGGTATCTGCCCAAGGGAAATGAAAACATCTTTCACAAAGGTTTGTGATTGCTCATATCAGCTTCATACATAATCGCCCAAATCTGGAGACAATCCAAATGTTCATGACTAGGCACGTGGATAAACAAAATGTGGTCTATCCACACAATGGAAGACTAGTCAGCAATCAAAAGGAATGTGCTGATACATGCTAGAATACAGATACAAACACCTCACGCCAAGCGAAAGAAGCCAGACACAAACACTCCAGATTGTACGATTCTTTTTAAATGAAACGTTCAGAAAAGAAGGCAAATTACCTGGGGCTGGGAGCAGGGAGTTCTGGCAAAGCTAGAGGAACTTGTGGGCTGATAAGAATGTCCTAAATATGGGCTGCGTGGGTGGCAGCACAACTCCACAGATGTAGTAAAAACCACGGAATTGTACATTTACAATGGGTGAGTTTTATGGTATGTAAATTCCACCTCAATAACAACACTTAGAAAAAAAATGGAGACTGGGCGTGGTGGCTCATGCCTGTAATCTCAGCACTTTGGGAGGCCAAAGCGGGTGGATCACCTGAGGTCAGGAGTTGGAGACCAGCCTGGGCAACATGGCAAAACTCTATCTCTACTAAAAATACAAAAATTAGCTGGGCATGGTGGTGCGCACCTGTAATCCTGGCTTCTCAGGAGGCTGAGGCAGGAGAATCGCTTGAACTAGGGAGGTGGAAGTCGCAGTGAGCGGAGATCATACCACTGCACTCCAGCCTGGGTGACAGAGCGAGACTGTCTCAAATAATAATAATAACAACAACAACCATCACGGGGTAGAGGCTACACAGACCTTACCCTGCAGCCTGCCCTCCTGCCCTGCAGCTGTTTCCACAAACGCCTCCTCCTCCTTCCATCCCCGGCTGCTCTAGCTGCTTGCCAGTTTCTTTTCAGCTCCAGCCTGGCTGGTTCAATGGTCACCCTCCTGTCTGTCCTCGCACGGGACCCAGCCCCTCCTCAGGATCAGCAGCTGTGGCCATCAGCTGTCCTCGCTCAGCTCCTCCAGAACGGCTTGTTAAAAGGGATCCACCTGGGGCTGAGTTCCTGCAGTTGCTCCCGGTGAGCTCTCACCTAAGAGTAATGAAGTTTAAACTTCTCTTCAGCAGCTAAGCGTGGAAATTGACCCTGGCACCTTGCTAAGCTAATCGAGTTACAAAACGAATCCTTTAGGATCAAATTCATTACAACAGCCGCGTCTATGACCCATTTTATTATAACCTTTTCTCAAAATCTGCTCTGGTCTGCCACCCTCTGATCTTGCCCAACCAAGCCCTAGTTAGCCTGTGTCTGAGGACGCCTGGCGGGCCCGGCGGGATGCTGTGGAAGGTGAGGGCTTCCAGTCACCTGTAGGCCACCTCGGTCATACATGCCCAAGGCTCAAGTCCTGCAATCTATTTCCGTGACCTCAGGTCCCAGCAGAGCTCTGATTTCAAGCCACAGCCCTGGCCCAGGCCCAGACTGTGTTTATGACTCAGCATCCAATAGGCATGTAAACAAGATTACATCACAGATTTTCCCTGGCCATACCTCCCGGTCCAGACTCTGGCTGAAGAGGGACATTGGAGCTTGGCCCTCAAGGAGCTCCACAGAGTCACCGCCAGCCATGAGGGAACTTGTCACCTAGCCCTCCTGTCACCTGCACAGGCTCAAACCAACCAGGAGCAGGGGTCCCAAGGGGTGAGCTTTATGCAAATGCCCGGGGTGGGGTTCCTGGCCACCAACCTCTGCACGTGGCGCTGCCTGGAGGGAAGGTTCCCGGACTCTGCAATGGACTTCTGCCCAGTAGAAGTGGTGAACTTGTGGCTCTCACGGCTTTGCGTTATTTGTTACAGATACACCTCCACTACTTTACACACTACTAGAAAGTTGAGTACCCCAAATCACTTTTAGGCACACGCAGAAATGCAATTTTAGGAGGCAGAAACTACTCAACTCCAGCAATGCATCCAAACTCTACCCTAAAATATCTGCATATTAAACTACCAAGGACAGTTAAGCTTTCAAAGGGAGAGGATCAAAGTGCTGTCATCTTTTAATTTAATCCTTTTGTTGCATCAATGGTCTTAAGAGGGATGAGAGAGATCAAAATAAAAATGGAAACAAACTATATCTTTGTGGCTGTTGTGTTTTAGTCTTTTTTTTTCTCAATTTGGGCCACAAAATAGGTCAGCTCCATTACTGATCAGCCTTCCCACAAATATTTAAAACAAATTGAATTGCACACCCAATACCCATCACAATTACACCAGGCACAATAACTAAATTAGCAATTCAACAAAAATAATTGGAAATGCGATTCTCTCTATTCCACCAGTCTCCCTCGAGGGTTGAGTGGATCTATGGGGGAAAGCTCAGCTTTCCTAATTCTGCAGCTAATTAGAGACACACTTGTAAATGAAGTTGTTTGTCTTAAAGTTGAAATTCTCTTCTGGGGGTGGGGGAGAAGCAAGGAGAGATGAGAAAGTCCTTCCGCTCCGAAGCAAGTGTATATAAACAGGTATAAAAACCCATGCCTGGGTTCTAATTAGCAGCCATACCCGCAATTAATAAAGCATCACTATTTTACCTTCACTTATCTGGTAATGGACGACTTTGGAAGAGCCAGCCTGGCTGACAGCCTCGTAAATAAAGCGGCGCACATTTCTGATGGCACTTGCGACCAGTCACTATGGGCTGCCGTTTTGGGAGGGGCGGAAGTGCCAGGACAGCAGGAGCGGTCAGTGGTGGCCAGTGTGTGCTGCCGGCTCCCACGTGCCCCCCCCCCCCCCGCCCGTTTGGGACAGGAGAACCAAAGGCTCACCCTAAAAGAAAGCAAGGCAGAGGCTCCCCCGCCCAACAGACCCTCCCCTCCTGAGGACCCGCCGTCAGAACCGAGGCCCCGCTGGCTCGGGCCACCCCACCAGCCAGAGTTGCAAATCTACCTTGGCCCACTTGCTCAGGCCACTCTTGGAGAAGCAATCTTGAGGTTTCAATTAGGCTGTCCTTGGCCTGTTTTTGTTCCTTCAGGAAGGAAAATCTCTGTTTAATTATATACCCAAGAACTAGGACTTAAAGCCGGCCCCTCTCATCCTTCGAGGATGGAGATGTGACCTTAAAATGCAAACTCTCCCCAGGGCTCCAGAGGCTTGAGGAGCCTATCACAGGGGCTTACTTCCCAGGCCCGGCCCCTCTCCCTGCCCTGCCCGGCAGGAGCCTCCTGGACACACACACCTGGGGCCCAAGCACTCCCGGGAACAAAGCCCTGGCCTTACCAGCAAGGTAAGCAGATGAAACGGTGGCCCCGCAGCCTGGGGAAGCCTCCAATTCCAAGATCCTCGTGGAACATCACAGCACCTCGGTGGGGGGTGCGGAGGGACAGGAGCCTGTGAAAACGCTGATAAGTGAATTCAAAGCACCTGTTCCTTTCTGCTTATCTCCTCAAACAATACGAACTCAGAGTTATCACATTTAAAGTGCTCTGTATTTGCCTTACATTTAGCTCTTAAAACCAAGTGCAGTGTGCTGCAACTTTAAAGGACACAAGAGTCAAACTGGAAAATAATTTTGTGGCATCGGGGATTCAGCTCCGAGCCCAGTCCCTCAGGAGGAGATGAGACTGAGTCAGCCTTGCGGGCTCCCCGGACCACCCTGGACACCAAGGCAGAAAACCGCCCGCTTCCCCACGCCCTCCACCTACCCCAGGTCTCAGGGCCAAGAAATCAGTGGAGACGGGTCACACCACCAGCCCCAGCTCAGGTCTAGAACAGGGCCTTCCACCCAGCCTGCTGGGGGTGGGCACAGGTGTGTGAAGACAGAGCTCCTCAGCCCGGGGACAGCTGGAGCTCCTGCCACCCCATCTGCTGACCATTTGCCTCATCTTTAATTTTAGCACTTGCAGTGCCTTGCGAAAGGTTGGAAAATAGTCATACAGATCTGAACTGTCTAATACATTAGCTGCTAGCCATCCTGCAAGTGCACACGTGGCTGGTGGCTACCACGCGGGATAGCACAGAACAGCTGGATTACATTCCCATCATCCTAGAAAGTTCTATCGGACAGCTCTGGTCTAGATGCTCCGCACCACTCGTAGAGTTAGAACAGCTGGAGCCCCCAGGCCTCCCCACAGGAGAGAGGACGGTGCTGGCCATGCAGGCAAGGGAACCAAAACTTGAGCCACACTTGCTGGGGAGAGGCGGAAATTGCAGAGCAGCAGGCTAATTGCTTTGTGCTCTGTATCATCACACCTGCATACTAATGCACCTGCATTCCCGCAGGCGGTCGGTCTCTCAGAGCCAGACTTTGAAGGCCCAGGATGTAAGGGGCCTTGAGCACCAGGGCTACCACCCTCCCCTCCCTGAGGTTGTGCTTTCACCTTGGAGAGCCAGAACCTTGGGAAAGTAAGTGATGCTAAGCCTGAAAATGGGTCCAGAGCCTGAGCTTCCAGGAGTTCCGGCCAAGATTAAGAGTGACTGCAGTGGGGGTAGCGGTTTTTGATGAGACCCAAGTCTAGAGAACCCTATGGAAGAAAAGAGGAGGGCAACAGGAACCACCTAGAGACTGGGTCACCTGCCAAAAGAACCCCTTGCTAAGCCTCCCCCAGTGCCTGTCACACAGTAGGAGGTCAAGAAATAACTGAAGGAATGGACTTGAACAGCATTCTCACACCGCACTAACCCATGTCTGCGACGCTGCTTTTACTTAGAAACAGCAGCTTCAGAATGGGAAAGTCCTTAGCAGCCATGAACTGACCCTCAGATCACTAATAAGGACCCTGAAGGAAGCGACTTCCTCAAGGTCAGACCCCAGCAGACTTGATTTCTAGTCCACGATTCTCTCCACGAATCCAGCCTTCAATCACACGTGTCCTCTACTCAAAACATCACACAAGCCAAAGCCAGCACTAGCCATGTGTTCTTAAGTCCCTCTTAGAACCTGGTGGCACAGGAGGCGCAGATCGCAGAAAAGAGAAGCGGCCAGCTGCCGGTGCCAGGAACCTGCCTGCCCAGCACACATGGAGCTCGTTTCCAATCCAGTCGTAAAGAGGCAGATGTCGGGGAGGGGTGGGCAGGAGTCTTCATGTGTTACCGTCAGGATGCCTTTTGGGATCCTTATATTCTTTTTCTACCCGATCAGTGATGTGAAGCTGTTGCTTTTTTTTTTTTTTCCACATTCTTTAAAATTTTCTTTCCTGAGAACATGGTGTCCTTGACCTCAACAAATGAACTCTGAGAACCCGGAACCAGGGGAAATAAATGGAGTAAACGTCTCAGGAATACAAATGCAGCTGAGGCAACGATCCTATTGGCAGACCCCACACGAGGGGCAAGAAAGGCACGTAAAGGAAATCTATACATCTACGAGAAAAACAAAAGTTAGAGAAGGCGCACTCAGGCCGCATTTACAACCTTCCTCCCCTCCACACGAGGAGCGGATAATGAGGACTTCATCGATAGAACTGTTGGACAAATTGAATCCACACAAATCAGCAGGACGGTGTGCAGCCTGGACTTAAGAGAGAATTAGTTAATGAACTTACCAAATTGCTGGTAATTATTTTTTAAATGTTATGAAGAAAGAGAAAGTAAGAAAAGAAAGTAAAAGAGGTAAACTTTAAAAGAGAATGGTTCTCTTCACGAAGGCAAGCTTTAATTTCTAGCACAATGCCCTGATATACATGCACATACACACGTTTATTATTATTTTTTGAGATGGGGTCTCGCTCTGTTGCCCAGGCTGGAGTGCAGTGGCACAATCATGGCTCACTGCAGCCTCAACCTCCTGGGCTCAAACTATCCTCCCACCTCAGCCTCCTGAGTAGCTGGGACTCCAGGTGCACACCACCAAACCTGGCTAATTTTTTTCTATTTTTTGTAGAGAGGGGGGTCTCACTTTGTTGCCCAGGCTGATCTCGAGGTCGAACTCCTGGACTCGAGTGATTCTCCCACCTTAGCCTCCCGAAAGTGTTGAGATTACAGGCATGAGCCACTGCGCCCAGCCACATACATAAAAATTAAAAAAACAGGAGGCCGGGACAGGCGGATCACCTGAGGTCAGGAGTTCAAGAACAGCCTGGCCAACATGGTAAAACCCCACCTCTACTAAAAATACAAAATTAGTCAGGCGTGGTGGTGCATGCCTGTAATCCCATCTACTTGGGAGGCTGAGGCACGAGAATCACTTGAACCTGGGAAATGGAGGTTGCAGTGAGCCAAGGTCACGCCACTGCAGCCTGGGCAACAAGCGAGCCTCTGACTCAAAACAACAACAACAACAAAAAAGGAAAAACACAAACTGAGATGCAGAAAACAAAGTTCATTCATTTTAGGCCAGGCTCACTGTTGTGTCTGTTTATTAAACATGGGCAATAGAACAGCAAGGATAGAAAGTGGCACTATTCTGATGTCGCCAGAGGGGCAGGCAGTGGCCCAGGCATAAAACATCCATGCTTTTGCACCCAGCCTCGGGCCCTTCCCTGACACCCTTCACCTCTACCCACCTGCACAGCTGTGCTGAGGCACGCGCCTACCTCATTTGCGCGTCTGGATCCGGGGAGACGCGGATCTTGGCATTAACACATTCCATGTACAGAGAGACTGCTTCATTCCTGGGGAATGGTACCAACCTTTATGACCAACATCACATTTGGATTCATTCTAAGCCTCAAACTCCGCTCTCTTTGGATTAAATGGTAAGACTGAGAGAGGCAATCACGTTGTAAGGGTTTTAGCAATGCATGTGGAGAGCAGGAAATCAACTTCTAAAAAGGAAACTGCATCCCTAAGCTGGCAATGCAGGGTCAGCTGCTGGAGTGAGCTGGGGGCTGGCTCTCCCATGTCTTCTCACACGCCCAGGGGTTCCAAATGATGCTCAATAGGGAGCCCCAGCCAGCGTTCCTGGAGAGAAATGGCTGCATACCAGAAGTCTAGAGGACAAGGAAAACCTGCCTGGGAGACCCCAGGGTGAAGGCTCCGAAAGTAGCAAGAGCATGAAAACAAGAGGGGCTCGTGGAGAGCAGATTACATGCGATCCAGCAGCCAGGAAGAAATACGGTCGCCTGGGAGGGAGATGATGGTGTCACTTTCTATTTACCCACCATCTTTCACTGGAGCATCATTTCAAAGCACATTGTAGGAAGCAGCTCTTTAATCCTCCCAGAGGAGCATGCTGATTTGAAGGGGTCCCTGGGGAGCAAGAAATAAATCCCAGGATCAAATTCCAGGGCCAGTGTCCTCCTGGCTCCTCCACGCCGTGGGTTACAGACGGCCTGGCCTAGGCAAGTGGGGGTGGACAAGGGCCCTGACGCCGCCACGATATTCCAAGAGCCCTAAAAACACACAGACTCTTTCACTTGATTCCTTTTACTCCTAAAGATACACACCAAGGAAAACAAAAGTCTCAAAAACCACAATAAACAAGCTTGATGCACAAATATTCTCCTCTACTATTATCCTGTACATTAAGAGCAAAAACCTAGAAACAATGTAAATGTCCCCAAACAGGGGATTCGGTGAAATATTGATACAGGCCCCAAATGGAATGACTAGTTAGTAATGAAAGTGTGACATCTGCGAACACATGGGAATCATCTGACTGAACTATTAATATTAAAATGCAGAACACTGTGCGCCATGCTTTTCAGCTGGCATACGTGTGTGCAGGGGGGTGGCAGACATGGCTGCATGAGGATTTTGTTTTTAAGGATAAGTAAAAAATATCAAACAGTCCAGAAGTAAAAACCAAGTCTTTCCCTGCAAACTGCTCCCTGGCTCCTCCCCTGCCTGAGAATCACTGGGGCTATTCTGTATGATTGTTTCTAGACACAGAAGAGGACCCCAAAATACTAAAGATGACAAGTGGTGCTGGGTGTGGTGGTGCACGCCTGTAATCCCAGCACTTTGGGAGGCCGAGGTGGGCAGATCACTTGAGTTCAGGAGTTCGAGACCAGCCTGGGCAACATGGCAAAACCCCGTCCATACAAAAAACACAAAAACTAGCCAGCATGGTGGTGCGTGCCTGTGGCCCCAGCTACTCAGGAGGCTGAGGTGGGAGGATTACCTGAGCCCAGGAGGTCAAAGCTGCAGTGAGGCGAGATTGCACCACTACACTCCAGCCTGGGTGACAGAGCAAGACCCTGTCTCAAAAATAAAATAATAAGACAAAAAGCCAGCCTTAGCATTTCCTGTACCCTGAAGGGAGGCCCTCTGCCCTCTTTCCCAGCTCCCATCGCTGGTGCACACCTGGGCAGGGTGGAGCTGTGGCTGCAGCCACGTTTCAGCGTGACCAGCTCACCACCTCGCCGTACTGGTGAGATCTTTAAGGTCTATGGTTTGTGAGTGTCACAGCAGTCAGCTGGGCAAAAATAAAATAAACGCAAACTCCACACAAAAGAGAGGAATGCTTCAGTCAACACTGAAAAAGGGCTCTGGATTGAAACTCTTGATAACTGTTCTCAACTCATTTGAAAATCAGCATTAGCTACCAAAATGTAAAGTATTAGTTTTATTAAAATGCAAATCAATCAACTAATCTGTCTTTCTAGTAACAGTTGAATTGCAGTATCCGTGTCAATTAAAATAGTTTCCAATTTATTCTTGGCTGGAAGGAGGGTGGTCTTCTGAATTTTAAAATGCAAAGCCTCCCTTCAGTGAAAATTGTCAGTTCCTTCTTTCTCAGCTCTCATTTTTAACTCATTTTAATTAAACTTGCTGGACTCCAAATATTTTGAAGGACGTGTTTAAATCTTTTTCTTCATCAGAGTAACGATGACAAAGGTTCTGTTTAGGAAACTCGGGTTGGCGTCAGGCTCATAGAAACCTCAGTACTAAGAGGTCATTTCCTTGCTGTCCTACCAAGCATCATCTAGAACCCTCAGGGCTAGATGGACAACGTTGGATGTTCTGTATTTTAAAAGGGGATCATTTTGAAAGCAGTGAATGTGGGGGAACTCTCCTATTTCGGCTGATTTTTTTGGTAACTGGAGACACATTGAAAAGTAAACATTTCCCTGACAGTCATGCCAAAGAGGTGATTGTAGAGACAAGAAAAGTCACTGCATACCAAGGTCCAATTAATATGAGATGGAGAAACCCTCCTCCCTCCTATCCGCCCCATCATGAGCTCAGCAGATTCATTTATGTTAAAACGCAACTGTGATGCAGATGACGTCAGGCCTCGCTTCTTCTGCAGTCCAGCCCAAAGGCACTGTGCGGCTGTCCCTGACACCAAGGCAGTGATATAGAGGATTCCTGGGGACAAAAATCTGTCCCTTGGTTTTGACATTTCAAAGCAATATCAAAACCCAACTTTGAAAGCAAGTAGTTAGGGCCAGGCACAGCGGCTCACGCCTGTAATCCCAGCACTTTGGGAGGCTGAGGCCAGAGGATCACTTGAGGTCAGGAGTTCGAGACTAGCCTGGCCAACATGGTAAAACCCCATCTCTACTAAAAATACAAAAATTAGCCAGGCGTGGTGGCACAAGCCTATAATCCCAGCTACTTGGGAGACTGAGGCATGAAAGACTCGCTTGAACCTGGGAGGTGGAAGTTGCAGTGAGCCAGTATCGCACTACTGCACTCCAGTTTGGGTGACAGAGCAAAACTCTGTCTCAAAAAACAAACAAACAAACAAACAAACAAAAAAAAAGTAGTTATAGTAACTACAACTCAACTCAGTTGCCTGGATCCAACATGCCCTCTCTAATCCCATAGCTCTAAACAAAGAGCTGGGCAAAGGACCTATGAAATGCTCAGGCCAGCCTGCTGGCCACCCATATGCGCACATTACTTATGCAAGATAATCTTCACTGCATATTGACCACAGCAAGCCAATAAATTCCCCTTATGGGGATTTAATTTCCAGCTTTTGACCTTTGGATGAAAAACAAGTGAATCATCTTCTGCCAGATTTACACCAGAGCTAATACCAATAGTGATTTAGGAATGGTGAGCATGGAAAAGGACTCTGGAAGAATCTTTACAGGTGAAAAGAGGAGACAAAAAAAGTCAAACAACCGTATATTTGTGACAATAGGCAAATGCCTCCAAATTACAAAGTCCCCTGGGTTTTTAGGGGAGTCTCTGCTCCTCAAGAGCTGTGATAAACCACTAAACATTATCCACTCAGCAGCATCCTGGCCAGGTGTGGTGGCACACACCTGTAGTCCCAGCTACCTGAGAGGCTGAGGTGGGAGGGGATTGCTTGAGCCTGGGAGGTAGAGGCTGCAGTGAGCTATGATCACAGATCACACCACTGCACTCGAGCCTGGGAGACAGAGCAAGACCCTGTCTCACACACACACAAAACCTTTTTAAATTTATTTTTTTAAACAGCTCCTTGAAGAGCAGGGGTACCCCATAGGCAGAGTGTGCCCAGTGTAGCTGAAACCTTTTTTAAAAAAAATTAAAAGCAAGCAGCATCCTATCCCAGAATCATTCCTTTTAAGTGTTTTTTTTGTTTTGTTTTGTTTTCTGTTTTTTTTTTTTTTCAGAAGGAGTCTCGCTCTGTCACCCAGGCTGTAGTGCAGTCGCGTGATCTTGGCTCACGGCAACCTCCACCTCCCGGGCTGAAGTGATTCTCCTGCCTTAGCCTCCCAAGTAGCTGGGATTACAGGTATGTGCCACTACACCCGGCTGGTTTTTGTATTTTTAGTGGAGACTGGGTTTCACCATGTTGGCCAGGCTGGTCTCAACCTCAAGTGATCCATCCACCTTGGCCTCCCAAAGTGCTGGGATTACAGGCATGAGCCAAAGCGCCTGGCCTTAAGTGTTTTTAAAATTAATAGTTTAAGTTGACATAATTGTATCCACCTATGAGGTACAATGTGATGTCTTGATAGTGTATACAATGTAGAACGATTAGATCAAGCCTGTCCATGTATCCATCACCTCACGTGCTTATCATTTTTTATGGTGAAACATTTGAAATTTACTGAGTTACTCTGAAAAATACATTATTGACTATAGTGACCCTGCTGTATAACAGATCTCAAAACTTCCTCCTCTGGCTGGGAACGGTGGGTCAAGCCTGTAATCCCAGCACTTTGGGAGGCCGAGGTGGGCGGATCACTTGAGGTCAGGAGTTGGAAGCCAGCCTGGGCAATATGGTGAAACCCCATCTCTAAAAAAAAAAAAAAAAAAAAATTAGCTGGGCGTGTTGGCGGGCGTCTGTAATCCCAGCTACTCGGGAGGCTGAGTCAGAAGAATCGCTTGAATCTGGGAGGCAGAGGTTGCAGTGAGCCAAGATTGTGCCACTGCACTCCAGCCTGGGTTCCAGAACAAGACTCCATCTCAAAATAAATAAATAAATACTTCCTCTGATGTGAAACTGTAGCCTCTGACCAACATGTCGCATTCCCTGCTCCCCCACCCCCCTCAGCCTCCGGTAACCACCATTCTACTCTTTAGTTCCACGAGCTGGCCTTTGGTAGATTCCACGTATAATTGAGATTAGGGGGTCTCTGTCTTTCTGTGCTTGAGTCATTTCACTCGGCATCATGTCTTCCAGTTCAACCACATTGTCGCGAGTGTCAGAATTTCCTTCTTTCTAAGGCCGAATAGTATTACACTGGGCACCTATACCCCTTATCCATATAAGAAACCCAAAAGCAAGAAAACAAATAACCCATTTCAAAAGTGGGCACAGAATCTGAACAGATATTTCTCAAAAGAAGACAGACAAATGGCCAACAGGCTTATTAAAAAATTATCAGCCTCACTAATCATTAGGGAAATGCATAGAAAAACCACAACGAGGCCGGGTGCGGTGGCTCACGCCTGTAATCCCATCACTTTGGGAGGCTGAGGCAGGCGGATCACCTGAGGTCAGGAATTCGAGACCAGTCTGGCCAATATGGTGAAACCCTGTCTCTACTAAAAATACAAAAATTAGCTGGGCGTGGTGGTGAGTGCCTGTAATCCCAGCTACTCAGGAGGCTGAGGCAGGAGAATTGCTTGAACCTGGGAGGTGGAGGTTGCAGTGAGCCGAGATCGCGCCACTGCACTCCAGCAAAAAAAAAAAAAAAAAAAAAAAAAAGATAAAAGAAAAAAAAAAAGAAAAACCACAACGAGACATCACCTCAGACCTGTTATAATGGCTACTATCAAAAAGACGAACCCCTAAAATGTATACAACTATTATATGGCAATAAAAACTTTTTTTAAAAAAGACGAAAGTTAACAAGTGTTGGTAAAGACGCGGAAAAGGGGAGCTCTAGCACGCCGCCGGGGGGAACATGGACTGGTACAGCCATTATGGAAAACTGTAAGGAGTTACTAAAAAAACTAAAAATTCAACTACCCTATGATCAAGCAATCCCATTTCTGGGTATATATACAGATCAATGGACATTACTGTGTTGAAGGGACACCTGCACTCCCACGTTCATTTCACCCACAACAGCCACGCTATGCAAACAATCTGCATGTCCGCCAGGGTGAGTGGGTCAAGGAAACGTCAAGTCTGACATTGTATGAGGAGGCCACTGGACTAGCAAAAAAAAAGCTCAGTAAACGTGTCATCCACTAGAACCAAACCAGACTGACTCTCAGCCTCTTAAGAAGTTACATGCGGGGGTGGCGGTAACAATGCGCTTTATTTGCGGCGTTTAAAGGCGGGGTTGGGCGGGGCAGCGCCCCTGCACATATTAGGCACAGGTTCAGAAGGCAGCACCTTCCCAGGGGCTTCCCTACTAGCTTAGCCCCATAAAGTCACTGGTTTCTTCCATCTGGACCAGCAGCCGCACCAGCCAAGGTGCCCACTGGGTGTCGGAGGTGGGCGATGTCAATCCCCATGGCCTTCGTCGGGAGGGTGGAGCTGGCCAAAAAGAGAGCGGTACAGTTCTGTCCTGAAAGACAAACACAGCAAACTGGTTAACACACTGGTTCACTATTCAAGGTTAAAAAGGAACGCAGAAGCTGGAAAATACCCCAGTTTCTTCTGTTGAAAACACAGCCATGTAATTAAAAATGCATCCCACAGCTCTTACTCACAAACACAACAGAAGGAAGAAACCCAATCAAACAGTAAAATATGTAAATGGTCCAGTGCGGCTGGACACCCGTCTCCAGGGAATGAGTGTTCTGTAAGTTTGCCCTTTGCAGACAGGCTCTTCAAGTAAGAAAACAAGATTGAATATTTTAATAGGATATAGGAGACCTCCACCCGATAAGGAGGATTCAATCAGACACGGGATGTAGGGGGATATAATTTAGTTTTCATACATTTTCTTGGACTTGGCAGTACTTGAAAAACAATGAGAATGAGCCAGCAACACGATTCCAATTACTATCATCTGTGCAGTTGTTCAGGAAGAGAACCACGCTTCTTCCGCACTCCCCAGCTGCCCTGTCTCTATTCTCAGTCTAATAAATAATATGATTGGCTAATTTATTTCTAAAGTTGGGTTTTGACATTAAAACAATAACATGCCAGGGTCTTGGGCCCCTAAAAGAAAAGTAAATGACCACTTTCAAACTCTTTTAAATGCAACACACACACACACATCCAGACAAAGCCATCTGCCAAGGCCTGGAAAACCTAAAAGGGGTTTGGGTGGGACAGGGATCTTTCCTATCATTGAGACAGAAGCTCCAGAACACTTTCCCCTGCGGATACAGGGCAGATCCTCCCTGCAGAGACATGAGGGACCCATGAGGTTCCATGCAGGTAAGACCCATGTGAGGACGTCCCTGTCATCAGGGAGGTGGGCGTGTAGCACGTGGCCGCAGAGGCAGCCATCCATGTCCACGCTCTGCAGAAGGCCCAGCCAGTAGCCCTCACAGAGACAGGGCGGGCGCACACAGGGCTGAG
Organism: Hylobates moloch; assembly: GCF_009828535.3. Taxonomy (NCBI): domain Eukaryota; kingdom Metazoa; phylum Chordata; class Mammalia; order Primates; family Hylobatidae; genus Hylobates; species Hylobates moloch. The sequence goes on along the minus strand of NW_026652285.1, from coordinate 14,648,979 downwards.
GTCATGGGCCAGGAGCCCCAGAAGAAATCTACACCTGCTCGGATATTCTCAAGATGGAACTCAAATTCTAGCCTGCCATCTTGTTAGGAAAACAAGCTTTTAAAAGTGCTCTCATTATCTGAGGGTCAGCATCGGCACATCTGACTTTAAAAGCAAAACCAAAAAACCCCACCTTTCAAACAGCAAGGCTTCAACCAAAAAACTATTGGTCTTTTTTTGAAGTCACCCTACTATAGTTATGGATAGGAATAAAGGTACTACAATTAGGAAATCCAACAAAAGGAATAGAGTATCAAAGCTTTAAAAAAGTAAAAAGAAAAACATCTTAAGGAAGAACTACAGAAGCCACAAATGTAAGCTAGCCTTATCATGTTGGGGACCGCGGGAGGGACAGGCAGTGAAAGTGCAGGCCAGAAAACAACAGGCCTCCAATTTTATTACAGGAATTTTATTCCAAGAATGTGCTGGTGCCTTCACCCTGAACTACCCAGCAGACCCCTAGGCCACAGACAAAGGACACAGCTTCTCCCTTGGCTCCACCCACCTCTTCTGCTCTTCGGTTACACACATCCATGTGACTAGCCTCAATCAGCCCAGACGAGGCCTGCCACGGTGGAAGGCAGCCCCAGACCAAATGCAAACCAACGCTTCCAAATCACCAGCTCCGTCACACGGATGCTGCGGTGCCTGGCGCAGGCTCCACTTCATCACACCATGGCCTGCCTATTTGCCAGTAAAGACAAGTCTCTCTAGCTGTTTCCACACAAAAAATTAAATGGCGTGAAAGGGAGAGTTGCCATAACAAAAGGACAGTGTGACTTTAAGATGACAACATCTGATGAGAAGGAAATGCAGAAGTGTGAGGCTATTTAGCCCTTCACAATCATACCCTTTCCAGCCTCGCCGTGCTTGCCTGCACCAGACCCCATCATTACCATTGAGCAAATGCTTCCACTCTGCGCGCAATATCAGTGCAATGCCTGGGCCGAAGGCAGCAGTTACTGTCCGCAGCAGGGTTCACGTGTCAGGAGCAGAGAGTGAAATGCTGAAACCCATGTTTTCATAGAACATCATTTCACACTCAGGTGGGCAAAGCTGACAAACATATGCAGCTGTTCATGGCAAAGCAACTTGGGAAGCTGAGTGGTCTGGGTTCTTAAAATATTTTCAGAGAGAGAGAGAATATGAATAGGGGATTATTTCAATCTAAAAGTCCCCAAGCAATTTCAACTTTTACGTCTTCCTCACCCACTATCACCAGCTGGTGACCGTTTTTACCTTCAAAGCATCTCAAACTTCACAGCTCCTCCAGGCTTCCACTAGGTCAGATCTCACCGTTTCTCATGAAGCACATAGCAACAACCTCCTGGCTGATCTTCCACTCCCTTCTCTGAGACAGACAAAGCAGACCCTCCCTGGGGCCCAGGAGCAGCACGGGGATGAAGATCCCTGCCCCACGCATCCCTCCCCGCCCCCCCGCCGTAGATTCCAGTGGTTCAGCTTGGCCTCAGCCCTTCCTCTTTCCAGGTCCTGGCTTTGGCTCCTGCCCTGAGCAGCTGGGCAGTACAGGGAGGCACAGCCCTTCCTGCCTCTTTACTAGGTTGGAGAAGGGAGGGTTGCGCATTTTTATAACGTTTCTCACAGTAAGTCTAAATAGTTACAAAATACATAATGACCAGGATGTTGTGAAAATTAACTTTTGTAATGCCTGCATTGGAACCTATGTGCCATAATGATTTGATACTCATCGTTCGTTCAAGTAACACATAAACTTTTTTTTTTTTTTGAGATGGAGTCTCGCTCTGTCGCCAGGCTGGAGTGCAGTGGCACGATCTCGGCTCACTGCAACCTCCGCCTCCCGGGTTCAATCGATTCTCCTGCCTCAGCCTCCCGAGTAGCTGGGACTACATGTAGGTGCCAACACGCCCAGCTAATTTTTGTATTTTTAGTAGAGACAGGGTTTTACCATGTTGGCCAGGATGGTCTCCATCTCTTGACCTCATGATCTGCCCGCCTTGGCCTCCCAAAGTGCTGGGATTATAGGCGTGGGCCACACATAAACTCTTTAACTTGGACATTTTATAGCACCTTTTTCTTTTTAAATTTTATTTCCACCTGACTTTTCCCCTACAGAGTTTTGTCCTAATATAATGGTTTCATGCTTGAATGTCTTTTATTAATCACCCTTATCATACTTCTTGGCCACATCAGTCTGTAAATAAAAACACTTTTGAAATTTTTAAAATTCAAAAAATTGAAATGAAAATATTTTAATTGTTTGACATTATAAGGCTCTAAGTAGTTTAAAAATGTTCCTCTGGATTATTATTAGGATATAATCAATATATAATAACATGATACAATATATCCTAATTTTAGTGAAAATTTAGTATTTATACATGTGTAAAATGTTATTGGAAATGCATCCCTTAATGATATGGATGAGGCTTTTCCCTCCATTTGTTCATGGATCCATGGAGGAATATTATTTATTGCCAGAATGAAGGAGGGTTCAGCATCAATTCTACTCTATTTTTTGTTTTTTGTAGACATAAGCACCGAGAAACGTTGTCATATAAACAAGCAGAAAGGAATGACAGAGTTCTGGCATAGCAATGCCACTTGATTCTTTTTGCTCTTTCTGAATTATATGGCACACACAAAAAATCACACAGTGACTCGTCACCAAACATTAGTCCTAACGGTCAACCAACTGCCAACTCAACTCAACTTGTGTTCTCTGGCGATTCTGCTGGAAGTGAAGACCCGGAAACCACCTGGCCTGCACAGGGCTTGTCATCTAGTCCTTAAGCGTTTCCTTTCTCAATCTCTGTACCCACATTTCCAGCTGTCCTTGTGTTTGGGGCCCTGGAGGTTTTCCTGTGGCAGCCCAAGGTCCATGTCACTTTAAGGATGGGCTCGAGGGAGGCTTTTCGAGGCTGGAGAAGGACGAGGGTAAAAGGAGAACCTGGCCCTCCAGCACAGGCCTGCTCTGGGGCAGACAGCTCTAGGAAAGAACGTACGCCTGGAGACTGAATCCTTGACTATCCATGTCTACCTTCCCCTTGGGAAGTCTCTGCATACCCCAGTGTGAAGACTGAGCCGCAGGGTGCACTGAGCTCTTCTTCCCTCAAACCTAGGCAGGTGTCTAGGTGCTTAGGGAAAGGCAAAGACATCTGAAAAGAAACAAAACACGTCCATAGCCCTTACCCCCTCCCAAGAAAAACTGCAAGTAAAGATGAGGCTACAAAAAGGTGCCATGGGACTGAGGGCCAGACTGCCTTCCACTGCGTGAACATTTCCCCCTGGCTGCATCTTCCTAACTGGGATTTAGCCATGTGGAGAAGCTAAACTATCAATCCTCCAGGTTAACCTTGTTCCATCGGATTCTCCAGGGTAAGTGTATAGTTTCATACCTGAGGTCCCCTTAAGGCTATGCATAATCAACTTTTTTTTTTAAAATACGTAATTCCTGCTCCCCATCACATTAAGCATCAAGATGCGAATCACTGATCTGTAATCCCCCCACCCCCCAGCACACACACACTCATGGTCAGTAGGAGTGTCCACTGCAGACAATGCATTCATGCTGGTATCATGCAGGGGAGTGGCCTGCGGGGTAATTAACAGGACTTGGACCCGAGGTAGAAGGTCGATAGCAGGGGCTCTTCCTTGAATTAAAATTTAACTTACCCTTTATTGCAACCTACAAAAGCAAGTAATGAGCACTAACATTTTTATTTCTTTTAAACTGTCATTTAGGCTGTAGAGGGGATAATTACCTATCTCTAGTGCAGTAAGGTTTTATAACCCTTAGTGAGGCATTTTCTAATTTAATATTTTTACTATATTATCATAAAACCTGTTTCTAGGAAAAAAATGATCATGGATTAGCAGCCATTTTCCATAAAGACAGAATGTGCGTGTGTGCATATGTGTGTGTGTGTGTGTGTGTGTGTGTCTGTCTTAGGATTTGGCTTATTATGTGATTCTTCTGAAGAGACTTAAAGTATGCACATTGTAGCTAGCTGTGAACTGCAATCACTTGAGTGGCAGGTAAGGTTTTAAAAGCTCTAAGTGAAATGGGGGTGTATGTGTATGAGAATGCAGCCCCTCACCGATGTGTGGACCCAAATATGTTCCCTTCAGTTCCACATGTGCACTCATCCCACCACAACACAGATCACTGTCTTTCACAACGTCATTTGGGCAAACAGTACAAAGGAGCATATTAAACCTGCAAATGATCTGTGTGGGGCTTTCAATTTGCTAGGTCAGTAGCTTGCAGCACTGGGGATTCTGAAGGAATTGTACCACCCACTCTACAGAAAACCACACTCCTCCTACACTGGCCCTGGAAGCCCCAGGCCTCCAAGACACCCCTGAGCTGTACCTACCCACCCTTGTGGACAAAGACAGGTGGACAGCGGAGAGAACACAGCCATTCCACCGCTCCCCGAAAAAGCCCGTGCAGCCTCCCAAAGCGCATCATGGTCTCCGAGCAAGTATTATGCGCCAGTCTTCCAAAGGAGCTGGCGGAGACAATATTGCTGCTTTCCAGACTAAAAGTGACTCACAGGCCAGATATGGTGGCTCATGTAATCCCAGCACTTTGGGAGTTTGAGGTGGGAAGATCACTTGAGCCCAGGAGTTTGAGACCAGCCTGGGCAACACAGTGAGACCCTGTCTCTATTAAAAATAAATAAATACGTAAAGTGATACACATAATTTGCCTTTGACTAATTAAAAATTGTTCATTGTTGCTTCTTAGAGGTGGGGGGTCTCCCTAAATACGTAAGACACATCCCAGAATGTCGTGGCCCTTCCTTCCTTTCTAATCCTCTACCTCTCCCACACTGCACACAAAAGTGCTGTAGCATTTGCTTCTGCCTTAACTCAATCCCATACATACATTGCAGAATCAAGTGAAAAGAAGAAAGCACATGGCAGGCAAGTCGGACAAAGGGTTCCGATCATAGCAGCGCTCACGGCTAGCAGGGTCTGGATCTGATCTGAAACCCTACAAGTAGAGTCCGCCCAGATATGGTCAGTCAGCGCAGAGATTCACACGCACGCCTGCTCTGCACTGACCAGCGCGGTCACCGATGACAGATGTGTGCTTTTAACATTATTGGTGATGTACTGATGCTGCCTTTTTTCACGTTTGTCTTTGAAAACAATTTGCTTAGTGTGGTGGAAGCTTAAACATGTACTAGATGTATATGATTCCTGGCCTCAAAACCTAACATACTACAGGTATAATCAATTAATTAAAAATATTTGAATGCTTATTTAAACTTTGTTAGATTTTGTGGAGGTTTACAAAGACATGAAAGGCACAGCAGAAGCTAGATCGGGAAGGTGAATACATGCAGTAAGTGTGTCTCAGACAAACCACTCTATTTGGGGAGACACACAAACATTCTTCCTCCTGCTGAACCCAATTCTGTCATTTTAGGACTTACAGCCATGGGCTCTTGTCCCTGTAAAGCCAGGAGAGAAGGAAGGCTGACTATTATTCCCTGTGGCAGCACTTCAACTATTTGATGTCTTCCTCTAACTAAATCTGTTCTTTTCCAGGTTCAGTAGCCTCAGTTCCCTGCATTCCTCCTGTGACTGAGTCTGCTTGCCATCCTGACTGCACTCCTATGAGCCCTCCGTTTGCTAAAGCTCCAAAAGCAAGGTCCTCGGAACCCGCAGCCCTCAAGAGCCCAAAGCAGGTGCAGCAGGACTCCATCTCTCCTGCATTCTGAACACATACTTCTGTCTTCCCAAGGCCTCCACTCTCTTCTGTTCTATCTGGGCCTCCCAAATGTCTGCGGAAAAAGATGTCTTGCCAATTATCACTTGGCACGTGCTAACAGCACCAAACAAAGGGATCCTTCTCCAATAAAGCACGTGCCTCCATTCCGATTGCCAGAAACCAAAGTAGGCCAAAGGGCAAAGGCTACTCACTCCTCCATTTTCCTCTTAAAAATGTCTACAGACCCCAGGACAGCAGCTTTCCTTTTGTTTTCTTTTTTTTTTTTTTGAGACAGAGTCTCGCTCTGTCGCCCAGGCTGGAGTGCAGTGGCGCCATCTCGGCTCACTGCAAGCTCCGCCTCCCAGGTTCACGCCATTCTCCTGCCTCAGCCTCCCGAGTCGCTGGGACTACAGGCGCACGCCACCACGCCCGGCTAATTTTTTTTGTATTTTTAGTACAGACAGGGTTTCACCGTGTTAGCAGGATGGTCTCGATCTCCTGACCTCGTGATCCGCCCGCCTCGGCCTCCCAAAGTGCTGGGATTACAGGCGTGAGCCACCGCGCCCAGCTTGGACAGCAGCTTTCTTTTCTTATATACTTAGAGAAGCCAGCTTAATAGAAATCTTGAACAGTTAAATAGAACGAGGCGAATGCTTTTATATGGCATAGAGCATGGCATCACAAATGCAGAGGGGCTGGAAGGTGCTGTCAGAGCTGGTTCTGACTGGCTCAGGTCCTTACTGGGTCTAGGACCTTAGGTAAATTGCTTAGCCCCCCTGAATCTTAGCTTCCTCATCAGTAAGATGGTGACAATATCTTCCTTAAACATACTGTTTTTATAGCACTAAGCAAAGTCCCCATTGTATAAATGGCATCGTCATCTATGATCATGAGAAACGGAATGAGACAGAGCAACATGCTGAGGACCTGTGTGCATGCATTACGGTTGCTCCCAACCAACATGAGGGATAAAATGGCACCCTCCTTTCATCATTCCTTTGCTTTCCCCGACCCAAATCCATCCTACTCTGTATCAGTGACTTTACAAATGAGAGAAAGATATTTGAGAAGTGTCTCTATGACCTAAAAGGAGAAACACTGATCCAAATGGTAGGCAATCGCCCTGTGCTCTTTGGAGCTGTGTGGTAGGGGCAGCCCTGTGTATGTCATGGGAACGGGCTCAGACACAGGTGAAACGCATTAGAACTTAGCTCCTCAAGGCTGGGGTCAGGGGTTTGAGACCAGCATGGCCAACATGGAGAAACCTCGTCTCTACTAAAAATACAAAAAATAGCCAGGCGTGGTGGTGTGTGCCTATAATCCCAGGTACTTGGGAGGCTGAGCCAGGAAAATCACTTGAACCTGGGAGGCGGAGGTTGCAGTGAGCCGAGATTGTGCCACTGCACTCCAGCCTGGGCAAAAGAGTGAGACTCCATCTAAAAAAAAAAAAAAAGAAAAACTTAGCTCCCCAAGAGGGCTGGATTGCTGGGAAAGTAATCCAAGTAAAAAGACACAGTGCTTATAAGGAGTTACTATTTAGTCAGAATGACACAAAAATCACTATAGTAGAAAACTTAGGATTTCTGAATACAGCCAAAAAGTCGGTACCTACTCTCCCTCACTCTCCTCTTAACATCCTCCAACAACCAAAGGAGGATCACAGGCTTCTCTCCTGAAATCTCATAATTCCATACCAAAAAACAAACCAAAACTGAACAACAACAAAAACCCCCATAAAAAAACCACAAAGCAGAAGAAAGGAGGTAAACGGGAAAGAAAGCAGCCTTCTTTCAGCGAAGACTTATTTCTTAACAGGATCAACTTAGCAAAATAAGAATGACTCACAGACACCCCTTATCTATCAGTAATTACCTAAATCTAGATACAAGGCAAATCATGCCCAAACCGACACTAGCTGAACTCTTCACAAGGTTCCAAAACAACAAAACCGCAGCCACCAAATCTGCCACAAGGTGGCAGTACACGACTCATTTCTAAGTGGACCCAGCCACCAGTCAGGGGAGCTCATAAATTACCCGGTGTGTCTGCTCTCATCACCATCCTCCCCAGTGCTTGAAGGAGACTCTAGAAGGTCTGTTCCAATTCGTTCTTTTGGTCAGGTCAGAACTAGGTCCTTCAAACCTCTGCAAAAGCTTTTAGCCCTACAGCTCTAAATTACACATGGTGACACACGGCCTCTGGCCTGTCCCCTAAAGATCAGACAGACTCAAGATTTATAAATGTTCCAAGAAGCAGGTTCAGGCCCCAAACAAAGGAACTGAGAGGCTGGGGAACAGGCAGGAGAGGGGAGAGGGATGGGGGCGAGAAGGGGACTGCACGTGGACAGGTTTTCTTCTCACTTGTGCTTCCTCCTTACTCAAGCCAGTTACAAATCCCCTGCACTTTAACAAAGGAAGAAAAATACTCAAAACTTCCACCATCCCTACTACTAGCTTCAAATCTTCCACATTATTTTAAAGAAAAATAATTTACCTTAGCGGACTTGCGAAAAAGCGGGGGGTGGGGGAGGAGCCACTCTTCAGACAAAAGGGGCGCCCCTCCTTCCACGCATCAACATTCCATATTCCTGGGATGATTTCCACTTTCACAGTTTGACTGTTTTATAACAGATTTGATGTGAGAGAAGACAAATGGCCTCACAAAGGAAAGACGACAAATCATCACACTGCTTTTAGCAGGGTTTCTCTTTATTTTTATTTATTTTTATTCCGGACCTGGGATGCAGAGCTCTCTGCCTTGCTGGAGATGTTTAATATTAACATCAAGCCACCACGGTCCCCGCAATAGAGTTGGCTGGTGTTGTGTTTACGGTTTTGTGACTCCTGGCTTCAGGAAGATGAAGCTCCTTGTTCAAACAGCAGCCCCTCTAACAGCTCCTGTTAAAAGCCAGGGGATGCTTCACTGCTTAGACGTGAATCACTTCCCCCAACCACACAGAAGGTGAGACTGACATTTCAGTTACATTTGTATCCGTATCAGATGCTGCCCAACAACTCAGGGCATGTGCGTGTGTGTGTGCGTGTGTGTGTGCGTGCGTGCGTGTGTGTGTGTGTGTGTGTGTTGGGGGAGCACAGGATGCATTGCTCAGCTCTAGCTTAACTTCAACATGCAGGAATTGGTGAGGGTATTCAATGTCAACCCACAGAGTTTCGGCAAGGCACTCTGCTGTTACTTCTAGTAATAAGTTGGAGGATTTCTTTTGCTTAGAAATCCGGTACCAACCAAAACGCACAAGAAGCAACTACCAAGTGAGCAAATGCAAAGTGCCAGCTCTGCAATGCGAGTCAGGGGACACAGAGGAACCGCTGGGGCCTCAGGAGCAAGCCCTTCCAGCTGCTGGCCAGCTGCCCTGCCCGGAAGTCTCCCCCAGAGCGTTCAAGGAGCACGTGTTCTCCTGGCTCTCCTCTGCCTTCCTTCTCCCAGGTTCTGCTCTTGGCTTCTTCTCTTCTTTTGACACCCCCCCGCCCTGTGATCCCACCTACACTCTAACGGTCTAATGGTCTCCTCCGCGCGAAGGACCCCAAAGCCCGCGTCCCCGCTCCCCCGCCCTCCCCCTAAACTCATCTCCTGTCTTGCAAGGCTCTTCTGACACCCGAGCTACCATTTCTCCTAACAATGGCAGCAAATTCTTTTTTATTCACATCCCACACTACTGTTTAATGGCAGTGAGCTGTAAGACAAAATTACAGATATCGATACCACATTTTCTGATGAAAAAATAAAATCCAGTCTGAGATGGGGTTCTTGTTCGGACTGTATGCCTATTAATTGTTTAAAAAAAAAAAAAGGCTGCTCTCAATCTGTCCGTATTTTTTTGGTTTTTAATAGTATCCTTCAAAGAACTTCCTTCCTGCCTCTGCAAATCAGAAATTCAACAAAAGGAGCATCTGTCCTAAACACCTGCCAGGTGAGCTTTCCCCAGCAGCACTGAGCAGGCCTGCAACAGGGGGCCTGCAACAGGGCATCTCTCCCGCTCGTTTCACCAGCTAGCCCCTGAAGTCAGCAGTTTGATTACCTCAGCCAGTTATACGATTGGCTCTAAAAAGCCTGACTGCTAAGTGCAAAGTGAGCAGTTTGCATTTCTTCCCCTGAACCCTGAAGAGTCTGTCTGGCTGCATAGTTGTGCTTCCCCCTGTAGGACCGAGCTGTGAAAGAGGAGGCAGAGTGCTGCCAAGTGTGTGTATGAGAAAATGTGTATTGATTTCTTCTTTCTTATAGGGGAGCACAAAGCATTGAAGAACAATTGCTCGTCTTTGCAGCATTTCACATTCCATACAAGAGACAAAAGGCCCAACCCCCACTACCCTCTGAGAAGCAGAAAGGGGAACAGAACAGGACTGTGTCTCCTGGGTGTCCGCAGCCACCAGTGCTGCTGCAGGTCAGCTACTGAGACTCCAAACACCCCTGGGCCCATGCCTGCTCGCCTGTCTCTCATCAAGTAATTTCCCTTCTGGGCTGATGTTTCCTCATCTATATTGTAGAAGAAAGGCCTTCAGTCTTATTTACCTTGTAAGTGGAGGTGCCCAGGGGGTCAAAGAATTAATGTTTATAAAGTGTTCTGCTCCCCAGGGAGACAGTGGAAAAGCGTAGGGTGTGGTTATGGCTCATTCAAGACCTCACTTCCGAGGGTGGCTGGTGAGAGCTTCCCATGACCAGGTGCTGCCAGCAACTTGAACTCCAAGTCTAACGAGGTAAGGTCCTCGCTCTAAATATTCTTTCTTAGCTTGACATTTAATACCAACACTAAAAATAACAAAGCAGCCAGGCCTTTATGCTTTGTTAACGCACTTACAGAATCCATTGCAGAACTGTTTTCTTCCTAAAGAAAAATCCTGAAAGCAGAGTCCAGAACACTGACCTAAAGCTATAAATCACTGCAGAGCCCTGCTGGGGTTCTTCATGCTCCATAGTAACTGCATGGTGAGTATCTCTAATCCAAGTATCTGAAACCTGAGATGCTCCAAAATCTAAAACTTTTTGACCACCGACACGAACTATGCTGTAAGAAAATGCTCACTGGAGCACTTCAGATTTCAGGTTTTCAGATTAAGCATGCTGAACGGGGATAATACAAATATTTCCAAATCTTAGAAAATCTGAAATACGCAATTCCTCTGGACCCAAGAATTCCTGATAGGTGACACTTGACCTGTAATAATTTATAGGAAGGCCATCAGAACCAAACCTGGTTTAAATAGCACAGAAAACCTATAGTATATAGTATTATAGCAGGAGAAACCTATAGTATATAGAAGGAGAAACCTATAGTGTATACAAAGTTTAGGGTCTTGGAAGTGATGGAAATGTAAGAGTGTTCTTGAGAGAGCCTTTCCCAGGGTTCAATCCTAAGTAAAAATGACCCCAAAAACCCTCTAAGCAAAGGGCTGGGAATCAGAAGTCCCAGAGGAGAACCTTTCATTCTGGGTCTTTTCCAACATGGCCATGAGCTAAGAACAAAATAAGGAGCTGGCCCTCAAGCAGTGCAATGGTTTAGCATGGAGACCTAACCTATGAATAATTAGGAAACAACCTGGTGGTAGATGCTATATATAATATGGATCTATACAAAGTGACGTGGAAGCAGAGAAAGATATATTAAAGAAGTGAGATGATTTGGAGAGATTTCAGCAAAAGAGGCAAGAAACTCATCTTCATCTTATAGGACAGTTGCAAAAATAATCTTGTAAATGGCAAACTGTAAACAAACGTACAAGCTGGAGGCCTTTAAAAGCATCTCAGACAGGAAGCCTCTACCCAACTTTTTTTGGGGTTTGCACAGAAATGGCTATGTCTGTACTGCATGCTGAGGGACAGTGGTGTAATACACAGATGTGAAAACACAAAGTTTGTTTATTTAAATAATTATCTGTTAGGGGTTACATTTAAAATAGTCCTTCTCAGAAATTAAAAAATTAAAAAGAACATTTTATTCTCAAGAATCCAGTGAACAAGAGGCCTGTTTTCACTATGTAAAAGAAAGAAACCATGGCCCACAAAGAAAGCTTCCCAGGGTGGCACTGCATACGAGCGAGGGCATAAGGTGCTCAGGAATACTGAGTCAGCTGCCGAGCTCAGAGGAGGCCAATAACTGGAAAAAGACCTTAAGTGAAGTGTTTTGAAAATACTACAATTGAAATTAAAATATATTATTCCAAATATATGAACATAAAATCTCGATAATACCAAATACAAGATTACAGTACACACAGGCATACTTGACTTTTAAGTTAACATTCTTAGCAAGAAAAAAAACCCCAATAAGTGCGTCTGTGAACTGTTACACAGTTAACAGTCTGTTAGGGAGGAACAAACAGAATGGGTTCAAAGAAGAAAAAGCCACCTGCTCGGTGGCGGTGGAGAATCTGAAGTCTCCCTAGAAAGGCTGGTGACCTCATGACCGAATATTTCAACAGGAAACAACAGTGAGACGGGGGTGGGAGATGCTGCAGGCTGTGAGCAGAATGAACAGACGTGCAGAATAGGGAGTGCGTCCCAGGGATTGCAGGTGTCTGCTCTGGACAGCACACGGGGTGAAATAGGTGATAAGGAGAGAAAGGTAGCAAGGCAACAAGTCATCGATGGCCTTGACTGGCAGGCTTGAGAGTCTGGGTTTTATGCTAGAGGCAAAGAGCGGCATGTGATATTGGAGGAAGGTGAATCTGGCAACGAAACACAGAACTGATGAGAATAGAGACTATTGGTTAATACGCTGTTAGTGTAATAGTCGATGTGGGAATTAAAAAAAAAAAAATTGGCCAGGCACGGTGGCTCACACTTGTAATCCCAGCACTTTGGGAGGCCGAGGTGGGCGGATCATGAGGTCAGGAGATCGAGACCAACCTGGCTAACACCGTGAAACCCCATCTCTACTAAAAATACAAAAAATTAGCCAGGCGTGGTGGCGGGTGCCTGTACTCCCAGCTCTCGGGAGGCTGAGGCAGAAGAATGGCGTGAACCCAGGAGGCGGAGCTTGCAATGAGCTGAGATGGTGCCACTGCACTCCAGCCTGGGTGACAGAGCAAGACTCCGCCTCAAAAAAAAAATAAAAAAAAATAAAAAAATAAAAGGCCAGGTGCAGTGGTGGCTCATGTCTGTAATCCTAGCACTTTGGGAGGCCAAGGTGGGAGGACTGCTTGAGTCCAGGAGTTCAAGACCAGCTGGGGCAACATAGCAAGACCCTGTCTCTACAGAAAAAAAAAAAAAAAAAAAAGCTGGTTGTGGTAGTGTGTGCCTGTAATCCCAGCTACTTGGGAGGCTGCAGCAGGAGAATCACTAGAGCACAGGAGTTCGAGGCTGCAGTGAGCTATAATTGTGCTACTGTACTCCAGCCTGGGCAACAGAGTAAAACCTTGTCTTTTGTTAAAAAAGAAAAAAAAAAAGACCTGGACTCAAAAAAAGAGGCAGTAGAAATAAAAAGTGAAGATCATTGAACAATATATTAAAATAATGCTCCAAGTAGATTAAAAGAAAAAAAATTCAGATGAAATTAAATATAGGTGAATAATTGTTCTGGGATACAGGAGAGATTGCCTAATCATAAAACAATGAAAAACACCCCCCACAAAAAGGTTCTTAGATATTTATTTCGGTTAAAAAGTAAAACTTCTATGGGACCAATAAAAATCATTAATACTGACAGGTAAGCAAAATGCAAAAATCTACAAAAACCAGGAAATGTTATATAACCATAAATATAGCCATAATATAGAGAATTCATACAGCAAGAAAATTCATAAAGAAAAGTCAAAACTCAAAAAGAAAATGGGCAAAGGATAAAAACAACTACAAATGATACAAATATATGATTAATACTCTTCAAATTTACTATTATAAGAGAAAATAAACATTAGATTATAGCCCACTGCCTACCATATTATACGCCCTCAATAAGGTGTCATTTGTTATGAACTTAAAAACAATAAGAAACTTTTATATCTAAATAGGAAATATTTTTTAAAAGATAGCTCTCTCGGCCAGGTGCAGTGGCTCACACCTGTAATCCCAACACTGTGGGAGGCCGAGGCGGGTGAATCACCTGAGGTCGGGAGTTCGCAACCAGCCTGGCCAACATGGCAAAACCCCGTCTCTACTAAAAATAGAAAATTAACCGGGTGTAATAGGACACACCTGTAGTCCCATCTACTTGGGAGGCTGAGGCAGGAGAATCACTTGAACCCGGGAGGCGGAGATTGCAGTGAGCCAAGATTGTACCATTGCACTTCAGCCTGGGCAACAGGACAAGACTCCGTCTCAAAAGAAAAAAAAAGAAAAAAGATAGCTCTCCTGCTTAGCAAAGATAAAATGACATAAGCCTCAGCTGGAAAGAAAAGAGTCATGTAACATAGTAAAACTCATCAAGGGTCATTAGAAAGTTTAGATATTTGACCTAGAAATCTATTCTAAAGACACAGCAAAACCTAGAACATAGATTTCTGTATATATATGTTCACTGCAGCACTACTTGAAAAGAAAGGCAACTACAAACAACCTAAATGTCCAACAATAATAAATATTCCATAATAGATTATGAGGTTATTAAAATGCTTTTAAAAATACTTAAGGCATTAAAATGCTTATACTGTAAGTTAATCTGAAAAAAGATTGAAACACATATGTATATATTTGTATAAAATACATACACAAAAAATTCTATAAGAAAACATGTAAAAGTATTAATAATGTTCTATCCTCAATAGCAGGATGACAAATTTTTCTTTGTCCTTTCTATATTTTTCAAATTTTCTTCCATAAGCATGCACTATTTTTATTGTATGGGAAAAAGATACTGTCTCTAAGAAAAGCAGGTGATAGTTGTCTGACTGTGGCAGAGAATAGAATTACAAGCATAAACTGACTAAATATACTAGATCAGGATTCAAAGCTAATTATGAGGTCTAAGGTCTTTGTAACCAGAATGATGTAACATAAAACCAGGTTTGGGAATCCAGTGATTCACACTAACATATGAATGACTGACAGGCAAAACCTTCCTGTATAGAAAGTATCTCTCCTATAAAAGAAAGGGTGGGGGGGGAAGCATTTTAATCTAATGAAGTTTCACCCCCCAAATAAGTTTTTGAAAGAGTGGCTAGGGGTGGGGGTGGGGGGCTTCCCTGTGGCACATTATTCCCAAATATTTCTAAAAGCTTGTTAATTTCTTGGCAATAGCAGTGGGGGTTGGGGACCACACTCTTAGATGCACATACCTGTTCCACTACTTGTTGTTCAACTTAGGCAAGTTACTTAATTGTTCTATGCCTTAGTATTCTTATAAAATGCAGATAACATCAATCACTGGTTTTTTTTTATGAGGAAGAAATGAAAATATATGTGAAGGGCTTAGTGCAATGTCTGGCATATAGTAAACTCTCAGTAAGTGAAATATGATATGATTATTCTATGTTATTTCATTGCCCATCAGACACAGGGGACAGACTTACAGTGGATAAATCAGAGCGAAGGATAACTGCACTTAGAAACAGAAATGGTATCTTAGCAATCGACTGTTGGCTCAGTGATCACTGTGGGAAACATTAATAACATGGTTATGACTAAGTAAATCAAGGTGAAAAACTTAGCTATTGCCTACCCGCTTGCAAGTAACTGGCAAGTTACTTAGCTGTGATTAATACAATATCTATAAGATATTGCAATATATTTAGAAAGCCAATAATAATAAAAATTAAAAAACAAGTCCTTAAGAGAAACATTTACACACACTTTAAAGAATGTGAAATATCCCTTTGGGAAAAAAAGAGGATTTACAATCCTTTGAAGAAGCGATGAGAATATAAGTGCAGAAATGAGAACTATAGTCAAAAAGGCCCATTTTGAGGAAGGATTTATCTGTTCAGCATCTACAAATCTCTTTCTAGAAGATGTGCTTTTATCACTCTAGCTCCTGCTTGGAGCCAAGGCTTCACTTTGACAATACAAATTCTCTAGAATAAGAGACTGAACAGTAGCAAATCAGGAAAAATAGAAGAAACAACAGCAGTGTTTTTTTTCCAACCCAGTTTTAAAACTCTGGCCCAAGCCTTAGGTTTGAACTTGAGAGTGTTTCTTTTGTCCTTTCTGACATTACTGGAGAAAGAAGGCCCCGTGCCCCTATCTCTGTGCTGGACGCCATCTTTAATGATGATATATGCGGGTCCTTTCCCCTCAGCACTGCTGGGGGGTCAAACGTGTGGTGCTACCCGCCTGAGAATCAACAAGCGAATTATAAACTGTGTCAATCCGAGTTAATGCAAAGCTATAATCCTCTTTAACAAGAGATCAAATCACTGCCATGAGTTATGTTCATTCTGTAATCTGATAAGGAAGAGAGGGAACCTCTAATAAAAGAGTAATGGGAGCCTTTAATGACGCTGGTAAAAGGTAGCCCCAGTTAAAACATCGCTCTTGTTCCTGCTGATTAGATCAATGTTGCATATTTGCCCGGGCTTGTCTCACCTGTCAGAATAACCTGTGTCTTTTTAGGAGATAAGAAGCCTCAGAGAAAACATCTGTACTTTAGCCATTCTTGCTTGCAAGTTTTTAACCAACAGAAAATGCTCTATGGAGGGTATTTCAGGGGTTATTAGCTGATGTGTTCTCAAATGCTGAGCAAGCTACACCAGAATATCTCACCATGATTCAGTGCATATTCCTATTAAATATAGGTAGGGGGGAGCAAGAAATGGTTTAACTATCTTCTGGGTTACCAACTGGGGGAAAAGAATATCATCAGTAGAGTGGTAGAGTATGCCCATATTTAGGGTGCAGACCCATACACAAAAATGGCAAGCCGAAGATAAATTGCCTGTACAAATTCTATTATACCAAGGCATCTCAACAACAACGTGGCAGTGATGTTGACAAAGCACTTTACAAGGCTGGATTACATTTCTACATTTCTTTTCTAAAACTCCAGATGTAAAACAATAATGTATTTGGTGCTCAGTACTTATCATTAAAGGATCCTCTCCTTGCTCTTTTTTAATGCCAGCAGCTTTATAAAAGGAGTGGGAAAGGTGGTTTTTTATTTTTGGGGAGAGAATGGGGAGCTAAAATTGAAACTCTTGCTGTACATATTGAGAATTTCTTTAAGTTATTTGCGAAGGAATGGAGTACCTATAAAATGTTAATCTTGCTATCATTTTTGGAATGGGGGGGAATCTACTTAGAAAAATTCAATACCTACACTTTTAACAGACAGTACCAGCATCAAATCTATCTAATATCCTCTCCTTGAAGCAGCATTTAATGCAAGGCAAACACCTATTTTCTTTGGCACACATCAAGCTGACTGCCGTCACCAGACCCTTTCCATCGTGACAGCCAAAACCAATGCCAACAGAGCAGGTTCACATGGATGCCCCTTCCCAAATCTGAGTCAGTGGCCAGTTTTGAGGAACACATCTCTTTCTGTCTCAGGGGTCTCAGTCGCACTAGCATTTTACTGACTTACATCCACACAACAAATGACAATTAACTTAGTCTGCCTCAGAGGGTCTGTCAAAAACACAGGCAAAAAGCAGATGCTTATTTCCATAACCCCAAATTCTTCACTTTATTAGAACTATAGTGAGAGATCATCTGCATTTATTTTATTTTATTTTCATTTTTGGAATGCACCTGTATTAGGCCATTCTTGCAGTGCAGTAAAGAAATATTTGAGGCTGGGTAATTTATTAAGACAGGAGGTTTAACTGGCTCACGGTTCTGCAGGCTGTACAGGAAGCATGACACCAGGCATCTGTCCAGCTTCTGATGAGGCCTCTGGAAGCTTACAATCATGGCAGAAGGCGAAGGGGGAGCAGACGCCTCACAAGGCCACAGCAGGAGCAAGACAGAGAGTGGAGACAGGGGAGAAGCCACACACTGCTAAACAACCAGATCTCTCAAGAACTCACTGTTATGAGGACAGCACTAGGGGGATGGTGCTAAACCACTGATGAGAAATCCACCCTCATGATCCAACCACCTCCCACCAGGCCCCACCTCCAACACTGGGGATTACATTTCAACATGAGATTTGGCAGGGATGCCGATCCAAACCATATCAGCATCCAACACTGGATTTCTTTTTCTTTATTGATAGATTAGATGTGTGTTTATTTATGGGGTGCATGTGACATTTTGATATACACATAGCATGTTTAATGGTCACATCATACCCCCTCTGGTCTAATGGCATGGGGCAGGTGGGATTTCACATTATGCAATGTAAGCACTCTTTCTAAAAGGTCCTTGATGAGCTTAGAATAACTTCAATAGAGAAGTGAACAACAGCCCTGCAAATCATGCAAGTAAAGTACTGACCTGCTCTTGCTGGTGATAATACGCTTAGAGGATTCTCTACCAATGAGACGTCAAGCCTTTTCTTCTCCTTAGGCCACTGATAGCTCTGGCTCTACAAAAACAAGTGATCCTTTGCCTCTTAAAGATGACACTGTCAGCCAGGTGTGGTGGCTCACGCCTATAATCCCCGGACTTTGGGAGGCCGAAGCAGGTGGATCACGAGGTCAAGAGATCCAGACCATCCTGGCCAACATGGTGAAACCCCACCTCTACTAAAAATACAAAAATTAGCCGGGGCGGGGGTGGAGGCGGGGGAGGGGTGGCTTGTGCCTGTAGTCCCAGCTACTCGGCAGGCTGAGGCAGGAGAATCACTTGAACCTGGGAGGCAGAGCTTGCAGTGAGCCGAGATTACCCCACTGCACTACAGCCTGGGTGAGAGAGCGAGACTCTGCCTCAAAAAAAAAAAAAAAAAAAAAAGATGCTGCTGTCCTGGGAGCTGAGCTGTCCCGTGTCAAGAGCATCAAGGGTTTAGCAAAGCCAGGGATCATTTTTAGGCTCATGGTAACCTCCTCCCTTGCAGGCAAACACGTAATACATGGACAAATTGGGCTTTCTTTTGTTTTCTTTCAACATTGGGAATGCTCATCAGGCATGCAATACAAACCACCTGTAAACCTCATACTGGAGAAGAGTAAAGATCTACTAGACCAGCACATAGAAAGTATCCGGGGTTGCATAAGATTTCCACTAACAAAAGAGATCTGAAATCATTAAATCAATATCCAACATCTACCTAGAAGGAAATGCCCCAAAGGGAAATTTGGTAACAGGGACACAACTTGGCTACTTTGCATTTTAAAAGGTTTAAAAAAAAATAGATTGCTTGAAGAGAAAAATTCTTAGCGTGAGAAAAGAATTTGTATCAGCAGAAATTAACTAAATAGATAACACTACTCAGACCACACAACAGGAGAAACAAAATGAAGATGCCACTATCCTTTCAAAGATAGCATTTCTTTCTCCACCAGGATACACCACCAGGATAATATCCTGTGTTAAAGATCTCTCTCTCTCTCCCTTAATGAGCTATGTTCCAGTTTCAATTTAAGTCAACCAAGGGCAAATTTACTGAGTTCAAACTGGAAAAGGGATATGGGGGGATTCAAGGATACGCAACTGGACACGCCACCCCCCACCAAAACCACTGAGGATTAATCCAATTTAGGTGCGTGTGGAAGGATGAACTGGAACCAATGAGTAACTAAGGAAAAGAAGAAGGCTTCTACTTCCAGATGTGGGTAAGCTAAGAACCATAAGTGGAGGTGCCTCTGGGAACAAGAAGTCAAAAGGGTAGAACATTTTGTTTCAAGTATTTTACCACAATTAAAATTAGAGGAGTGTGGTGGTGTGCACCTGTTAGTCCCAGCTACTCAAGAGGCTGAGGTGGGAGGATCACCTGAGCCCAGGAATTGGAGGTTGCAGGGAGCTATGACTGCACCACTGCATTCCTGCCCAGCAAATACAGTGAGACTCTGTCTCAAGAAAAAAAAATAATAAATTCATTGAATGATTTTACTGTGATTATTTAGTTTGGGTCATTTGGAGTTTTTATTTTTCTACAAACAATACTGCAATAAAGATCCTTGACACAAATGTATTTGGCAACTATTAAAGGCTATCTCCTACAAGTAGATTTTTCTGTGATAACAGACACATTTAAAAGTCAGAAACAGGGCTGGGCACAGTGGCTCACGCCAGTAATCCCAGCACTTTGGGAGGCTGAGGCAGGTAAATCACCTGAGGTCAGGAGTTAGAGACCAGCCTGACCAATGGGAGGCTCAGGCAGGAGAATTGCTGAACCCAGGAGGCGGAGATTGCAGTAAGCCAAGATTGCACCACTGCACTCTTGCCTGGGCAACAGAGCAAGACTCCATCTCAAAAAAAAAAAAAAAAAAAAGTTGGAAACACAATGTCAAATAGTCCTCCCAAAAGATTTTGCCAATTACATTTCCAAAAACAGTATGCAAAAGTGCGTTTTTCTTACACCATCAACACTGGGTATTACTAATCCTTTTAATATTTTCCAACTGAATAAGGACAACGAAAAGGAGGGGGGCTGTGCATGGTGGTGCATGCCTATAGTCCCAGCTACTCGGGAGGCTGAGGCAGGAGAATCGCTTGAACCCAGGAGGCGGAGGTTGCAGTGAGCCCAAATAGTGCCATGGCACTCCAGCCTGGGTGACAGAGCAAAACTCTCTCAAAAAAAAAAAAATTAAAAGAAATCTCATTATATTAATTTGCATTTCTTTGATTAGGTTGAAAGTGCTTATGGTTTTTGGCCCTTGAAATTTTTCTTTTTTGATTTTTTTTTTTTTTTTAAATGGAGTCTCACTCGGTCGCCCAGGCTGGAGTGCAGTGGCATGATCTCAGCTCACTGCAAGCTCTGCCTCCTAGGTTCACGCCATTCTCCTGCCTCAGCCTCCCAGTAGCTGGGACTACAGGCGCCTGCCACGACGCCCAGCTAATTTTTTGTATTTTTAGTAGAGACGGGGTTTCACCGTGTTAGCCAGGATGGTCTCGATCTCCTGACCTCGTGATCCGCCCGCCTCAGCCTCCCAAAGTGCTGAGATTACAGGTGTGAGCCACTGCGCCTGACCTTCTTTTTTGATTTTTAAGTCTGCTTGTTGACATGCTGTGTCCATTATTGTTATTGGGATATTCTTAGAGATTTGTAAAAACTCTTTACATAGTAGAAAAATATGTCATCCGCTGGAATTTTTTTGTTCAAGTTCATCATTTACCTATTAACTTTGTTTTTGATGTCTTTTTCAATGTGACTTTTATGTAGTCAGGTCTATTAATATTTTACCTTTTAGTTTCTGGCCTTGTGGTCATGCTTATAAGGTCCTTCACTACCTTAAGATCATTAAAAAAAATTCTCTATGCCCCCAGCACACCAAGAATGACATATGTATAACTTAGGAGAAAACCAAAAGTATTTACTTGAGGAAAAGTAGCATGCAGTGATATTGATATTCTAACAATTATGAAAGCTTCCTATTTGTGGTGTACAAATGGGACACAGAATAGAATAGTACTAGATTACTTCCACTTTTGTTTTTCCACTGAAGAAAAACAAAGGAGGATAAGCTATTACTGCTTCCTTCTTACTTAAGATAAAGTTAACAATACCCACTGGCCCTAAAAATTTTGATACTAGGAGAGAGAGCTAGTGCCTATTTACTGTACCCATAGTTAATCTGGCCTATTCAAACCATAAAGCACGAGCAGTTGATATGGACACGTCTCCCTGTCCTTAGGAAACACAATGAGAATGGTGCGCTCTTTGGTAAAAACAAATGTTCAGTTCAATACAAGACTATTATTACATTCCTTAAGTAGCTAAACCAGCTGGAGAACAATGCTGGTAATTAGGAATCAGTCCACAAGCGATAGCCCTTTTTCCTTATAAATGTCACAAGGACTGTCACTCAGCAAACACATTCCTAACCCCTTCTCCCTTGCCTGCTCTACCTGGAGTGGCAACGTAACACAGTTCTGGCCAATGAAATACAGAAAGTTTGCTGAAGGGAATTCTGGGGACGCTTTTACTTTTCTGATTAAAAACAAACAGGTATGGCTGGCACAGTTCTTTCCGCTTCTTCCTGCCTTGAATGCATGTTTGATGGCGTAGTTGCAACAGCCATCTTAGGACCACAGGGGAAAGACCAAGAGATGTTGGCCCTAACACCACCGAGAAGCAAAAGCCATGGCCAACAATTGCCTACCACCCCTAGAATTATCCTGTCAGAAAGATGAACTTCCATTTCCTTATGCCTCTGTAGTCAGGTTTTATATTTTTATAGGCCATACCCAAATTAATCCTAATAGAGTCATTTTCAAATAATTTTTATGTCTAGCAAATAGTAGACCTTCAAAAATTAGGAGTTAATATTGGTAAGATTCTGGAAAAACTAAGTACTCCTCAAGGGATTCAAGTAAAATTCCAACTAAGAATGAAATAAAGTTGATTTCTGAATGATTTTATAGTACTATGATCAAAAGATACCACTAATATCTAAACCAGATTTCATTTTATGCCTGGGATAATAACGTAAACTTAAAGGGTTTGGTTGAATTTTCAAAATCCAGTTTTGCTTTCTTCTTGATGTAATTTTTTCACGGCATCCTGACAGGGAATCTAAGATGCACTCACTTTACTCTGCAATTTTTAAACAGACTGGATCCAGAAATGAACAAAAAACCACAGCCATATCTAGACACTCACTTGCAAAGCACAGGATAGCAGATGTGGTCACAAAGCCAGATATAAATGTACTCAGAACCATCCATAAGCTGTTTTGTGCTCAAAGTACTGAATAACCCAAATAAAAAATAATAATATTTGTCAAAATTTGCAGATCTCAAACTTTTTAGACAAGGAGGGGAAAATCTGATGGCATTTGGTAGCAAACAAAATACTCTAAAATAAAAAGGTTATATGTAGTTTGAGGGATGAAACTGGCAAAAACCACCTGTGCCTATATTATGACCAATAATTTCACTTGGTAAATATGTTTAAAAATGCTTCTCACAGCATTATTTACAACAATGACAATTAAAAGCCATTTAAATGTCCAACAATCAGTGAACGGATAAATAAATATTATTAACAATATTACTTGGTCATTGAAAAATTTTAATTATTTTAACGACATGAAAATGCTCTCAGTATATAAAACATTTCCTGAATATAATTTCAATACAAAAAAGAAAAACAGGAACATACTGAAAGGGAACTTACAAAAACTGAAATGAAATGCTGTGAGATGTTAAAAGTGGCTGTCTTCTGTGTATGTGTCAGTGTACACACATACACTTCCTATCTCTGCTGACAGGCCTAGAAATAGCAATACTCACTAACAAGGAGCACCCCTAGTACCTAGATCTTGGTTTCTAAATACCACAATCCACTAAAAAGAACCAGGGCTCCTTCAAGAAAGACTGATTTCAGGGCTGGAAGATGGAAAATCTAAGATGAGCATTAAACATCTTGTTGTGCCAGAAAGTAAGGAAGTACTCAAAGAATGACTGAAGACAACTTTGAAGGACACAAGCCAGTCTGAAGGCACTTCCACCATCTGGGACAATTTTAACATCAAAATAAATATAACTCATTGAATAAAATAGGAAAACATGAGTCCATATTGATATAAATAAATAAATAAATGGTAAATAAATGAGGGAGAAGAGGAAGTTCTTCATTATAGAATGCCAATTAATAGATACAGAAGAAACTTATTTTAAAAAGGTTATCCCTGAACAGTAATATTATGAGCATACACTTTTTTTTCTGTATTTCTCTCGTTTTAGCTTTATAAAATAAGCATACACATCTTTTGTAAAAACATTCACAATCCCCAACAAATACAACATATGCACATCTCCAGAGCACTCACTAGAGCCACTAGTGAGAGCATATGCACAACAGCCCCAAGTACATGGGCCACCTGCCCTGTCCTAGAGAGCTCAGATGTCCCGGGGAGCTGGGCTAAAGTTCAAAACCAAACAGGAAAAATAAACCACCAAAGGCAGCACTGAGATTTATGGAAGTTTTTGGTTTGGTTTTATAGTAATTATGAGGGTGAAGAGATGTGACCCTTACTATGATGCCAGTGACAAACGGTTAACTGATAAGAAGAAATGGAGAGGGCGAAGGCTGTAGAGCAGGTCAATACCAGGCTGTCATGAAGCCATTTGAGACACGTAATTAATCTGTTACTCACCTGGCATCATCATTCATTGTGGTATGGTCAATAGGTGCCATGAAACTCAGTAGCTTGCTAAGGACATGAAACCTAAATAAAGCAGGAAGCAAACAGGCAGCAACATTAGTAACTATTAACCTAGGAGAGGAAACACATTCCATGAGTTAACAAACTCCAGAACTGATCACTGCAACATTTGGCTACAAAGTGGGATAGGGAAAAATTCATAGGCACTTACCACTGTCGTTGGGATGACCAACTACAGTCATCCCATGGTATCTGTGGGGGAATGGTTCCAGGACTCCCCATGGATACAAAAATCCACGGATGCTCAAGTTCCTTATATAAAATGGCACAGTATTTGCATGTAATCTACACACATGCTCCCATATACTTAACTCATGTCTAGATTACTTAAAATACCTAATGCAATGTAAATGCTACGTAAATAGTTGTTATAATGTATTGTTTAGGGAATAATGATGAGAAAAAAGTCTGCACTTGTTCACAGGTACAGACACAACGCTCCTTTCCCCATGCCTCAATATTTTCAATCTGTGGTTGGTTGAATTCACTGATGTGGAACTCACAAATATGTAGGGCTGACTGTACATTTTTCCCTTTTTCCTTAATGCTACAGGAGAAAAGTCTGATAACAGCATACTGTAAATGACAGTTCAACACAGGATTCATTTATAGCACAGCCCCAAAAAAGAATAGGTACACTTGTGCTTTTGAGCAATATACAACCCTTAAACACTATTCCAGACTAAAGACGATGAGGAATTGACTACCTCATTTTCTTCCTCTACATATATCTTAAGCATTTTTCATTTTAATAGATGTCACAAAAGCCATCTACTGGCAGCAGCACAGGTAGTGGTATAGCATCTGAAGGCAACACCTCACCAACACCACCCACACTGCCACTGGTTCCCCAAGGCAGAAAAGGGGTCTGCAATTCCACGTCATCTCTGTGCACTAGATCCAGGGGTTCTTTCATTTCCCCCACCTTTAAATGGAGAAACACAACTGAATTCACAGTAAGTTTGATTCCTAGATCTTCAGTCTAGGTACTATGGAAGTTTAAGTTATATCACCTACATTTCCCACCAAATGGAAAAAAAAATATTTTGTATGATGTGTTTGAGATGCTCTAGAAAATACATGACCTTATACAGACCAAATCATACCAAAGATAATTCAAAGGGGTATCCTTTTCTACTCATTATAATGTGTCCTCTCTATATACATAAAATAAAATTCTAACCCAAAAAACTCTACTAGGCAAAACACTATCCATAAAACAAAATGTGGTATTTTCATGTATTTAATACATAATATTTTAAAGTTTTAGGAACATTTTTACACATATCAAATAATTTATTATATCACCCACAGCTCAGCCTCCCAAAGGTAATTCTTTATTTCAACAAATGAATTTTACAAGAATAATACTGATAAGATTTTCCCTATTATACAAGTAATAGTGGCAGGGTGTGGTGGCTCACGCCTGTAATCCCAGCACTTTGGCAGGCTGAGGTAGAAGGATTGCTTGAGGCTAGGAGTTCAAAACCAGCCTGGACAACATAGTAAGACACTGTCTATACCCCCACACCAACCCAGAAAAAAAGTAATACAAAAGATATAAAATACAGAAAATAAAAAAAAAACACACACACACACAGAAAACACATACAGTTGGCCTGGTGCAGTGGCTCATGCCTATAACCTGAGCACTTTGAAAGGCCAGGCAGAAGATCACCTGAGCCCAGGAGTTCAAGACCAGCCTGGGCAACACAGCAAGACCCTGTCTCTACAAAAAGTAAAAAAAACTGGCCAGGCACGGTGGCTCACGCCTGTAATCCCAGCACTTCGGGAGGCCGAGGGGAGCAGATCACCTGAGGTCAGGAGTTCAAGACCAACCTGGCCAACATGTTGAAACCCCATCTCTACTAAAAATATAAAAATTAGCCGGGTGTGGTGGCACATGCCTGTAATCCCAGTAAATAGGGAGGCTGAGGCAGGAGAAACCCTTGAACCCGGGAGATGGAAGATGCAGTGAATCGAGATAATGCCACTGCACTCCAGCCTGGGCAACAGAGAGAGATTTTCTTTCAAAAATAAAACAAACAAACAAAAATCAAAAAGTAAAAAAACTGGCTGGGTGCGGTGGCTCATGCCTGTAATCCCAACACTTTAGAAGCCTGAGGTGGGTGGATCACCTGAGGTCAGGAGTTCAAGACCAGCCTGGCCAACACGGCAAAACCCTGTCTCTACTAAAAATACAAAAATTGGCCGGGCGTGGTGGTGTGTGCCTGTAATCCCACCTACTTGGGAGGCTGAGGGAGGAGAATCGCTTGAACCCAGGAGGCAGAGGGTGCAGTGAGCTGAGATCAGGCCACTGCACTCCAGCCTGGGTGACAGAGCAAGACTCTGTCTCAAAAAAATAAATAAGTAAAATAAAAAAGTAAGAAAACTAGCCAGGCATGGTGGCATGTGCCTGTAGTCCCAGCTACTCGGGAGGCTGAGGTGGAAGGACTGCTTAAGCCTAGGAGGTTGAGACTGCAGTGAGCCCTCCAGTCTGGGCTTTGTAGCTCAGGCTGGAGTGCAGTGGTGTGATCATGGCTCACTACAGAGTATGAGCTTATCTAAAAAACAAAAACAAAAACAAATCCCACATACAATCCTTCTACCTATAGACAATTGTTGTTATGCTTGTTTCACATAATGATCGTTTTATATATATATATATTCATACAATTTTGAATGAATTATTTTCTCACCTAGCCTTATAAGCAATGTCCCATAAACAATTTATAAACAGCTGCATACAACCGTAGGAACAGAAGTACCATATTTTCGCATTTTTGAACACATACATTGCTTCTAATTCTTCCCTTTTTGTTGTTGTTGTTGTTGTTGAGACAGGGTCTCACTGTCACCCAGGCTGGAATGCAGTGGTGCTATCTCGGCTCACTGCAACCTCTGACTCGCAGGTTCAGGCCATCCTCCCACCTCAGCCTCCTGAGTAGCTGGAACTACAGGAGTGTACCACCATGCCCAGCTAATATGTGTACTTTTAGTAGAGATGGGGTTTCACCATGTTGCCCAGGCTGGTCTAGAACTCTTGGACTCAAGTGATCCACCTGTGTTGGCCTCCAAAAGTGCTGGGATTACAGGCGTGAGCCACCACGCCCAGTCTAATTCTTCACTTTTTATAAAATGAAAAAAGGCCTCTATGTAGGCCTTTTTCTGTTGGTGATGTTTTATTTTGTTTTTTTGAGATAGGGTCTTGCTTTGTTGCTCAGGCTGGAGTGCAGCGATCATGGCTCACTATAGCTTTGACCTGCTGGGCTCAAGCCACCCCCCGACCTCTGCCTCCCGGTCCTGACCACCACCAAGGAGCTAGGACTAGAGGTGTGTGCCACCATGCCTGGCTAATTTTTAAATTTTTTTTTTTTTTTTTTTTGTAGAGAGAGGGTCTTGCTATATTGTCCAGGCTGGTCTCAAATTCCTAAACTCAAGTGATCCTCCCACCTCAGCCTCCCAAAGTGCTGGAATTACAAGCATAAGCCACTGAGCCTGGCCAATACATAACTCTTAGATGTGAAATTGCTGAGTTGAAAGGTATGTATATGTAAACTTGACAGAGTCAAAATGCCCTCCCAAAAGTTATGTCAATGTATGAGCATAAATATTTATATGACCTTTTTATTTAAATATAAACCAAAAATACTGTTAATTAAATATATCTTTTAATGTCCTTAGGCCTCACTAAACTTCAGTGTCCATCTGAAAGTATGATTACTATTCTTGGCTGTGTCCACAGATGGGTTTAATTCACTTTCTGGACAAAGACTATGAACTGTACCCTACAGTTGTGTTATGCAATATAGTAGCTACTAGC
Organism: Hylobates moloch; assembly: GCF_009828535.3. NCBI lineage: Eukaryota > Metazoa > Chordata > Mammalia > Primates > Hylobatidae > Hylobates > Hylobates moloch. The sequence goes on along the minus strand of NW_026652285.1, from coordinate 14,621,255 downwards.
CACACGTGGCTACTGTGCATTTGAAATGAGGCTAGTCTGAATTGAGATGTACTGTAATTAAGTATAATATATAAACCAGATTTTGAAGACTTGGGACAAAAATATATATATATTACTAATAATTCTTAAAATAGTAAATTGTCGAAATAATATTTTTATATATTGGGTTAAATGAAATGTTATTAAAATTAAGTTCACCTTTTTCTTTTTACTTTTTCAGTGTGGCTACTAGAACATTTAAAATTGCATATATAATACGTATAAATATTTTTATTAGATGGTACTGCTCTGTAGAATATTTTTACATTTAATACAACATAGTTAATAATTATTAACTACATGATGAAATACAAGCTTTAGGAAGAAATCAGATTAAAGACCATTTAGTAATCTGTACTTAGCATCTAATCTCAGTGCTACTGAAAATGGGTGTATGTTTTAATATTAAATCACCTTTTACCAACCATACTAAGAAAAGATAAATATTATTTTGTTGTGGAAGAACAGACCAACACAGTAAGACATCATATTATTAAAGGCTTGGGAGTTTGATCCATTTACATTATGATTTCTGATTAAATCATAACTAAATTCACTTATATGTAATGCTGAGTAGAATGCTGATAATCAATAATTATAATTACTGTATTTCCAAAAACCAAAATATTTGTTTTTTTTAAAAAACGTTATTTTCTAGCATCCAATTAGCAAGTCTGACCAGGCTGTATCATTTTAGCTAATGAAGTGTTATTATTTAAACTGTTTCCAGAAGGTAACGTTAATCTTTGCTACAACATTCCTGGAAGTCTTACATATACAACCCTATCACAAACAAGGAGCGAAAAGTGCTCAATGGTGGGGCTTAGTAATCAGTGATGACAGCTGGCATACACTGTCTGTTCTTGAAGTCTAACTCAAGAAAGTTGTTTATAATATTCTCATTTAGCCTGGGGGGCCACTTGGTTTAACCCCTTAGGAAAGGATGCTAAGGTAGCCAAGACGTCATTCTGGTGCCTGTATAGGGTTGGTCCTGCCAGTGAAACAACTTAATATCCAGAGATTAGAAGAACAGGCTCTGGAATCAGACCAATTAGTTCAAATCCCAGTTTGCTACTTACTAACTGTGTAACACTGGGGATGTTACTTCACATGAATTAGCTCATTTAATCTGCATAACAACCCTATGAAATGTCACTTCTATGATTATACTCCTTTCACAGATGAGGAAATTGAAGCACAGAGATGTAAGGTAATTTGTCCAAAGTCTCAAAGCCGGGAAATGGAAAAGTCAACTTTCAAACCTAGGCAGTTTGGATCCAGAGCTTATGCTCTTTCTGCCTCTGCATGTAAACTGCTTAACAGTGCCTGACCTGGGATTTCTGGAGATGTTAATTGTTACGCTATTGCTATGAGTAAAGACTACTCTCTGATTCTGACCACATCCTCACATTTATGGTCTCAAGATGAGCCAGGTGAGTATAGACGACAAAACCAAAACCAATTCAACACACATGAACTTATATTTAAAACTTTTTGTTCTGTAATAACTTTAGGCTTCTGAGACCCCACATTACACCTTGCTGTGATGTCTCCTTAGTCTCCTGCAATCTGTGACAGTTCCTCAGTCCTTGTTTTATCATTACTTTGACACTTGATGAGTACTGGTCATTTATTTGGTAGAGTGTCTCACAATGTGGATTTGTATGCTATTTTATGATGAGATTAAGGTTAGGCATTTTTTGGTAAGAATACCACAGAAATGATGTTGTATCTTTCTACTGAAGACACAGGGGGTGTAGATATGTCTTTTTACTGGTGCTTCATCTTGAACACTTGGTTAAGGTGGCATCTGCTAGATTATTGCAAAGCCACTATGTTTCACTTTGTAACGGACAAATATCTTGGGGGAGATACTTAGAGACCAAATAAATAGTTTCTCCTCAAATTTTTGCCCATTGATTTTAGCATCTATTGTGGACCTTGCCTGCAAAAATTATTACTGTGGGGTTTCCCTGGTGGTGGTTTTCTATTTCTCTCATTCCCTTTACAACTGGATTCCAAAAGGCTTTTATGAGACAAACCAATCAAGATAGTAAAAGTTTACACAGAAATTCTAGAGGCCTTTCAAGTATGGAAAGTTTTAGTTTGTGGTTTCTGGAATTCTTCAGTAACCGAAGGCATTTCATGTGAAGAAATGTGATCACAAATGAAACGATGCTGCCCTTGTGATTTCTCTGAGGCACCAGATGCTCCTGACCCCTTACTAAACACTCCTGTATTCACCGCTGTCGTAACCTCCTCCTGCCCTCCTCCCTCAATGGCCACTGTTCCTCAGCATTCTTTATGGGCTCCTCTTACCCTATCTCATGTATGTTGACATTTTTCAGGATTCTACTCTTGTCACTCTGTATTCTTGTCACACCATACCCTCCCTGGGTAAATAGCAATTAAGCTGTTGCCAAACTATCAACTAATAAATACCTATATCATCCTCTCGAATGAAAAATATCTCAACTTGGATTTCTAAAGGTTGTGTAAAACTTCAACATATTCAGAAACTGAATCCACTCCCTCCCTCAAAAAGCAACAACAAAAAAGATGTTCTCCTTGCAGCCTCTCTCTTATACATATCAATGATTACTACCAAGACCTATCTAGTTCCCTGAAACCCTGGGAGTCATTCCAACCTTCTCACTTTCCTTTACCTCTTCATGTGTGGCTACTCTTAAGTAATAACTACTCACCTGTATAAATGTCTCTCAATCCATCATCTCCTATTCCTTCCAGGCCTTGCTGTCATAACTTTCTAGTCCTTTACAGAAAATCTCCTACAATTATCTTTTTTTTTTTGAGACGGGGTCTCGCTCTGTCACTCAGGCTGGAGTGCAGTGGCATGATCTCCGCTCACTGAAACCTCTGCCTCCCTGGTTCAAACGATTCTCCTGCCTCAGCCTCCCAAGTAGCTGGGACTACAGGCACACGCTACCATACCTAGCTAATTTTTGTATTTTTAGTAGAGACGGGGTTTCACCATGTTGGCCAAGCTGGTCTCAAACTCCTGACCTCAAACCATCCACCTGCTCAGCCTCCCAAAGTGCTGCGATTATAGGCATGAGCCACTGTGCCCAGCCAATTATCTTTCTAAAATGTGAATGTGATGACAATATTCCTCTGCCTAAAATCTTTCAATGACTCACTACAGTCTACAGAATAAAGTCCAAAATTCTTAATGTGGCCATGATCTAGCACTCACCCATGCATGCAGCCTTATCTCCTGCCATTCTCTCATATTCACTTTTGGTGCCTGTATAGGCCAGTTGGTCCTGCCAGTAAAACAACTCAACAGCCAGAGGTTAGAAGAACAGGCTCTGGAATCAGACCAATTAGTTCAAATTCCAGTTTGCTACAAAAGTCTGTGCCAAAACAAATTAATTACAGTTCCCAAAATGGGCCCCAGACTCTCTCAAGCTTACAAACCTTTTTGCACACATTCTCTTTGCTTTTCACTGGGCAAACACCTACTAATCTCTCAAGGCTCAGTGAGGAAGTCGTCTTGTGCAAGTCTTCCTGAGCAGTCTGCATCCCTCGAGGTGGAGCAGGATTATGTCTACTGCTGCACCTCCCACACAGCACTCAGTTGGCTAGGGTCTGCCATCCTCTCCAGACTAGTTGGCTCTCTGATTCTGTGGGCTCAGCATCCACAGATTTAATCAACCATGGATCAAAAATACTTAAGACATAAATGACTGTGTCTATATTGAATATGTCCCAATTTTTTTTCTTGTTATTATTCTAAACAGTGTAGTGTAACAATTATTTACATGGCACTCATATTGAACTAGGTATTATAAGTAATCTAGAGACGATTTAAAGTATAGGGAGGATGTGTGTAGTTTATATGCAAACACTATGCCATTTTATATAAGAAACTTGAGCATTGTGGATTTTGGTATCTGCAGGGGTGGGGGTGTGGGACTGTTTGTGCGTCCTGGAACCAATCCTCCAGATAGCACAGATGACTGTGTATGCTCCCTGAGGGCAGACTGGGTCTTAACTACCACCTAATGACCATCTTCCTAGAAGGTGAAGGACACTAAAACCACTTATTATGTTTTCATGTTTAACCCTGTTTAAAAAGAATGCCTCTTGCCAGAATGAGATTTTACTGCCTCTGGATATGAGAATGTGGGGATCTCCACTGCTATCAAAATGCTGCAAAAGCAAAGGTATCTAATTGCATTGACACATACCTGTAATGAACAGTTTAATGAAGCTAGTTGAATTCATTAATATAAAAAGCAGTTGCCATTAAAACAAAATCCTGGTTTTTTCCTTTCAAACTGATATATCGAACATTTTTGAATGCCTACTATGTACCAGATATTTACACATGATTTCATTTAATTCCCATACCAAATCCCCAAAGCAGGGATTATTACCTCCACTTGGTAAATGAGAAAAGTGAGGCCCAGAGAATAAAGAACAACCAAAATCATATCACCAGACAGAGCCAGGGTTTGAATGCAAGTCTTGTGATTTGAAATCCTAAGCTCTTCCTTCTAGAGAAATTTATGTCCTCATAAAATTACAATTTTAAAAGTACAGTATTGGAGAAAAATTTGATCCCAAAAATAAAAAATAAGATAATCATTCAGCCTAGTCACCTATGAAGTACTATTAGTAACATTCTTCTTTAAATCCTTGAAGGGGGCTGGGGGGAGACAGGTATGGAAGAGACGTGTCAGTAAACAAATAAATGAACACTAGGAAAAGAGACTGACCCAACCTTGGAATACTGATAGCAATAATAATGACAGTAATGATGGCAACAAACACTTATACAGTGCTTACTATGTACCTGGCACTATTCTAAGAGCCATACATACCCTATTCATTTAATCGTCACAGCAACCATTCAAGGCTGATATATTATCATATCCATTTTACAGATGAAGAAACTAGCACAGAGTTTAAGGGTCTTGCCCAAAGTAACTACTAATCAATGTTAAAGCTGGGATTCAAACTCAGGCAGTCTGGGTCTTAAGCCCATGCTCTTCACCTCTAAAAATGAACCTAGAGAACTATGAAGGTTCGGAAATTTCAAGATATAAAAAGAGGTAAACAAATTATAACAATTTAACCTGAGATTTTAAAAAAGCGACCCTAAATCAAAGGATGATACTTTGCAAAGCTGATGATAATGTGTACTTCTGTAAAGTTAAAGAAAAATCAGCATTTCCTGATGACTTGTGTTAAATACTAAAACAAGTTCATTAAAGTTATTGAGAAATCTACTTCTCTGAAGATCTTTAAAAATCAGATAGACCCACACTTGTCTAAAGGGAATTTAATGATAGGCGGGTTCTAATAAGGATGTGGGTTTAACTACCTGCCTAAAACTATCCTAACACAAGTTTAAGATTTTCTCTCAGTGTGCAGCTGAATTATAGGTAGTTTGACACTGAGACTTTGTGTGATGACACTGTGTTTCACACACACACACACACACACACACAGACGACAGTTACCAAGTCTAAAGGTATAACGAGGTGAGTGTCCACTCTTCCTCCTTCTTTTATCTGTACCCTTATAAAACTCCTTGAAGAGCTCACAGGGGAGGGTTTTCCTAAAGTCAGAAATTGCTCTATTTTCTCATAAACATTTTATTTCTCTTCTCATTTAATAACTTTGTTAACATTCCCTGTAGTCCTTCACTTATATCTTTTTAGCATACTGTGTGCACATATGGCACCATAAAAATGGACCAATAAGACAAGAACATTTTTATATTTATTATTATTATTATTTTTTTAGATGGAGTCTCGCTCTGTCACCCAGGCTGGAGCGCAGTGGCATGATCTTGGCTCACTGCAGCCTCCGCCTCCCGGGTTCAAGTGATTCTCCTGCCTCAGCCTCTTGAGTAGCTGGGACTATAGGCACCCACCACCACACCCGGCTAATTTTTGTATTTTTAGTGGGGTTTCACCATGTTGGCCAGGATGGTCTTGATCTTCTGACCTCAAGTGATCTGCCCACCTCAGCCTCCCAAAGTGCTGGGATTACAGACGGGAGCCACCACGCCTGGCAATAACATTTTTATATTATTCTATAGAAATTAGTTGTTAAAATTAATATAATTTCAACTATCTTACTTTTGTTTTCTTATTTTTTCTCTTTCAAGGGAATGCATATATTATTTCACCCATCTATTCACAACAGCAGCACAAAAGTCAATGAAACTATATTTGCATTTTAGAATAAGAAAAACTGAGTTGCAACAAACCTTCAAATATTGTTCGTTTTTCTGATCCTTAAAAACAGAATCATCAGAAGAAAAAGAAAAATGACATAACAGCCAGAATGCAAGAGAAGAGATACATATACAGTATATGTTGACATTTTTTCCGAAAAGTAACTCACCGAAGTTTCCTGCCTTTGCTGGCTTTCCTATCTACTTTTTTGTGGATTTTGCTTCGTAACTTCTGGATTGCAAGCCACTGCCTGGAAAATTCACAAGCAATGTTATGCATCATCACTAACAGAAATAGTTATACATACTGACAAATTGGAATTATTCTAACAACTCTGCAGAAAGAAATCATCAACCTACATCAAGTTCCTCAAGCTAGTTTGGGGCCAAACTGACTAATCAATTGAACAGGATTTGTGCAATGGTAAAAAACAAACGGCAGCTGGGAAATTCTACAGCAAATTTGGTTCACAATGCTCCTTAGTATTTGGAGTTGCTGTGACAAGCACTAAATCTACCAGTCTGCAGGCAAACCCATCACATTTAGTAGAGCTGCTTGGGTTTTCTTTTAATGTTTTAGCTATGCAGCATGTTCTGTTACTAATGTTGCAACTGCTGGTTGGTTTGAATGCATGAATTTTTAAAATCTAACTTTCCCTTTGGTAATCCTCCAGTGCTTTTTCTTGTGCTTTGCAATTTTTGCTAATTTTTAAATAATTATCCACTACTGATACTAGTTTTTAATTGTTTTACATTGTTTAAATTGTTTGTTTTAAATTGTTAATTTTCATTTCATCTATAAATATTTCAGTACATGTTGCTATACAAGAGAAGAGATAAGGACTCTTCTCCCCTCAATATAATCTCAATACCATTACCACATTTAAAACAAAAAGTCAACAATAATTCTTTATTATCAAATATTCAGTCAGTCTTCACATTTCCTGGAATGTCTCAATTTTACAGTTGGCTTGTTTGGATCAGAATCCAAACAAGATTCACATATTCTGCAGTCATTTTATATAAGAAGGAATTAATTTTTCAATAAGGGATATTAGGCTAAGAAAATCTTCATAAATTGCTCATATGAACTAAAGTGAAAAAAAGAAAAAGAAGGAGAAACAGCAGCAGCAGCTAGTCATCCTACCTGATTTATACAACGAAAATTCAACACTAGAAAAAAAAATCTAGGGAAATCCAATTACTGTAATCTTAATATAATCTTAATTACCATAATCTATTTTATTGTAAAGTCAGATAAATGTATAATATAATCACCACTTAAATGCAATTTGCTCTATCACATTAAATTTATAGCGAACAGCTCTCTATAACATTCTAGAGATAAACGAAATATCAACATCCTACCCTAAAATTCAAATAATATTTTACTCAAATAAAATTATTTCATCAACACAAATTTTTCACTGCTTTCTCGAATGGCTGCTCTGCCCAGAATCCCATTCTGGCACTTGCGGCTTTTGTTTCCTTTCATGCTTTTGCAAATTATGGCTCATGGCTATTTAAATGTACACTATTCATTAGGTAGCACTCTAAATGCCCTTTTTATTTTCCAACCACAGGATGAAGCATACACACAAGGGCCTTCCTTCACTACTTTACATTCTGCCCTGACATCTGGGTAATGCTGCCACGTTCCATTTCTAATTGTGCTGAAGCTTTTACTGAAGGGGTGGAGGTCTAAATTAGGGCAGACTCTAACAAAGCAGATTCGGCTGAGAGCAAGGAACCTGTTGTGCGCAGTGCCATGTTCTGACAGCTGAGAGCTCACATTTGGGTGGCTGCTTTGTATCCACTGGTCAACAGATTGATATGGATACAATCACAACGCAAACCAGGGAGCAAAGAGCATAAGAAAGACTGGAAAACAAACTCTAAAAACAAATACATAGGTGTTTTATAATTTCTTTACAAATTGCACTTTAGGCAATGGAGGGTAAACAATTAGTCACATTTTCTTTCTAGCTCTTATCTTGCTTAACTTCAATAATTATAGGACCAATCATTGCTCTGCAGGTAGAATTAAAGGGACTCAAGGGGAGAAACTATTACATAGGCTGCTTGCATGAACAGAAAGCTGTATCTAGATTACCTTCCCATGGCCACCTGATCGTTGGGATCCAAGGAGCTGGTCTTCCGTTCTATGAGTTCTCGAAGGAGCTAGGGGAAAAAGGAAAGCAACAAATTTATTTATCATCTTCCAGTACAACTGACTTTAAAAGGGCAGAGAAGGAATTCTGAATGGCATAGTGACAGCTCTAAAACTACAATCAATAAGGGACAACCCAATGGCAAGAGCATTACTGAATTCCCATTAACCCTTTCATAGTTATATATCTTTAAAAAGGTGGCTATAGCAGTAGCTGAGAACAGAAGTCCATTTGGAAGACTCATTGTACTGCAGTTCATTTCAAATAGATCAATGAGTGTGCAACATTCCCTTCATTATTTTTATGATTAGTTTTGTCCACTCCATTGATATCAATGGAGAATCTTTAAAAGGTCAGGTGGGAAGGGCGGTGTGGCAAAAAGGGAAATGCATCAGCTTCTCACCAACAGGATAATGGTGCAAGGATAACTTGGGAACTATAACCTCCAACAGTCAGGAAGGTCTTCCTCAGGCAAAAAGCCTTTACTGTATGTAATTAAAAGTGTGGGCATCATCCTCTTGTTTTCCATAGCTGCTACTCTACCATGCTTGCTATTAAGTGATTTAGCCACACATGATACCAACACATTCATAGCCACACAAATTTTAAGAGGGAAGCTAAAGAAAGTCATTTGTGTACTGCAAATATACCACAGAGGATTAGTCTCTCATCCCATACAATTAACTCCATGGGAGTTATTCTAAATGACTCTCCCACTGTCATTTTTGGGATGACACCCAGTTGAAATCTACATCTGTACCTTTTGTACAGACTTAAGAACCTGCACTGAATCTTAAAGTCCTGGGCAAAGAGAAGCAATGGTTTTAAAAGTTAAACACTAAGGGAGAAAAACCCTAAATTACGATAATAGAACTACAAGTGCTATATGCAGAGAAAGAGAAACAGAGATTAAAATTCCAAAAATCTTCCGAGAGAAATTTAAGAGAAGACGCTAAGACAAACTAGTTCTGCTAATCATCTGTCAATAATCCAGGTTTGACCTTAAAACTTGTTTCCTCATAAAAATTAGCAATGATTTTGTAGGTGACGCACGGTGGCAATAGAGATGTTCCATTAAATCAAATAGCTGAAGCCTGTGGGCTTCAGTGGTTCAAATGAAGAAAGAGAAATAAATTCCTCTGAAAGAAGATCTCTTTCTAATTTCATATGTTTATGTAAGTAGGCACTGGAAGAAGTAAAACAAATTTATAAAAAAATATTCACTTCCAAAAGATGAATCTTTATTGCAAAAGGGAAAAGGATATCTCAATTGCAATTAGAAAACCTCCCATGATGTTTTTTCATTTGCTTATTTTGGACATTATTACCACAGCAATTATGTTTAAGAATGCAGGGACCAGAAGCCGCTGGTTTTATTATCACTAGAAAACAGCAAGCTATTTCTCTACCCTGTTTATCTGATTGATTCCCAACATCTTTCTGGCAGCCAATCTATCAGTTTATCTCTCCTACTTCATCACAGTCACTTCTGGCAGCTAAATACAAGATCCAAATCCAGTGTTACACAGACATACGACACAGTAAACCTGTGTAACACTGCTGCTGTGTAAACAGCTGCCCTTAAGGCTAAGCAGAAATGGGCTTCTGGTTCCTAGTCAATATTCTGTCAAAAGCAAGGAGTAGGGGGAGTGAGGGGGAGTGGTTAATAATAATAAAGAAGAAGAAATAAAAGAGAAAGAAAAATAAAAAGGAAGGAAAATAATGGAATAACTGCATTTCATTGCCCTTACCTCATTCCAGCCATACAAAAGATTACAAGAACCATATTCCTGCTTTTCCTAATTTTCTCAGATGCCTTGAGACTGGGCAGTCAGGGTCACCGGGGAGCAAGTGCTCATGGAAGGCTGCCCCAACACAACAGGGCGATCCTCGGGAAGAATACGCCCTTGCCGAAGGCTGGAAATTGGAGCTCACGACTGCAGTGGTCTCTGTAATTCCAACACCAAGTGGGTGCAGCATTTACTTTCAGGCACTTTGTGTACTATACATATTCTGAGCTGCGTTTTCGCACACAAGCGCTTTGCATGACTATTTTTACTCATTCATGACTTGGAAGATTGTTTTATTGGTCTATCTAGCTAGGTCTAGTTTATTCAGTCCAATATTTCAGAAGATTCTGTTGTGTCCATGGTAAGAAAAAGAAAGCAACAACAACAAAAAATACAGTTAAACAAATGGTTCCCGTGGCTATTACTATTTTCCCAAAGCTACCACTATCACTGGGTTTAAATTTAATTAGAAAATTGCTTTCAAAAAAGTCGCTAAAAAAAAAAAAAGATTTGAGGATATTGGCTGAAGAATTCAATTTTACTTTTGATTTTAATTTGTATAGCTTTAACTTTACAAACAAACCTTTCTACTAAAATTCAAGTTTCTGTTACAATTACTAGAGCTTTTTATTTCAACAATGATGATATAGTATTTGTAGTAATTTTCTATGTGATTTGGAAAATGGAGAGAGAGAGAGATAAAATGTTTTTGCTCTAGTCTGTTAAAATTCCTCCAGATAATCAATTCAGAAAGGCTTGATTATACCTCTAGTTCTAGGGGAAAATCACAGACACAGTTAGGTTTTCAGGTCGGCCACAGAAACCTATTTAACCCATACGAATATACATGAGGAACAGGACTAATAGTACTATTAAGCATCTAATCAACATTTATAATACTTGCACTAGGAAAAATGCATGCTAGAAACAGTTAAAAATGGCAGATTGAACACATTAGTTTATCTCTTCTCAACCCCTCTAAGAGACAGTTGAGGAATAAAATAAATATTAACTTATAAGAAAAAAGAGAAAGGGAGCGCTAATGCATGCATATTTTCATAAATTTTTCCAAGACAGTAAGGAGATGGAGAAGTTATCACCCAAATGCCCAGAGTGAATAAAGGTGAAGATGAAGCTAATTGTATTAGGCCGCAGAATTCCTGTGAGGATCAGCTCTCTGGCAGTTACCACGCAAGGTGGGAAAAAGGGAAGGAGCAGAACCACTTGGGCCTTCTCCATTATCCCACACAGCCAAGTGACGAAACCACCTCTACCACCCACCTCCTCTCGTGAGAGAAAAGAAATTTCATTCTTTGGAAAAATTGAACCACAGAAGCTCCAGAATAGAGGATACCAGGCAAAGAAGGCTGGAATGAGGTATAAGGGAAAAGCTCTGTGTTAATCTCTGAAACCTCTCCCTTTCTCCCACCTTATTTGTAGAAAGCTAACAGCCCATTCTATAATTTCCCAGGCAGGAAAGCAGAGGAGTCTTTTCTGTAAGAAATTGACTGGCGTCTGCCCTCCCATCCCCAAAATTAGATTTCAAAGTTGCTATGGTCTTCTGCATGTTTCCCAAAATCCATATGTTGAACACTTAATCCCCAGTGCAACAGTATTGGAAGGAATGGCCTTTGGGAGGTGATTAAGTCACGCAGGCTCTGCCCTCGTGGATGGGATTAGGCGTCCCTCTACAAGGGCATGATGGAGGGAGTCTGTCCCTTTTGCCTTTCCACCTTCTGCCATGTGAATTCCCTCAGAAGAATTCAGCATCAAGGCACCATCTTGGAAGCAGACAGCAGCCCTCGCCAGACAACATAAACTGCCAGCTTCTTGTTCTTGGACTTTACAACCTCCAGAACTGTGAGAAATAAATTTCTGTTCTTTTAAAATTACCCAGTCTGTGGTATTTTACTATAGCAGCATAAACGAATAGATATATAGAAAACAAAGCAAACAAATACAAACTGACATCCAAGGCTACTCTAACAAAGAGGTCAGTTCACAGCATAATTATATTTAAAGAAGGCAAAAAGCTCTGCCCAGGTTTCAGAGATTCCAAATAATAAACTTTAATGCTTTACTCTTAAATATGAACAGACAGTTAAGGATCACCTGCATCTGAGGGAATCCTCATGCACAAACCAAACAAATAGAAAAGAGACTCAAGGAAGCAATGCAGAGAACAAAATAAATGCTTAAAAAGGAGAAAAAAAACCCCCAAAACTTACAATGACTATCCCAGGAGTGGGTGAGGGCATACTTTGATAAGAGCAGGATGCTGTGAAAAAGACTAAAATGAGAAATTAAACACTAAACAGAAATTTTTTTAAAATCCAACAGAAGAACTTAAATGAACGAAAATCTCTGATATAAAACAAAAAGAAAGCCAAAAGGCAAAAAGATAATATTCCCTTGCTTATTTGCAAGACAAGACAAAAATTTAGAGGATAATCCAGAAAGTCAAACATCTAACTAACAAAGGCTGGGAGAAAATGTTTGAAGTAATACTGAAAATTTTCCCAAATCAAAGAAAGAACAGGAATACACCTGCAAAGACCTAGTGCAATGAATAAAAAAGAGCCTTTGTCGAGACACATCATCATGAAATGTAGAATACCAAAGGTAAAGAGAAGATCCTAAGCAGTTAAAGAAAAAACAGGTTACATATAAAGAGGGTGACCATATGTCCCAGTTTACCAAGAAAGTCCTGGTTTATACCTGTTGTCCTAATATGCTGTCAGGCTAGCACCTTACATGTCCCAGTTTTGATAATAAATTATACAGTCACCCTACATATTAAAGAATGGAAATCTGAATGGGAAAAGACATCTCAACAGCAAGAGCAGATAGGAGAGGACAGCAAGGTACCTTCGAAATTCTATGGAAAATGACTTCCAGACTCAAATTCCACATACAGCCGCCTTATTATTATTATTATTAAGACAGTCTTGCTCTGTCACCCAGGCTGGAGTGCAGTGGTGCAATCTTGGCTCATAGCAGCCTCTGCCTCCTCAGCCAAATTATTAACCAAGTATAATGAGAGTTACATAAATGCATTTTTCAAACACGTAAGGACTCAACAATTTAGTTTTTGCGTACTCTTTCACAGGAAGATGTACTTCAGTAAATGAGTACACAAAAATCAAGACATAAGATATTAGGAAAGAGAGGTCTAACTCAGGGAAGAAGCAAAGGCAAGTCCCAAGAATACAGCCAGCAGGCCTGGTGTGCAGCCACGCCAGAAGAGTCCAGAGAGCTCTAGGATGAGGTCTCCAAGGGGAAAAAGTAGAAGGGAGGTGTAAAAGGATAGGTTATTTTATATATTCAAAGCATGTGGAGTATATAGGGAAAAACAGCAATAGTTACACAGAAAACTAAGCAAATCTTTTAAAAACAGGCATTATGGCCGGGCGCGGTGGCTCATGCCTGTAATCCCAGCACTTTGGGAGGCCGAGGCGGGTGGATCACAAGGTCAGGAGATCGAGACCATCCTGGCTAAAACGGTGAAACCCCGTCTCTACTAAAAATACAAAAAATTAGCCGGGCGTGGTGGCGGGCGCCTGTAGTCCCAGCTACTCGGGAGGCTGAGGCAGGAGAATGGCGTGAACCCGGGAGGCGGAGCTTGCAGCGAGCCGAGATTGCGCCACTGCACTCCAGCCTGGGCGACAGAGAGAGACTCTGTCTCGAAAAAAGCAAACAAACAAACAAACAAAAACAGGCATTATTAGCTGTAGGAAAAAACAAATTTGTAAGAAAAATGTAGTCATAATATAGCGCTTGTTCCTATAGTTGGGATGTTTGTCCCCTCCAAACCTCATGCTGAAATTTGCTCTCAAAGTTGGAGGGGCCTAATGGAAAGTGTCTGGGCCATGGAGGTGGATCCCTCATGCATAGATGAAAGTCCTTCCTTGGTTGTGGGGAGTGACTTCCCGCTCTATTAGAGCCCGGGAGCTGGCTATTGAAAAGAGCCTGGCATGCCTCAGTCCTCTAGCCTCCTCTCTTGCCACGTGATCTCTGCACATGCCAGCTCCCCTCTGCCTTCCTTCATGAACAGAAGCTGCCTGAGGCTTCCACTAGAAGCCCAATCTTCCCAGCAGCAGAAGAGTGAACCAAAGAAACCTTTTTTCCTCAAAAATTGCCCACTCTCAGGTATTCCTTCATAGCAATGCAGAACAGACTAAGACATTTGAGAACAACATTTATTTAGTAATAATAATGTAAACACTGACTGACAGCCATCCTAGCAGGTATGATACATTCTCATTGCAGCTTTGATTTGCATTTCCCTAATGGCTAATGATGCAGAGCATCTTCCTGTGCTTACTGGCCATTTGTATATCTTCACTGGAGAAATGTCTATTTAGACCCTTTGCCCATTTTAAAATGAGGTTATTTGCCTTTTTGTTATTGAGCTGTAAGAGTTCTTTATATATTCTGGATACCAGTCCCTTATTCATTTTCCTTCTGTAATGTCTTTTCGCTTTCTTGATAGTATCATTTGAAGCAGAAAAGTTTTTAATTTTGATACAGTCCAATTTTTTCTTCTGTCATTTGTGTTTTTGATTTGTATCTAAGAAACCATTGCCTAATCCAAGGTCATGAAGCTCTACTCCTACGTTTTCTTCTAAAAGGTTTATAATTAATAGTGTAGCTCTTATATTTAGGTCTATGATCCATTTTGAGTTAATTTTTATATATAGTATAATATAGGGGTCCAACTTCATTCTTTCACATATGGATATCCAATTATACCATTTGTTGAAAAGACTACTTACCCTCCTGAGCTGTCTTGGCACCCTTGTTGAAAAACCAAGTAATTTAAAAAGCATTCTGGCTTTATGACCACATATTCCTTGGCTTTCTGAATTTGTGACCCAGAGTTATTGATTCCTACTTTTCAGGCTTCCACAGTTCATAGCCACAGATGCTTGAGATGGAAAAAGCTTGGGGCAACCCTCTATCGAACTTACTTGGCCTAGCTGAGTCTGGGTTCCTCAAACTTCCTCACTGGGAGATACAAAAGCAGACTCAAAGGATTGGGTTTACCCTTCCTGTGAATTCCCTCTCTCCCCCACAAGACTTCTTAGTGAAAATGTATCTATTTTTGCTCTACCTCCTGCCTTACCTCCTTTTTTGGTTCTCAGCTCCCTAGTCTTTCAAATTATCCCCAAAAGGGCTGGGCGTGTTGGCTCATGCCTATAATCCTAGCACTCTGGGAGGCCAAGGCAGGCGGATCACTTGAGGCCAGAAGTTCGAGACCAGCCTGGCCAAGATGGTGAACCCCGTCTCTAGTAAAAATACAAAAAAATTAACTGGGCATGGTGGTGCATGCCTGTAATCCCAGCTACTAGGGTGGCTGAGGCAGGAGAAATCGCTTGAACCCAGGAGATGGAAGTTGCAGTAAGCCGAGATTGCGCCATTGCACTCCAGCCTGAGCAACAGAGTAAGACTTCAACTTAAAAAGAAAAAAATTATCCCCAAAAGAAGTCTCTTGCAATTTTTATATACCATATTTGAGGCATACAAAAAATAAATTGCATATACTATAATTTCAAATAGTTGGGAAGGAATTACTATACATGCCCATAGTACAAAATTGGCACAAAATGACCCACTCCCCAACTATATGTTCCCACTCCACATTGCCCATTCACTCCTGAACCAACAACTCCACCACCTAATATTTCTGTTTCCATTATTCTATTCAAACAACCTGTGCTAAGGTCTCAAGATCTCCATGTCTAATGGGCATCTGGCACTACTCGTCCTATTAGACTTCTTGAAGCAGCAACTGACACTGGACGTTCTCACCTCACTGAAACACTCTTTTCTCGGTATCAGTGAGGCATCTCTCTGTCTTTACTCCACATTCAGCCAGCCCCTCTAGCCAGCCATTAAATACCGCCACTCCTCACGACTCAGTTCCAATCTTTATTTTCTTTTCACTCCACAGAGTTTCCCCTAAGAACTTCCTTCTGTTCTTAAGGCTTCAATGACCTAAGAGTTACCCCTGGAAATTCCTCTTCCCTTACGCCCAATATCTCAACTATCTCAAGTCACGAATTTGTCCACTTTTCTCCAACTCCACTGCCTCCACCCAGTACAGGCTACTATCAGCTTCGTTCACCGTTTTTTTTTTTTGTTTTTTTTGTTTTTTTTTTTGAGGCAGAGTCTCCCTCTGTTGCCCAGGCTGGAGTGCTGTGGTGCTATCTCTGCTCACTGCAACCTCCACCTCCTGGTTTCAAGCAATTCTCCTGCCTCAGCCTCTCGAGTAGCTGGGATTACAGGCGTGCACCGCCACGCCGGGCTAATTTTTGTATAAATTTTTAGTAGAGGCGGGGTTTTTCCATGTTGGCCAGGCTGGTCTCAAACTCTTGAACTCAGGTAATCCACTTGTCTTGGCCTCCTGAAGTGCTGGGATTATAGGTGTAAGCCACCACACCCGGCCCTCATACATATTTTTTGAGTACACGGAGAAACAAGAATAAAACAGACATGGTCTTGCCTGAGGCAGTGTAATGATTTCCTCTCATTTACCCTTGTCCCTCCATTTTTGTCTCCTCATTGTACTCAGAGTAGTATTTTCAAAAAGCAAATGTGTCAGGACATTTAACAGGGTACCACTAGGGCCCTTGTCTACCTCTCCAACCTAAGCCACCTTCCACCTCTGTGCTGCAGTCCCACCAGGCTTCATTCTGTACATGAAATGCTCTGTGGGCCCTCACACCAGAGGCTGTTTCTGCATATGCACTGTGGGAACAGGCTTCCCTAGCCACTGACCTCCCACGCCTCCTCCTCTACTCATTTGTTAAATCTCCGCTTCATCATCTCTTCCTGTGGGAAACCTTTCTTAACCACAGCTGCACTCACACACAACGCACCATACCTTTGCTGTTCTTACTGTACACTGTACTCATGGACTCCTTGATAACGTCTACCTCCTCCCCTTGCTGACTATATGCTGTGTGAGAGCAGAGGCTCCATCTGAACACAATCACCACTCCATCCCCTTCAGGGGCCCCTTGAAGGAGCTCCATATATACACAGAGGGGAAAATAATAATAATAATTTTTTTTTTGAGATGGAGTCTTGCTCTGTCGCCCAGGCTGGAGTGCAGTGGTGCGATCTTGGCTCACTGCAAGCTCCGCCTCCTGGGTTCACGCCATTCTCCTGCCTCAGCCTCCCAAGTAGCTGGGACTACAGGCGCCCGCCACCACACCCGGCTAATTTTGTTTTTGTATTTTTAGTAGGGACAGGGTTTCACCATGTTAGCCAGGATGGTCTTGAGCTCCTGACCTCGTGATCTGCCCGCCTCAGCCTCCCAAAGTGCGGGGATTACAGGTGTGAGCCACCGTGCCCGGCCAGAAAACAATTATTTCTGAGAGAAAATAGCAAATCTGTGTTTGCTTTATCATTTCCCCCACCACACACATACCATTTCAGTGTTTTTACACAAAAGGAGTCAATATACAATAACCTGGCTCTAATCCAGGGCACCATTATCGACCTAGGAATAGAGAAACCTACCTGTTTTTTGTCAGTTGTTTTTGAACATATCTTTGTCAGTGCCATTTTCAATGATACGACTTCCCCACACAATATTCTCCTTCTCACATGTCTTACGTAGGCCAGATGACCTACACAACAAACACACAGACTGGTCTATTCGACAAACCTGGACGGTTTTAAGTGGATGAGAATTATCCTCCCCACCGGCCATTCCAGGAGTACTTGAATTTAAAATAAAAAAAACCATTTAACTGGGGCCAGGCATGGTGGTTCACACCTGTAATCCTAGCACTTTGGAAGGCCGAGGTGGGTGGATAACCTGAGGTCAGGAGTTCAAGACCAGCCTGGCCAACATGGTGAAACCCCATCTCTACTAAAAATACAAAAAAAAAAAAAAATTAGCTGGGCATGATGGCAGATGCCTGTAATCCCAGCTACTCGGGAGCCTGAGGCAGAAGAATCACTTGAACCCAGGAGGTGGAGGTTGCAGTGAGCCGAGATCGCGCCACTGCACTCCAGCCTGGGCAACAAGAGTGAAATTCCATCTCAAAAACAACCAAAACCCAAAAACCAAACCAACACAAAAAAGCTATTTAACTATTTAAACTAATTCTTTGACTATTAAAATGATACAGATCTACACTCTGTCTTGTGTCTCATTTCCTAAAGGAAAAAGTTGGCTCTTCTCAGGAAATGAGAGCAAGCACATCTTTGGTGCTTCCTCTATACTCCCACAACCCTTAACCTTTCCTGTAGTCTCTTTAAGTTGGTCCTTTTACTGCAAGACAGATGTCTTGACATCTTTGTAATAAAGGTCTGAATTAATTTCAGTTACAGTGTGTGTGGTTTTGAGACAGGGCCTTGCTTTGTCGCTCACACTGGAGCGCAGTGGCATGATCACAGCTCACTGTGCCCTTGACCTCCCAAGCTCCCACCTTAGCCTTCTGAGTAGCTGGGACTACAGGCATGCATGCCCAGCTAATTTTTTCTAGTTCTTGTAGAGATGGGGTCTCTCTATGTTGCCGTGGCTGGTCTTGAACTCATGGCCTCAAGTGATCTTCCTGCGTCAGCCTCCCACACTGCTGGGATTATAGGGATAAGCCACCATGCCCAGCCTAATTACAGGGTTTTCTATTTAAATATCTTTTATCTATGAAACAGGATTGTCAAATACCAGTTACAGGTTTCCATCTCCCACTCTCTAAGAGCTAATGCTTCTAGGTATGAATTTTCACTTATGTGAAGTGTGTACTGCACAGTTCAATCTAAGTGTAACTATCTGCCAAAGAGTCTGACTTACCTGTCTTGAATTCCAGCTCTGCCCTTTACTACCTGTGTAGCTTAAGACAAGTTCCTTGAGCTCCCTGAGATTCAGTTTCCTCATCTTATAAAGTGGTAATTATACCTCACAAAGTTGTTTTGGGACTTAAAAAGATGATAAAAGTAAAGCACTCAGCAAAACATAAGTATTCAATAAACAGAAATACTGTGGAACATCAGATCATGCTCACAGATAATCCCTAAACCCCATTAGGTTAAAATAAATCATCTTCCACAGCTAAATCACCACAGCTGCTAACAATCAACAAGTACAGTAATTCAATTTTCCTTTCTACTGATTTTCAAACATAGGTAACAAATAAGATGTGTAACAAATAAGAGTGAAAGGATAAAAATGTAACAAGTATAGAAAATCCACAAAAATGGTAAGTCATACATTTAAAAAGTATGCTATGGGTTATAGGACTTTTCCAAACTAGATCATAAGAAACTGGAGCAAAAGTCATCCTCTCCTTTATCATTTATTCTGTTTGAACTATCTGCGATTCTCTTTCCCTGACCTTCAGCGCCCCCACAATCCCCTGATTACACAATTCCTTTATGTAGAAGGCCTCCTCCCAACCTCAGAGTATCTAAAATCCTGGCTATCCTTCTTTGAAAGCCCAGATCAAATGCCATGTCCTCTTCCCTAGAGCCTTCTCTAATTCCCTGAAACTATTATTTTTCTCCCTCTTCTGAATTCTTCGATACACACTCACCAAGCGTTCTGGTTATTTATGTTTATGTCATCTTGCTTGCTTGACTATAAGCTTCTTGAAGGCAGGGGATACATCTGGTTGAAACTCTCACCCCTAATACCTGGAACTCCACCACTGCCTTTGCATACACTGATTATTCAATAATATTTCTAAGGGCTGGGCACAGTGGCTGATGCCTGTAATCCCAACACTTTGGAAGGCTGAGGCAGGGGGATCGCCTGAGGCCAGTAGTTTGAGACCAGCCTAGGCAACGCAGTGAGAACCTGCTGCTAAAACAAAATAAAACAAACAAACAAACAAACAAAATTTAAATTAGCCAGGTGTGGTGGCATACACCCATAGTCCTAGCTACTTACAAGGCTGAGGTGGAAAGATAGCTTGAACACAGGACTGTGAGGTTGCAGTGCGCTATGACTGCACCACTACGGTCCAGCCTGGGTGACAGAGTGAGACCCTATCTCAAAATAATATTCCTAAAATCAAAGAGTCAAGTAGCAAGCAGTCTTCTAGATTTTGTCAACAAGCATGAAAAGCAGCCACCTTTTGCAAGGGGAAGTGCAATATTTACAGAATAATACAGGGAAGAATGAAAGGAAATCAGGTTATGCGAATAAGGTCTAAGAAGCATCTTAATACTAAAGTTACAAATAGTCCACCTTTGGTTACTCAAATAAGAGAATGTATAGCTAGAGGCTACCACTGAAAAAGTCAGCCTAATTCTGCCTCACTGCCCTTGGTCTTTAAGGATTTGATTCGTTTTTCCACTATTGATTCTGCATTGCAGCATGCCTCCACTCTGGAGCTAGCGCTAAGGCCTATGATTTGGAAAAAATGATAAATTCATTCATTGAATAAAGCAGTACTATTTTCTCAGCACAAGCCCTAAAATACTTCAAAGGCCATAATATTTCACTAAGCTTGGCCATTTGGGTTAAAATTTGTTAGTCAACACAGAAAACTTTCTCATCAGACCCCATATATTTCCATTAGGCATGATATATAGTGTCTCCCAATGTCTAATTATTAACTAGAAGTGTAAGTAAATCACTATCAGTATTAGGCCCTGATGAGTGAAGACAGAGTAAGAATTAAAGCAATTCAAATGCTAAAAAAACTTGCCAATTTGCTTTTCTGTTTCCAACAAATAAAAGGAATTTTACAAGGACAAAGTGACTGATTTACGCAATTCTTTTTTTTGAGACGGAGTTTTGCTCTTATTGCCCAGGCTGCAGTGCAATGGTGTGATCTCAGCTCACTGAAATCTCAGCCTCCTGGGTTCAAGTGATTCTCCTGCCTCGGTCTCCCTAGTAGCTGGGATTACAGGCATGCACCACCAAGCCCAGTTAATTTTGTGTTTTTAGTAGAGATGAGGTTTCACCATGTTGGTCAGGCTGGTCTCGAACTCCTGACCTCAGCTGATCCACCCGCTTTGGCCTCCCAAAGTGCTGGGATTATAGGGAAGAGCCACCGCACCTGGCCCTCTTTTTTTTTTTCTTTTTTAAATTTAAGGAAACCTCTTTTTTTTTTTGAGACAGGGTCTTGCTCTGTCACTCAGGCTGGAGTATAGCAGCACAATCATAGTTCACTGTACAGCCCTGAGGTCCTGTGCTCAAGCAATCTTCCTACTTCAGCCTCCTGAGTAGCTGGGACCACAGGCGCAAGCCACCATGCCTGGTTACTTTTTTTACTGTTTATTTTTTATAGAGATGAGGTCTCACTATGTTGCCCAGGTTAGTCTCAAGCTCCTGGGTTCAAGCAATCTTCCCACCTTGACCTCCCAAAGTGTTGCGATTGCAGGAGTGAGCCACTGTACCCAGCAAGCCATGCTTTCTAATCCATACTAAAAGTAACAATGTACGGAAGATGCTGTTGTTTAGATTTTCCAAGAGTTCCCACTTCAAAAATTCTGCCCATTGGTCACTAGCTGGATGTCTTGGTTTATAATAAAGGCAGGAAGAAGGGTTTTAGATCCTCTTGGATACCAGCTCAGTTACTATTTTTTAGCATTCTTTATTTAGTAAGGTTTCTTTTACTATGTCATTTGTGTTTAACGAATAAAGAGGAAGTCATTCTGAACTAGAGAAGGATTCACAAGTAAGAAACTGAAAGGGTAGTACTAACTTATACTCTGTGATTATGTCCCTTAAGAACCAAAAGCCCAGCTGAAATAAATCTCTCCCTATATTTCCAGCATTCTCCCTCTAGCCTTCAGATGCCAATAGTTCTTCAGCCCCACCAGAATCAATAAACCATCAATCCTGCCATCTTTTCAGCATCCCTCTTCCTCTCCTCCTGTGCTTACTTCCCTCCTTACCCAGGTGAATGAGATTCCAGAATCCATCAGGATAATCACGCCTGATATACACCCTGAACTCCCCTGCAAGCTGTCCTTTTGTCGTACAGACCCACGGTCCCTTAGGGATAGATGTATCTTGGAATTCAGAACGTTTCATATTTTAGAAAGGTAATACACTGCATATGTCATAAATGTGTCAGCAGAGTCTGGGGCAGCACTCCAAAGTCAAACACAAAATTTCGGTAGCAAAATATATATTCCCACATATATGTGATAAATACAGCCTATAAAGAGCTTCATGCTCATTCAGATCAGGTGCTGCCACAATAGTTTGCCAAAGTTACTAAAACAAACAAAAACTACGAGTTTTCAGATTTTTAATCTTGGAATTGTTGGCAAGGGATTATTTACCTGTACTTCCGTGGCAAAACCCCAAGCCATGTTAAATCTCAGTACCTGCATCCACATGGATGAATGTCGTGAGAGAAAGATCAGATCTTGCAAACTGGCTTCACTTTCATATTACCAGTAACCTGTGGGTCTTTTAGGCTACCTGACAGTGCAACTACACTTTCCTAGTCCATTCACTCTCTGAGGCAACTTTTTCTTACCCTCTCTTTTCTCAAACCTCCATCTCCTCCTACATCTTATCACTCTCGTCTCCTTCATTCATAAAAAAATACCATAAAATAACATAGAAGCACTCACATGAGGACTCTGCACATGTTCTCACCCCTTACCTCCCTGCAAATGTACTCACACGTCCTGCCTTCCCTTTATCCGTCACACCAAGCCCTCCCTACTTGTGTACTGACCAGCAATTCCTACCTCTTTCCTGCAACATCCATTTTTACCTCTCTACAGGATCATTTCCATCAACATACAAAATACATCTCCTATCTTAAAACTCTCTCTCAAACCTTCCAGCAGCTGTCCCATTTCTCTATTCCCATTACAGCAAACCTCCTCAAAGCTGTCTATACTCACTGTCTCCAATTTATTTCTTCTCACTTTTTTTTTTCCAGATGGAGTTTAGCTCTTGTTGCCTAGGCTGGAGTGCAATGGTGCGATCTCAGCTCACTGCAACCTCCGCCTCCTGGGTTCAAGCAATTCTCCTGCCTCAGCCTCCCAAGTAGCTGGCATTACAGACGCCCGCCACCACGCCTGGCTAATTTTTTGTATTTTTAGTAGAGATGGGGTTTCACCATGTTGGCCAGGCTGGTCTTGAACTCCTGACCTCAAGTGATCCACCTGCCTCAGCCTCCCAAAGTGCTAGGATTACAGGCGGGAGCTACCAAAAAAAGATCTGCAAACTCTACCGCCTGGGTTCAAGCGATTCTCCTGCCTTGGCCTCCTGAGTAGCTGGGAGTACAGGCACATGCCACCATGCCCTACTAATTTTTTGTATTTTTAGTAGAGATGGGGTTTTGCCATGTTGCCCAAGGCTGTTCTCAAGCTCCTGATCTCCAGTGATCTGCCCACCTTGGCCTCCCAGAACACTGGGATTACAGGTGTGAGCCACCATGCCCAGCCTCCTCCCATTCTCTCTTGAACCCCCTCCACCACTCTACTAAAAGAGTTCTTGTTGGTTAGACGTGGTGGCTCACACCTGTAGTCCCAGCGCTTTGGGAGGCTGAGGCAGTCAGATCACTTGAGATCAGGAGTGTGAGACCAGCCTAGGCAACATGGCAAAACCCCATCTCTACTAAAAATACAAAAATCAGCCCGGTGTGGTGGCACACGCCTTTAGTTCCAGCTACTTGGGAGGCTGAGGTGGGAGGATCACTTGAGCCTGGGAGGCAGAAGTTTCAGTGAGCCCCACTGCACTCCAGCCCTGGTGACATGAGACCCTGTCTCAAAAAAAAAAAAGTTCTTGTCAAGGTCACCAATGGCTTCCACATTGCTAAACCAAGATCAATTCTCTCTCAGCCCTCGTCTTACCTGATCTACCTGCAGCATGAAGATTTACTCCTGTTTTTTCCCTAAAAGTTTAATAGTTTTAGCTCTTATGTTTGGGTCTGTGATTCACTATAGTTAACTTTTGTGTAGGTGTGAGGGAAGGCTCCATCTTCATTCTTTTGCATGTGGATACCCAGTTGCTCCAACACCATTTGTTAAAAAACAAAACAAAAAACTGTTCTTCTGCCTACTGAATCGTCTTGGTACTCCTGTTGAAAATCAATTAACTATAAATGTAAAGGTTAACTTCTGGACTCCCAATTACATTCCATTGATCTATATGCCTAGCTTTATGCCAGTACCACAATGTCTTGATTATTGGAGCTTTGTGGTAAGTTTTGAAACTGCAAAGTGTGAATGCTCCAACTTTGTTTTGTTTTGTTTCCAAGATAATTTTGGCTATTTTGGGTCCTTACATTTCCACATGAATTTTAGAATCAGATTGTTAATTTCTGCAAAAAAAAAAAAAAAAAAAAAGGCAACAGGAATTTTGATAGGGATTGTTTTGAAGCTTTAGATCAATTTGGGGAGTACTGTCATCTTAACAATGTTAAGTCTTCTAATCCATGGACATGGGACAGCTTTCTATTTATTTAGGTCTTTAATTTCTTTCAGCAATATTTATAATGTTCAGTGTGTTAAATATCTCATCTTCTCGGTTAAGTTTATTCCTCGGTATTTTATTATTTTAGATGCTATTTTGTTGTTGTTGTTGTTGAGATGGAGTCTCACTCTTTCACCCAGGCCAGACTGCAGTGGTGCTATCTTGGCTCACTGCAAGCTCTGCCTCCCAGGTTCACGCTGTTCTCCTGCCTCAGCCTCCCAAGTAGCTGGGACTACAGGCGCCCACCACCACGCCTGGCTAATTTTTTTTTTTTTTTGTATTTTTAGTAGAGACGGGGTTTCACCGTGTTAGCCAGGATGGTCTCAACCTCCTGACCTTGTGATCTGCCCGCCTTGGCCTCCCAAAGTGCTGGGATTACAGGTGTAAGGTACCACGCCAGGCCAGATGCTATTTTAAATGGAATTATTTTTCTAATTTCCTTTTTAGGTCATTCATTGCTGGTATACAGAAACACAACTGATTTTTGTGCATTCATTTTGTATCCTACAACTTTGCTGAATTCATTTATTAATTAGCTCTAGTAGTTTTTTGGTGGCTTCTTTAGCATTTTTTTTTTTTTTTTTTTTTTTTTGAGACACAGCCTCCCTCTTGCCCAGACTGGAGTGCAGTGGTGCTATCATGGCTCACTGCAACCTCCATCTCCCAGGTTCAAGTGATTCTCCTGCCTCAGACTCGCAAGTGGCTGGGATTACAGGCGTACACCACCATGCCTGGCTAATTTTTGTATTTTTAGTAGAGGCAGGGTTTCACAATGCTGGCCAGGCTGGTCTTGACTCCTGGCCTCCAGTTGATCCGACCCACTCGGCCTCCCAATGTGCTGGGATTACAGACGTGAGCCACCGTGCCTAGCCGGTACTTTCTATATATAGGATCATATCATCTGCAAATAAAAGATAGTGTTACTTCATCCTTTCCAATTTGGATGTCTTTTCTTTTTCTTGCCTAACTGCCCTGGCTAGATAGTATGATGCTGAATAAGTGGCAAGAGCAGACATCCTTGTCTTGTTCCTAATCTCAGGAGAAAGCATTCAGTCTCTGGTCACTGAGTATGATGTTATTTGTGGTTTTCACAGATGCTCTTTATCAGGTGAGGAAGTTTCCTTCTATCCCTAGTTGTTTTAAAAATGTTTTTATCATGAGAAGATGTTAAAGGCTTTTGCTGTCTCTATTGAGATGATCAGGTGGTTTCTTTCCACATTCTATTGATATGTTATAGTACATTAATTGATTCTTGATATTAAAGTAACCTTGCATTCCTGGGCTAAATCCTTCTTGGTCATGGTGTGCAATCCTTTTTATGTTCCTTTTTTTTTTTCTTCCTTCCTTCCTTCCTTTCCTTCCCTCCTTCCTTCCTTCCTTCCTTCCCTCCTTCCTTCGTTTCCTTCCCTCCTTCCTTCCTTCCTTCCTCCTCCCTTCCCTTTTTCTCTCTCTCCCCTCTCTCTCTCTCTCCTTTCTCTCTCTCTCTCTTTTCTTGGTCTTGCTCTGTTGCCCAGGCTGGAGTACAGTGCCACAATCACAGTTCCCTGCAGCCTCGACCCCCCAACCTCAAGCAGATCCTCCCGCCTCAGTCTCCTGAATAGCTGGGACTACAGGCATGGCCCACCATGCCTAGATAGTTTTTTTGCTTTTTATAGAGACGAGGTCTTCCTCTGTTGCCTAGACTGGTCTCAAACTCCTGGGCTCAAGCAATCCTCCCACCTTGGCCTCCCAAAGTATTGGGATTACAGGCGTGAGCCACTGTGCCCAGCCTGTAATTTCTTCTTTGTGATGTTTTAGTCTGGTTTGGGTATCAGGATAATACTGAATTCACCTTTTTTTGTGTGCGAGGTGGGTAAGAGACACTTTCCTTCTGTTAGCCAGGCTGGAGTGCAGTGGTATGATCATAGCTCACTGCAGCTTCAAACTCCTGGGCTCAAGTGATCTCCTCCTTCTTGAAACACTTTCTTCACATGCAACCTGGAAACTCACTCTTCCTTTATTCTCTCTTACATCACTGGTTGCTCCTTCTTCATCACTTTTGTTGCTCCTTCCCATCTCCCCAATCTATAGATGTTTGAATGTTCCAGGATGTGGGCTTCGAATCTCTTTTTCTCTCTACCTTCATTTTCTAGGTAATCTCATTCAGTCTCATGGTATTAAATACAACCTATTTGCTGATGGCTCACAAATTTATACCTTCAGCCTGGACCTTCCCATGAACTCCAAAAATATATATATAACTCTTCAACAAATCCACATGAATGTGGCAGAGGTATCATAAACAATATAAATAATCTGTAACCAAAATAAAGCCAACATAGGTCCTAGTAACCAAAATAAAGCCAACATAGGTCCTAGTAACCAAAATAAAGCCAACATAGGTCCACAGGGGTTGGGAGGAGGGGGCAATATAACCAAAACCGAGCTCCTGATTTATCTTCCAAACTAGCTTCTCTCACTGTTTTTTCCCAACTCCGTAAATAGCAACTTAATCCCTCCAACTGCTCAGGCCAAAACCTTAATGGTCACTCTTGACTACTCTCTTTTGATATACCACATACAACCCATCAGCAAATCCTGTGTCAGCTCAACCTTCAACATAAATCCAGAATCCAACCAGTTCTCTCTTCCAAAACCACCCTAGTTTAAGCCACTGCCATCGCTTGCCTGGATTATCACTAGTCTTTTAACTGTTCCCCTGTCTGCCACCTTACCCCCTATTCTCTCATGTCTACTCTTAACACAGCCATCAGTGATCCTTTTAAAATATGAGTCCAATCATATTACTCCTCTATATTCAAAATCCTCTGGTAGTTTCCCATCTCAGCCACATCAAAGTGCTACAGTGGCCTACAAGGTCCCACAGTGTGTCCGGAATTGGTGGGTTCTTGGTCTCACTGACTTCAAGAATGAAGCCGCGGACCCTCGCAGTTGAGTGTTACAGTTCTTAAAGGTGGCGTATCCGGAGTTTGTTCCTTCTGATGTTCAGATGTGTTCGGAGTTTCTTCCATCTGGTGGGTTCGTGGTCTCGCTGGCTTCAGGAGTGACGCTGCAGACCTTCGCAGTGAGTGTTACAGCTCTTAAGGCGGTGCGTCTGGAGTTGTTCGTTCCTCCCGGTGGGCTCGTGGGCTCGCTGGCTCAGGAGTGAAGCTGCAGACCTTCACGGTGAGTGTTACAGCTCATAAAAGCAGTGTGGACCCAAAGAGTGAGCAGTAGCAAGATTTATTGCAAAGAGCGAAAGAACAAAGCTTCCACAGTGTGGAAGGGGAACCGAGCAGGTTGCCACTGCTGGCTCGGGCAGCCTGCTTTTATTCTCTTATCTAGCCCCACCCACGTCCTGCTGATTGGTAGAGCCGAGTGGTCTGTTTTGACAGGGTGCTCATTGGTGCATTTACAATCCCTGAGCTAGACATAAAGGTTCTCCAAGGCCCCACCAGAGCAGCTAGATACAGTGTCGATTGGTGCACTCACAAACCTTGAGCTAGACACAGTGTGCTGATTGGTGTGTTTACAAACCTTGAGCTAGATACAGAGTGCCAATTGGTGTATTTACAATCCCTGAGCTAGACATAAAGGTGCTCCAAGGCCCCACCAGAGTAGCTAGATACAGAGTGTCGATTGGTGCATTCACAGACCCTGAGCTAGACACAGGGTGCTCATTGGTGTATTTACAATCCCTGAGCTAGACATAAAGGTTCTCCACATCTCCACCAGACTCAGGGGCCCAGCTGGCTTCACCCAGTGGATCCTGCACCAGGGCTGCAGGTGGAGCTGCCTGCCAGTCCTGCGCTGTGCGCTCGCACTCCTCAGCCCTTGGGTGGTCGATGGGACTGGGCACCGTGGAGCAGGGGGTGGCGCTTGTCGGGGAGGCTCCGGCCACACAGGAGCCCATGGAGGGGGTGGGAGGCTCAGGCACAGCGAGCTGCAGGTCCCGAGCCCTGCCCCACGGGAAGGCAGCTAAGGCCTGGTGAGAAATCGAGTGCAGCACCAGTGGGCTGGCACTGCTGGGGGACCCAGTACACCCTTCACAGCCGCTGGCCTGGGTGCTAAGCCCCTCATTGCCCGGGGCCGGCAGGGCCGGCCGGCTGCTCTGAGTGAGGGGCCCGCCAAGCCCACGCCCACCTGGAACTCCAGCTGGCCCGCAAGCGCCGCGTGCAGTCCGGGTTCCCGCTCGCGCCTCTCCCTCCACACCTCCCTGCAAGCTGAGGGAGCCGGCTCCCACCTTGGCCAGCCCAGAAAGGGGCTCCCACAGCGCAGCCGTGGGCTGAGGGGTTCCTCAAGTGCCACCAAAGTGGGAGCCCAGGCAGAGGAGGCGCCGAGAGCGAGTGAGGGCTGTGAGGACTGCCAGCACACTGTCACCTCTCAACAGGACCTGGCCTCCCATTACCTCTGACTTCCTCTCCTACCATCGTCTTTCTTGCCTACTCCCCCACCGACCCCCATGACTCTGGCCTCCCTGATCTTCCTGGAACACGCTAGCCTCTCTTTTGCCTCAGAGTCTGTGCACTTGCCATCCCCTTTGTCCCTAATGCTCTTCCCCCAGACAACTGCATGGCTCTGTTTGTCATTTCCTCAGGTCTCTGCTCAAATATCTTTATCTCCTAAACATCCTAAATTAAAACAGTAACCATCACTTCCCTATCCTAGGGCTCGCTTTCACCATAACCAGTTTCATCATTCTCTACTGCATTTGTCACAATGTAGTTCCCTGTTTCATCCTACCTCTAAGCTAGAATGAATGCTCATGAGGGCAGGAACCAGGAACTTTGTTTTCTTCCAGCCTCTAACAGAGCTCCAAGAGAACTTTCTGTGGTAATGGAAATGTTCTACATTTGCACTATCCAATACAATAGCAACTAGCACATGTGGTTACTTAGCCCTTGAAATATAACTAGTGTGACTGACGAGCTGAACCATTTATTTTATTCTATTTAAATTAATCAAAATTTAAATCTAAACAGCCACATGTGGTTACTACATTAGACAGCACAGCCTAGGACAGTAGTTACTCAATAAATACACAGTAGATACTCAAATATTTGTTGAATGAATGGAAGGAAAAAAGAAATATGAGTTTTTTCCTCTTTAACTTTTTATTACAGAAATTTTCAAACATCCACAAAAGTAGACAATAGCAAAATGAACCCTCTTCTACCTATCACCAATGTGAAGGTTCTTCTACCCTGAAATAAGTAACAGTGGATACCAGCAACTCAATATGGCTTGCAACAATGATTACATTCTTGGAAAATATGGAATTTGTATTATCCAATGTTTATGTCAAATAGCGCCTCGTAAGGCCTTTTACAAGTTATAGAGAAATTACTGTAGAATTAGATCAGGTGTATGTTGAGGGGTAAACCAGTAGGCTAATGAATGCTTGAGGCATGTTTGTGACAACCCTAGAGAACCACATGTGCATTTTTGTATCAAATACCTGATTGCTCTTTTCAACATTTATTTTCTCCACCTTAATTTTATTAAAGTCACACTCTTAATTTTGTGACTACATAGATATTCACTCTTGTTAGGTAACACAAATTCTTTGGGCAGGGATTTTGGTCTTACTAGCCTTTATAAAACTAGCATCTGGCATAATAAATGTTTTTATTGTTGTTCTTAGAGACAGGGTCTCACGATATTCCCCAGGCTGGTCTTGAACTCCTGGACTCAGGCAATCCTCCTGCCTTGGCCTCCCAAAGAGCTGGGACCACAGATGTGAGCCACCATGCCCAGACTAATAAATGTTAACGAATAAAGTTTATAACTGTATAAAAGTGATACTTGTGAATTGTCAGAGTGCTAAAAGATACAGTAGATCTCCAATTTCCTAAATAGATATAGATTTGAAAATAAAATTCTCAAAGGATTTTCAAACTTGTCCAATCAGAAGGGAGTATAATGTGTAAGAAAGAAAATCAAACTGGGAGCAAGAACACAGGTTTCAATGTCCTAATTCACTAAAGTGGGTAAATCTTACAACAGTCATGTACTTCCTTCAGGCTTCATTTTCCGCACTTGTAAAAAGAGAGTTTGGACTTGAAGGTCTCCAAAGATGTTATCCAACTTTAAAATGATTATGTTTTTATCTAGATCAACAATACATATACTTTTTTTTCCCATAAGTTACTGGGGTACAGGTGGTATTTGGTTACATGTCTAAGTTCTTTAGTGGTGGTTTGTGAGATTTTGGTGCACCCATCACCCAAGCAGTAGACACTGCACCATATTTGTAGTCTTCTATCCCTTGCCCCTCTCCCACTCTTATCCCCTGAGTCCCCAAAGTCCATTGTATCATTCTTATGCCTTTGTGTCCTCATAGCTTAGCTCCCACATATCCATGGGAACATATGATGTTTGTTTTCCATTCCTGAGTTACTTCACTTAGAGTAATAGTCTCCAATCTCATCCAGGTCACTGCAAATGCTGTTAATTCATTCCTTTTTATGGCTCTGTAGTATTCCATCATAGAGATATACCACAGTTTCTTTATCCACTCGTTGATTGATGGGCATTTGGGTTGGCTCCATGATTTTGCAATTGTGAATTGTTCTGCTATAAACATGCATCTGCAAGTAACTTTTTCAAATAATGACTTCTTTTCCTCTGGGTAGATACCCAGTAGTGAGATTGCTGGATCAAATGGTAGTTCTACTTTTAGTTCTTTAAGGAATCTCCACACTGTTTTCCACAGTGGCTGTACTAGTTAACATTCCCATCAGCAGCATAGAAGTGTTCCCTGTTCAGTGCATCCACAGCAGCATCTACTGTTTTTTTGATTTTTTGATTATGGCCATTCTTGCAGGAGTAAAGTGGTATCGCATTGTGGTTTTGATTTGCATTTCCCTGATCATTAGCGATGCTGAGTATTTTTTCATGTTTCTTGGCCATTTGTATATCTTCTTTGGAGAATTTTCTATTCATGTCCTTAGCCCACTTTTTGATGGGATTGTTTTTTTCTTACTGATTTGAGTTTGCTGTAGATTCTGGCTATCAGTCCTTTGTCAGATGTATAGAGTGTGAAGATTTTCTCACAATACATATGCATATTTGAAGATGCCTATAAACTTCCCCTTTCTTTGCTAAATCGTTTTTCCGATATGTTACTTTTAAAGGAGCAACACATTAATACCAAGACCTCATGCCTACTTTAGTGAAGAGGTAATGTCTCCATTTCTTGAGGAGTGCCAAATTCTATACTTGAGGCTACTAAAATACTGCTGGGATCCTGTGTTTAATTTACACTCAGTTGGCTGACACTAGGCTTATTAGTACAAAAAGGGTAATTTTGGCCACATATTTGCCTAGCAAACTCTCCAGGTACCATTTGTGTTTGAAAAAGTTTCTTCAACACTTCTAAGCCAATTCTTATCTCTTTCCTAGCTGGCCCTGTAAAATGTACTGTTTCAGGCTTCGTTCTGAGGTTTTACCTTTGTTTAAAAGAAGCAGTAGTACTCAAGTCATGCTCTGATGTTTTTTAAAGCAAGAAAGCTGAAAGAAATGAGGGCCAGTCATGTGCACCTTACCTTGACGCTCCTGTTTGATGAAATTTCTAGACTTCGCATTTAAAATGTGGCTTTTGCTTCCTGTTCTGTGCAGCTTCCACACTAGTGAGCCCAAGCTAGCAACCAAATGCTAATATTGATGACATACCTGGGTCTAAACACTGACAGATATACAATGGCAGCACTATTGGTGGAAAATGTCTTAAAGAAGCAGCAACTACCATGCAGTTCCAATAAAATTCTTATACGTGGTATATAAAATAATCTTGCAGTCATTAAAACTGAAATTTAATTGGGCCCTGGTATTTGCTTTGAGTTGTTTTTAATACCATTACTATGCCCCAAGAAACCTAATTCCATGCTGTATCTTCAATCATAAGTTCAATTTTTAATTTTTATTTCATTTATTTATTTATTTATTTGTTTATTTTTGAGACAGCGTCTCACTCTGTCGCCTAGGCTGGAGTGTAGTGATGCAATCTTGGCTCACCATAGCTTCGACCTCCTGGTCTCAGATGATTTTCCCACGTCAGCCTCCAAGTAGCTGAGATTACAGGCAAGTGCCATTACATCTGACTCATTTTTTTTGCATTTTTTGTAAAGACGGGGTTTCGCCATGTTGCCCAGGCTAGTCTCAAACTCCTGGGCTCAAGTCATTCACCCACTTTGGCCTCCCAAAGTGCTGAGATTACAGGTGTGAGCCGCCATGCCTGGCCAATTTTAAAATTTATGTACTTCATACATATGTTCTCTCTAAAATAACCATAAATATCTATGTGTAATAAGTTTCATCAAACTTTTAAGAAACACTATCCACAGATCTCAAATAACAGCAACATTTTAAAGTAAAACTAAAAACAAAATACTGCCCTGAACAGAAGACATGAGTCCAACAACTCATTAACAGAGGCAGGTTCAAATCAGACTTAAAAACATGTTATTAACCATCAATTGAACCACCGGAAAGATATATGCCAATAGTAAGAATATCATCCTGCCAGGCTGGGTGCCGTGGCTCACACCTGTAATCTTAGCACTTTGGGAGGCTAAGGCGGGCAAACTGCTTGAGCCCAAGAGTTCAAGACCAGTCTGGGCAACACAGCAAAACCCCGTCTCTACAAAAAATACGAAAATTAGCTGGGTGTGGTGGTACCTGTCTATAGTCCCAGCTACTTGGGAGGCTGAGGTGGGAGGATTGCTTGAGCCCAGGAGGTCGAGGTTGCAGTGAGCTGAGATCACACCACTGCACTCCAGCCTGGGCAACAGAGTGAGATCCTGTCTCAAAAACAAACAAACAAACAAAATAAATAAATAAATAAAAACAAGAAATATATAAAAAATATCATATCACCATTAACATAAGGGTAGCTTGGGACATCTCTTATTCACACTAAGATCTAAATGCATACAATTCCACCACATCACCTGTCCATATTAATCACTCACCAATTTAATTAAACTGTCATGTCAAAAAGCCTGCCTCTTCTCTATTTCTCAACATTATCGACTTTTAATAGTTCACTGAATTAGTAATTACTTGTTTATGGCATTATCAAATGTCTTAGGCACAAAAGTTCAGCATGTGGCAAGGTCAGTTATAGACATGTCCTGATGGCAAATGAAAGAAGAAATTTAACCCATCAAAGTGGTCATCAAAAGAGCAAAACCTATTATGCCGTTCTCTAGATACTCTTGGCTAGATTCAAAGTGACAGGACAAACCAGATCAAAACTAAACAGAGCTAGAAGCAACATACAAAATCCTAATGAAGTCTTAGAAATCCAGGTATTGATCTGTCGACATCTAAGCTCAATTAGTCCTTTCAGAACAAAATATCTCATGAAGTGACAAGAAACTAGTTTGCGATCTGGGATATGAAAAGAATAAAACCAGTCACTTCATATAGCTTATTGCTAAGTGCAGTTACATCACAATACGAGGATCTTGTGAGGATTAAATCAAGACACATGCCAAGTACCTATCTACTTAGTCCAAGGACTGGCATGCCACTAGTGTTTAGCAAATCCTGGTCCTTCCCTGATTCTTTAAAAACTTAGGCTTATCAAGTCAAAGATCATCTGATGGTTTAAAAAAATAAAACAAAACAAAAGCCTTAAATGGTGATGCAGACAACAGATCTGAAGAGGAACTGAATGTTATGAAGTAGCAGATAGGATCATGACAATAACAGACACTGCAAACATTTCTGAATGGCTCATCCTTCGTGATCATTTACAACCTTCATGTTTTGTGAAACTGCCTTTAGGAATGCGCTTTCACAAGAAATAGGCCAACTGTAAAGTAATTCTGTTTGGAAGTAAAATCCCGCAATGCTTTTCTGAAGCAGGTGAACAGTTTCTCTCATAAAACCTTCACCATTGGCTATACTTCACGCTTTCAGCAATTCCAGTTTCCAAACAAACCGGTAACAAAACTATAAAGCTAATTTTTTCATTAGAATTGTTTAAGTAACATAAGTTCAATAAATCATTTGCCTTCTAAGGAAAAAAATTACTTTCTAACACAAAATACTTTTTCTGGTTCTATGAAAATAAAGCGTATTTATTTACAAACTGAAAACTGTAATACTACAGTGAAATCTCTTTATGGCTCAAGAATGAACTATTTAAGAAATAAAGGTATGGACAGAGCAAGACTTGGTCTAAGAAGTCCTGACATTAACTACCAGTGTTGCCATTTACTATATGATGTCAGATGGTTACTTAACTTCTCAGGGTCTCAGTTTATTCTAAGGTTCTTTTCAGCTCTAAAAATGATAAGATTATTTATGATATCAGACACTATCTTCTAGGGCCCACACACATATACATGTACCTTTATTAAATAACACAAATATATTTTGAAAGATATGGTAACTTAAAGCCCATTAAGAAACAAAGAATGAAAGTGTGAATGAGTATGTGTGTGTAGAGGGGGAGTGTTCTGACCCCACACATCATTCTCAATAGTTAGGGCATTCACACAGCTTCAAGACACCTGAATTAACCAAGTAAGCCTTTAAACCCTTACAATGGAACATTAAAATTCAATGTGGCTATAATCTCTTCCTTACGAAACATGAACCCAAAGAGTCTGGCTTCAAGTATGGTTTTAAAAAAGGGGGAATGTATTATATTCACCACCCAGGTCTTCCATACAACCATGTTAAAAAAAAAACACACAAATGAAAACTCGCAGGCCCATTGTAATATATTGAACCACTTCTGAATGCAACACTTAGCTCAGGCTTACTACTCTGACAAATAAAGGAAAGCACTTTATGAAGCCAATTTAATTGGGAGGTGACAGAAAACATACAGCCATTTTCTTTAGCCTTATCACTGAATTGGCTTCAGCTCCAATCTCTGGCAAATCCCACTCAACAGAAGAAATTAACCAGGTCAGCAGAACAGGTGCTACCTTGTGTCTGTCAACGGCCTGGCATCACCACAATTACTTGCACACAATGAAGCAGTAATCTTTACAGATCATCTCTCCCAAGAAGCATATTGGGGAGGGGGAGGAAAACTGAAGGGTGAGGGGAGTGGGAAGAAGAAGGGGAATGGGAAGCAAAGAGAAAAGGCAAGGAAAGAAAATGAATGTGCAGCTGCCTTGCAGCTCAGCAGATGTCGGAACGTGATGTACGAGGCTAGGATAAGCTGTCGTAGCCTGCTGCCAAAGAGTGGTAAGTGATTAAAGCCTGCACAGTTCTAAGCACCATATTTAGAATCTGCAGGGTTTCAAGACTTGCACCCATTCCTTGCTGTGCTGCCAGATGTTGGCAACTGGTCCAGTTCCTACTGACTGTGCATGGATGGCAGCAGTTGGTATAGCAGCAAAGCAATCTGGAATGCTTCCGGAGATGCTGTACATTAACAAGTGTCACCCATCATTCACCTTTACAGAAGGCTGAAACAACTCCAATTTGCTGCCACTTCCCTCTTGGGAAACAGCCAAGATAAAGTTGTGCCTGGCAGCCCCATTTGTTTCACTCAGGTGTTTCAGCTGCCTTGCTGACCTCTATTAGTTTAAGTTTTAATTTAGATTAACCCCAGCACCCCAATTAACCAGCAAGGGGAAAAGCTAAGATGTGACTAGTCATAACTCTGAAATCAGAATTTATCGAAGTTAAAATTATTAATTGGGATGAAGGGCCAATCAAGTAGTGCTATTTCTTTTTAAACAGACCTCCAGGCCAAAAAAAAAAAAAAAAAAAAAAAATTCAGACTAAGGATTGCCAACAGAGGCAACTTCTCCCCAGTAATTTCAGTTTATTTTATTAAGCCTATTTAATTTATGATGCACTTTCCATCGAACAATGTACACTTCAATTAATGAGGACTGGAACATTTTTGATTGTCTCCCGTGATCTCACACAATTATACAGCATTAATATCCCATATCAGGTACTTCCTTAGACACTCCAGAACAAAATAGAGTTCCTTACTCTTCTGACAAATGAATATAATAAGAGAAGAGGGAAAAAGAATCAGGACCTCTGACAGGGAACAGCTGCAGCCACACCAATCTTTTTTCCTACACCCTCTCGTCATTACTTTTAAGACTTACTTATGGCAATAATTTTATCAAACATTACAGAATGAATAAAAAAAATTAATAGAAAGTCTCTTTCTCTTTTTAGGGCAAAACCAGAGGTATCCCCAATATAAAATCACTTGTTCTATATTGACTTTACATGTAATTTTCCTAAGAAGTTCTTTTCTTCATATCCATATACACAGTACAGCAGTCATGGCTAAACCCTCAACAAGCAGTCCCAAATTACTTGGCAAAAGTTAACACATTAAAAATTTGACAGAGAAAAAATTATCTTGATAAACAATGGCTCAACAATAACTGGTATATCACTGCTAAACAGCATCTTCGATTCTACACTAAGCTAGAAAGGGTACAGCCTAACACACACTCTATTAAGAAGTATAATTTATCTGGCCGTGTGCAGTGGCTCAAGCCTGTAATCCCAGCACTTTGGGAGGCTGAGGCGGGCAGATCACGAGGTCAGGAGATCGAGACCCTTCTGGCTAACACGGTGAAACCCTGTCTCTACTAAAAATACAAAAAATTAGCCAGGTGTGGTGGCGGGCGCCTGTAGTCCCAGCTACTCAGGAGGCTGAGGCAGGAGAATGGCAAGAACCCAGGAGGCAGAGCTTGCAGTGAGCCAAGATTGTGCCACTGCACTCCAGCCTGGGTGACAGAGCAAGACTCCATCTCAAAAAAAAAAAAAAAAAGTATAACTTATCAAGAGACTCAGGAATACAGGAAGTTATTTCAGTTCTCTAGAAGAGTCCACATGTTTAGTCTATCTTAACAGTCTCTGGCATCATTAAAAGGAACAGCATGCCAGCAGAAAGTAATGTCAGGGAAAGAAGTAGGGGAGTCTGTGAAAACATATTGAGAACTGGTCTATATTTCAACTTCTACCAATTCTGTCTTCAAAAGCAGTATGCTCTTATTATAATCAACAGTTGCAGACATTCTCAATACATACTTAACTGACTTCAACAGGCACAAAAAGACATTAAGAACAAGATTTAACAGACAATAGAATCAGTAGCGCAATTCAAGAACTCTGGGATCCCAGCCCTCCAGCTCCACATCCCATTCTAATAGTAATGAGACGAGAAACCAAATAACTAATAAATCCTCCATCATCAAAAATGGCTCAGAAAGAAGAACCCACTTGACTCAAAGAAAAAAACCTGAAACTGTTTTACAGATAATTTACACTCAAGCAACAACAAAGTAGCTATAGCTGTTTTCATTTCAAAAGGAAAACATAAAACAGAAGAAAAGCAAATAATCCACGATGACACCGTAAGTCAATTTTGAACGCGGGAGTTCTAACTCACTGTCTGACTATCCTTCCAAAATAAGCAACTTCTTTGTTCAGAGAATTCTATAAGCTGCTTTAAAATGCTAAAACCTGATTTGTAACAAGAGAGTGTAGAAGTCTCACCTGGTGGTAAAAGTCATCATCATCAAAGATTTCTTCATCCAAGTCCTTCAGATGAGCATTGGCAGGGGCTTGAGGAAGGATCTCCTATGTTAACAATGAGTAAGAAAAGAGTGAATCCCAATAAGGTCATCTAACTAATGTAGCTACTATAAATAATATGTAGAACCGTCAAAGCACTGTTTTCCTTATGATATAAAAAATTCTTAAAATTAAAAAACAAAACAGTCCAATATGAAAACAGGCAAAAACATTAACAGGCAGTTGACAAAAAAACCCATAAATAATCATATGAAAATATGTTTACCCTCATTCAAATTAAATATGTGTAAATTATAATGAGAAGATACCATTTTTCACCTCTACGACTGAAATTAATGCAGCCTTTTTGGAGGCAATTTGGCAATAACTATCAGAATTTGGTGTATTTTCTTTAACACTTCCACTTCAAGAAATCTACCCATATATTTATATGAACACATAATAAATGTACAGGAATCTTTCCTGTAGCAGTGTTTCTGAAACTGGAGACAACACAATATCCATTGTTTGCATAAATGATAGTGCATATCCATACAATGGAATACTTTGTGGTCATTAGGAAAAATGAGGTAGATCTCTAGGTAATGAAATGGAAAGAGTATCTAGGACTTATTAGATTTTAAAAGTTGCAAGACTTTGGGCCGGGCGTGGTGGCTCAGGCTTGTAATCCCAGCACTTTGGAAGGCCGAGGCGGGCGGATCACGAGGTCAGGAGATCGAG
Source organism: Hylobates moloch (assembly GCF_009828535.3). NCBI lineage: Eukaryota > Metazoa > Chordata > Mammalia > Primates > Hylobatidae > Hylobates > Hylobates moloch. Next base: position 14,582,396 of record NW_026652285.1, on the reverse strand, counting down.
ACCATGGTGAAACCCCGTCTCTACTAAAAATACAAAAAATTAGCCAGGAGTGGTGGCGGGCGCCTGGGCATGGTGGCGGGCGCCTGTAGTCCCAGCTACTCGGAGAGGCTGAGGCAGGAGAATGGCGTGAACCCGGGAGGCGGAGCTTGCAGTGAGCCGAGATTGCGCCGCTGCACTCCAGCCTGGGTGACAGAGCGAGACTCCATCTCAAAAAAAAAAAAAAAAAAAAAAAGTTGCAAGACTTTAAATACAGTTGTAATAGTTTACATATTTATACATACATAAATGTCTCTCATTTAGTAAAAAAAGCAACCATATTTATACATATATATTTGTTATTTGCACACATAGTTACACAAATAGAAAAGACCCAAAAATTTGTTACAACTATTATTAACTGTAAACTTGTTACAACTATTAAATACTGAAAATTTCACCTGAGGAGTTAACAGGCAACTGACAAAAAAAGAATAAAAAATTTCATCTCAGGAGTGAAATTTTCAGATTATTTTGCTTTTCATTTTAAGTTGCTATAAACTAAAAAAGCATTAAGTATATATTTCTTCTATAACTAAAAAATTTTAAGTGTTTCCTTTAAACAAAAGAATTTGACTATTCCACTTCTGCACCCTTTCTAAAGTACCTAAATGGCAAACGTTGAGCCTAAAGTACACACTTGTTTCAATACTGACATTTCTACAGAAGTAGCTTTAAAACTGAATTTTGAAAATTGGATTATGAATGCTTCCACTACCAGACTCCTGCATCAAACTCAAAATTAAGAGAAGATGACACACAGGAGTTAATAGAAGTCCCATTTTTAAAAACTCTCTCCTCTCACATACACTCAAGTTTCAATAATCCAGTAGTGTTGCTTTCCTTTCTCTCACTAACCTCTTATATAAACAGGTAATAGCTACAAGTTTTTCAGCTAATAAGCCTCATAGAAACTATTCCCCATAATCACTCTGCATTACAGAGTTCTTACCGGTTCCCCTGGCAAACTCTCTGGGACAGGCTGAGCTGCTGGCTCAAGTTTGCCAAGAACTCGATAGACAGAGCGCTTGGTCTGTGTCCTGCGAAGTAATCTCTGTTTGTCCATCAGAATATGGTCGATCTGAGTCAAGATTGAGCGTTCAAAGGCACCAAAACCCTGCAACAACATTAAGCAGTGTCAGATAATGCAGAAAATCAGTGCTGAAGGCAAGCTACATTGGTTTCTCTATCTTTCTGTGTCAGCAGAGAGATAGAAAATCGTCTTTTCAGGAGGGACTTTCTGTAAAGGACTGAGTTTGTGAGTGGCTATAATTGTTCTCAAAAAAAAAAAAAAAAAAGTTGGTCTTAAGCAGGTCATATCATTTTTCTACACCCAGAGATTAGCTTCTGATACTTTAATAATTATTGCTTTGAAATCCACTCCTTTAAAGTATTTGGATTTTCAGCACTTGAACACTTACAAGGCCTCAATTTTAAGAATAAAACATTCTTTCTAATAAAGTTAAAATCCCAAGTCTGAATCGTATAAACCCCAGTGCCAGAAGTTCAGTAGATTTTGCCATAGAAATGAATGATTACCATTACATCATGACAACATCCATATAAATGAGCTGTAGTTCCAATTTCTTAAAACTTCTTCAAGTTGCCAGGCCGGGCGCGGTGGCTCACACTTGTAATCCCAGCACTTTGGGAGGCCGAGGCGGGTGGATCACGAGGTCAGGAGATCGAGACCACAGTGAAACCCCGTCTCTACTAAAAATACAAAAAAATTAGCCGGGCGTGGTGGCGGGCGCCTGTAGTCCCAGCTACTCGGAGAGGCTGAGGCAGGAGAATGGCGTGAACCCGGGAGACAGAGCTTGCAGTGAGCCGAGATTGCGCCACTGCACTCCAGACTGGGCGACAGAGCGAGACTCCGTCTCAAAAAAAAAAAAAAAAAAAAAAAAAAACTTCTTCAAGTTGCCACAACCTATCTTACACATAGATGCAGGCATACACACACTTGCCTTCCCCAGTTTTCCAGAAGCCAGTTTGGTTTTATCATGCCATTTCTGAAGTGTGCGGTTCCTGTAGACTGTAAAGTCAGCAAAGCGCTTTGCCATGAAGCTGGGATAGTCCTCCATCTCTAGCTTCCTCTTTGCAGGGACCCTTCTTCGTTGCTGCTTCTTTTCTTCTACCAGCTCATCATCTTCACTAGAAATCTCCTCACTAGAAAACCAGTAAGAATATTACGTCCAGTGTAAATAAACATTACTTAAATTTTAAAAACTAGGCTCACATAAAAGACTGAGAATATTTAGGCCTTACCTGTTCTGTTTCCATTCAAAATAACACCAAAGATATGAGGATGGCTTTTGTTCTTTGAGAATAATATTCACGAGATCAATCAAAAACTCGTGTAACTTTTTTTTTTTGAGATAGTCTTGCTCTGTTGCCCAGGCTGGAGTGCAGTGGCGCGATCTTGGCTCACTGCAACCTCCACTTCTGGGTTCAAGCGATTCTCATGCCTCAGCCTCATAGGTAGCTGGGATTACAGGTGTGTGCAACTATGCCCGACTAATTTTTTTTGTATTTTTAGTAAAGATGGGGTTTCACTATGTTGGCCAAGCTGGTTTCAAACTCCTGGCCTCCAGTGATCCACCTGCCTCAGCCTCCCAAAGTGCTGGGATTACAGGGCATGAGCCATCACGCCCAGCCTCATGTAACTTTTAAAATAAATATAAAAAGAACTAGTTTCAAAATATTTTTTAAAAGGTAAGCAAACCATAAAAATAAATGAGGTTTTAAAAGAATTATTAGAAATGTGTATGAACCAGGCCTGTAGTATCATAGGACAGTATTTAAAAATTAAACATATAGTCATATTTCTACGACCTTAATCCTCAAATAAATAAGGGAAATGTGTCTCTCTGTAACCAACTGTTAAGGAAAGATGAATAATATTAGTTGAACCAAATAGAAGAGAAGCTGAATGTGAAGAAAACTCAAAGCGGTAGGCAACAGAATTAGCACTAACTAACCTGCAATGCCATCTATGCAACTGCCATGGCAATGTAATACAACCTCCAACTATCTGCCAGTTGTACTCCCTGCATTACTGACCTCAACATATAATAGGCGCTCAATAAATGTGAGCTTCCTTTTTGTCCTCCCAACTAGTTCAGTAGATAAAAAATGAAACAAAAGATAAGCTCGAGGGAAAAAAAGCAAGCAGGTATATACAGCAGGTGTAAACAAAAGGGGGAAAAATCTTCATCAAATGTAATAATTCAGGCGGAAAAAATTATTTTGCTGTTTTCTGAAATTTTTCCGTCTTTCATAATAACAGCTTTTATTCAAAGGAGATGGCTGTGACCAGTGATTCCAATATATGGTATGGGCAAAGGATGTTTCATAAACATTAATTAAGCATTAATATTTAAAAAATGTGCTTTTGGCCAGGTGAAGTGGCCCATGCTTATAATCCCAGCACTTTAGGAGGCTGAGGTGGAAGGATGGCTCGAGCCCAGGAGTTTGAGACCAGATAGGGAAACACAGCAAGACCCTGTCTCTACAAAAAAAAAAAAGAAAAGCCGGGCATGGTGGCAAGTGCCTGCAGTCCCAGCTATTTGGGAGGCTGAAGCAGGAGGAGCACTTGAGCCCAGGAGTTTGAGGCTGCAGTGAGCTGCGATCACATCACTGCACTCCAGCCTGGATGACAGTGTAAGACCCCATCTCTAAAAAACAAAGTGTTTTTTACCTTCTAATTCCATTAGATCTAAAGAGAAGGCAAGCCTTTGTCTAAGACCACAAAGCACATCAGGTACAACTAAATATAAAAATCTAAAATCTAAGTTGGTGAACTTACGTGCCATCCTGACCACCAGGTAAATATGAGACTCTATTTTACTAACATTAATATCTGCCTGAAGAGAATTAGCTTTTCTTTCATAAATGATGGGAAACTATCCAAATAAAAAGAAAATAAGCAACTCCATGATTCTGTTCTCTTACCTTCCCGCATTGGGCTTTGTCCCATCTACTAGATATCTAGTGTCTGGGTACTGGAAAAGCAACTCTTCCTGAAGACCTACCAATGACCTCAACAATGCTTTAAGTGCCTTGTGACCTGGGAAATAAAGGACAGAGAAAGGACAATTAATTATCTACAATTCTCCAAAGTAGGTGATGCCTATAACTCATGACTCCTGAGCAGTTCTGGCTGCGGGGAGTGAAGGGGAGGCGCAGGATACGCACAGGAACTAAATACTCTCTGAAATATTCCCAAATGGAAATAACAACGTTGCCTACCTCACAGGATTGTTGTGAGGAACAAGCAAGATCATGCATGTAAGGTGCTTAGAAAAGTGTCTGCAAAGAGTAAGAGTCCAATACATTGTCAGCTCTTAAATATATTAAGTTTGACAAACTCCTCCCCGGCCTCTCATCATAACCATTAACTTGTTCTGTTGGTGTTAAGTTTCTTAGGTATCTTCCTACAGGTTACCCGCTGACCTCCTGGACTATTCCTTGTCAGTTAGCTCCTTGAGCACTTCCTTCTCTTCTCCTAAAGAGTAGGACTTTGTCTAGGCATCCCCACCACCAACACCTTCCACCTTGCCCCCAGGAGATCTCATGTGCCTCTGGTTTGAGCTGCCACATCCTTCACTCCATCTCTCAACACATATCCTTATGGAAAAGTTCCTGTTCACATATGAAAACCCAAGCTAATGACTTTCTATTTGCAGTATTGAATTGTATATTAAAAATTTGGGCATTGAGAATATATTCTCACCTGGTTCTCCTTGGAGCCAATAAGATGCATCTGTAATAGAGCTGGTCAAGATGAAGTATATAGTCTATGGATAAAACTTTCAGAATAAAAACTGGTCGGCCGGGCGCTGTGGCTCACGCCTGTAATCCCAACACTTTGGGAGGCCGAGACGGGTGGATCACGAGGTCAGGAGTTTGAGACCAGCCTAGCCAACATGGTGAAACCCCGTCTCTACTAAAAAAAAAAATACAAAAAAATTAGCTGGTGGTGGTGGGTGGCTGTAATCCCAGCTACTCGGGAGGCTGAGGCTGGAGAATTGCTTGAACCCAGGAGGCGGAGGTTGCAGTGAGCCAAGATCATGCCACTGCACTCTGGCCTGGACGACACAGCAAGATTCTGTCTGGAAAAAACAAAACAAAACAAAACAAAACAAAAAAACTGGTCCTCAGGGAGGACTGCTTGAGTCCAGGAGTTTCAAGACCAGCCTTGGCAACATAGTGAGACCCCGGCTCTAACCAAAAAAAAAAAAAATTTAGCCAGGCATGGTGGCGCGTACCTGTAGTTCCAGCTACTTGGTGGAGGGGCCCTGAGGTGGGAGGATGGCTTGAGCCCAGGAGGTTGAGGCTGCAGTGAGCAGTGATCACTCCACGGCACTCCAGCCTGAGCAACAGAGTGAAGGTGAGACCCTATCTCCAAAAAAAACCACACACACAGAACAAACCTCATCCTCAGCCAGGGGCAGTGCTTGTGCCTATAATCTCAGAACTTTGGAGGCCAGGTGCAGTGGCTCATGCCTGTAATCCCAGCACTTTGGGAGGCGGAGGTGGGTGGATCACCTGAGGTCAGGAGATCGAGACCAGCCTGGCAAACATGGCGAAACCCCGTCTCTACCAAAAGTACAAAAATTAGCCGGGCATGGTGGTGTGCACCTGTAATCCCAGCTACTCAGGAGGCTGAGGCAGGAGAATCGCTTGAACCTGGGAGGCAGAGGTTGCAGTGAGCTGAGATCATGCCACTTTACTCCAGCCTGGGCGACAGAGTGAGACTCTGGCTCAAAAAAAAAAAAAAAAACAAAAAAACTTTGGGAGGCCAGGACGGGATGATTACTTGGGCACAGGAGTTTGAGTCCAGCCTGGTGAACACAGACCCCGGCACTACAAAAAATTTTTTAAAACTAGCTGGTTTTGATGGTGTGCACTGTAGTCCCAACTACTTGGGTGGCTGAGATGAGAGGATTGCTGGAGCCCAGGAGTTTGAAGTTGCAGCAAACTACGATTATGCCAGTACACTCCAGCCTGGGCAACACAGCGAGATGCTGTCTCCAAAATCTCCCCCCAAAAAACAAAACTCGTCCTCTGACAACAGAATTCTTACCTTCTCTATCAGAATAACTCTACTCAAGGGGCTAACTAGACAGTGAGAGTCACCATTTATGTGTTGAAAGCACTCAGACACCTCTCCTATAATCAAACGCTCACATTTCCAGTGACTGCTGGAAAATCTTCATGTGGTTGTTCCATCACTCCTTCACACATACTGTGTCAGAAACAGAACTCTTTTCTTCCTACCTAATACTTCTCTCTGTCTGAACCTCTCTGCGTTGTTTCATGTGTTTTCATAGATCACTCACATTTGAGTGCTCTTATTCTAGATGTTTAATTGGTTGCTGAATTCTGTGTTTTCCATTCTTACTGTCACTAATAATTGCCCATTTATCTCTGGCCATGCTTCTATCACTCCTTCCGTCTTTCACTTACATAACTGTAGTCTCACAAGCATCCCTACTTCCGTTCAACAATCCCGACATTCATGTATTTACATTTCACACAAACTTAGGTTAAATGATTTTTATGTCTTATTCTTTCTTTTCTGCTTCTGCTCACTAGTTTATATCCCAACTTTTTCCATCAGTAGGACACCAATACATGAGTTAGACAAGTTCTCCATATACTTCATACTATAGCATTCTATTTCAATGTCAGGCCTGAGAGCCAACCTACCTGAGAGAGCCATCTCAGACTAGTCAGAAAGAACTCAATGGTCCAGTAACTACTTTGTATTCCTTCAAATAATCTGCATATCAAGCTATATAAATACAACTTCCTTGTTTAAAATAAGGTCTTTATTACATCATTTCTAAATTCTGCAATCCTTTATAATCTGCATATCATACCACTTGAGAGAATTTGTAATACATAACTATCAGCAAAAAAACTCAAAATGCCTTTGTTCCAAACCAAGATTCTTAACCAGTTGCTCTCTATCTTAAGAAAAAAATTGGCCGGGCGCAGTGGCTCACGCTTGTAATCCCAGCACTTTGGGAGGCCGAGGTGGGTGGATCACGAGATCAGGAGATCGAGACCACGGTGAAACCCCGTCTCTACTAAAAAAATACAAAAAAATTAGCCGGGCGCGGTGGCGGGCACCTGTAGTCCCAGCTACTCGGAGAGGCTGAGGCAGGAGAATGGCGTGAACCCGGGAGGCGGAGCTTGCAGTGAGCCGAGATTGCACCACTGTACTCCAGCCTGGGTGACAGAGCGAGACTCCGTCTCAAAAAAAAAAAAAAAAGAAAAAAATCAGTCCGGGCACAGTGGCTCACACCTGTAATCCCAGAACTTTGAGAGGACAAGGTGGGCAAATCACTTGAGGTCAGGAGTTCAAGACCTGCCTGGCCAACATGGTAAAACCCCGTCTGTACTAAAAATACAAAAAAATCAGCTGGGTATTGTGGCACATGCCTGTAGTCTCAGCTACTCGGGAGGCTGAGGCAGGAGAATCACTTGGACCCGTGAGGTGGACGTTGCAGTGAGCCAAGACTGCACCACTGCACTCCAGTCTGGGCGACAGAGTGAGACTCCATCTCAAAAACAAAAACAAAAAAACTAAGGCCTGATGTGGCGGCTCACACCTGTAATCACAGCACTCTGGGAGGCTGAGGTGGACAAATTGCTTGAGACCAGGAGTTCAAGACCAGCCCGGACAATGTAGGGAGACCCTGTCTCTACAAAAAAATACAAAAATTAGCCAGGTATGGCAGTGTACACCAGTAGTCCTAGCTACTTGGGAGGCTGAGGTGGGAGGATCCCTTGAGACTGGGTGGTTGAGACTGCAGTGAGCTGTGATCACGCCACTGTACTCCAGCTTGGGTGATAGAACAAGACGTTGTCTCTAACAATAAAATTTTTAAAAATTAAAAAAAAAAGAAACACCAAAAAAAATTTTCCCAGAAGGGACTTCGAAATAATTAGGCTAAGTGAAATAAGCCAGTTGCAAAAGGAAAAATATTGTATAATTCCAGTTACATGAGGTACCTAAAATCGTTAAATTCATAGAGACAGAAAGTCCAATAGTAGTTACCAGGGGCTGAGAAGAGGGGAAATGGAGAATTACTGTTTAATGATACAGAGTTTCAGTTTGGGATCATGAAAAGGTTCTGAAGGTGGACGGTGGTGATGGTTGCACAACAATGTGAATGTCCTTAATGACAATGAACTGTCCACTTAAAATGATAAGCTTTATGTCACGTATATTTTACCACCATTAAAAAAAAAAACAAAAAAACACCTGGGCCAGGCGTGGTGGCTCACACCTGTAATCCCAGTACTTTGGGAGGCTGAGACGGGTGGTCACGAGGTCAGGAGATGGAGACCATCCTGGCTAACACCATGAAACCCCATCTCTACTAAAAATACAAAAAAATTAGCTGGGCGTGGTGGCACATGCCTGTAGTCCCAGGTGCTCGGGAGGCTGAGGTGGAAGGATTGCTTGAACCTGGGACGGGGAGGTTGCAGTGAGCTAAGATCGTGCCACTGTACTTCAGCCTGGGCGACAGAGCAAGGGTCCGTCTCAAGGAAAAAAAAAAAAAAAAAAATCCCCAAACCAGAGTATAATAAATAATCCCACCATCCCAGTTCATCGTTGTATAGAAAAGAGTCATCTATAATGCTTCAAACTGAGCCTACTCAAAAAAAAAAAAAAAAAAAAAAGGAAAAAACAATGGAGTATTATTCAGACTTAAAAAGGAAGAAAACTTCTGACATGCTGCAACATGGACAAACCTTGGGGACATTATGCTAAGTAAAATAAGCCAGTTAGAAAAAGACAAATACTATTTCCAATACATGAAGTACCTACAGTAGTCAAAATCACAGACAGAAAAGCAGAATGGTGGCTACCAGGGGTTGGAGAAAGAGGGAAATGGGGAGCTGTTGTGTAACGGGTTGAGTTTGTTTTGCAAGATGAAAAAGTTTTGGAGATTGGTTGTATAACAATGTGAATATATTTAACACTACTAAACTGTACACTTAAAAATGGTTAGGGTAGTAAATTTTGTTACATGTTGTGTACCACAATAAAAAATTTAGGCTAGTTATCGCGGCTCATGCCTGTAAACCCAACACTTTGTGAGGCCAAAGGGGAGGATCATTTGAGCCCAGGAGTTTGAGACCTGCCTATATAACACAGTGAGACCCTGACTGTCAAAAAAAAAAGAAGAAGAAGAAGAAGAAAATCAGCCAGGCGTGGTGGCACATGCCTATAGTCCCCGATACTTGGGAGGCTGAGGTGGGAGGATCACTTGAGCCCAGGAGTTCGAGGCTGCAGTGACCCATGATCATCCCACTGCACTCAAGTCTGGGTAACGAAGCAAGACCCTGTCTCAAAAAAAAAAAAAGAAAGAAAAATTAAAAGAACAAGAAGAGCAAAGTGCCTGGCCCTTAATTCCTGTAAGTACCATGTGTCCATGATCTAAAAAAGAAAATCAACAACCACCCAGAGAATAAGCTGCAAAGCAGTCTATATTATTTATAGCTACTTGTCCCCAACATGCACGTCAGAATTTGACTCTAACATGTAGCATACCCAAGAACTATGAAAATATCCAACAAAAGACTACAACTTTTAAGGGCCATTTTCAAGTAGCTATACGATCCTTTTTATTTTGTTCAAGTCAGTTTTAAAAAAATCCATTGCAGATATATTAGGCAGCATATCAATCCAACAAGAAAGCAGACAGCCAATATCAGTAAATCAAAGTGTGCCTTTCTGTTAATACTCTCTCATATGTTCTCATTTTATACACCCCTTCACCCAGTCAGAAAGTAGCCCTGAAGTATTTAGGCTCCATTCAGGGATAGCACTACCATGCATCAAAGTGTCAAGAGACCTACCAGAGATGAAATCTGCAAATCTGTGCTTCTAACCACCACCAAAAAAAAAAAAAAAACAAAAAAAAGTTTATCAAAGTAAATGTCACCAGTGGCCCAATATGTGGACAACTTCCTATAAAGAGATTTAGAAGACAGAACGCAATTCTTATTTCTTTGCAATATTAGGGCTGCATTTCCTTCTAGATGGCATGTAAAATCTGAGACAATGGGACAATCCTTTGCTGCAAGTGGTAGGCCTCCTCCAAGCCAGAGCTGACAAGAGTGAGGGAAAGACTCTCTCCCGGAAACTCAAATCCTACAGTGAATTCTTCCCAGCCAAAATAAACAAACACATTTTTTAAAAACCACTCTCTATTATTCATACAGGACTGAATTCTAGTTGTTTAACCCTGTGAATAATAAATAGAATGAATCAACAGTTTCTAATTCACCTCTAATTTTTCTCCCAATTATTACAAGAGTTAAAAGTTAAGAAAAGCAGCAAAGATTCATATACTTTCTTCCCTCTCCCTCTTGGCACATGGCCACAAAACAAATGGATACTGTCAAGAATATATATGTTTATTTTACCCTACATGGTCCATTTCCAAAGGTCTTTCCCTTAAGAGGAGATTAAGAAGGACATATGCCTCATGATATTACCAAGATTCAACCTAAGCATCTGGCCACCAGCTTTAGGAATAATTTTCAGTAGAGGATAAATGTAAACAGTACTTTACTGGGGGTTAGGGGCCCTGTATTTTAACCGAAACTGTCACTAACTAGTCATGTTATGCTGAATGGACCAATTTAATCTCTTTGAGTCTCAATTTTCTTGTTTATAAAATGTGGACAAGCCTTTGCTTGTTGATCTCACAGAATAAGGTAAAAATAGTAACTGTGTTATTATATATTAAGGCATTTTAGAATTTTTAAGATGCTGTAAAAACAGAAGGCATATTACTATCAAAAATCATATTTCACATGGTAAAAATCTTAAGCTCTGCTTGTACTAGGATTGGACAGTATTCACAGACTCCTATATTAGGTATTCATTTATATGCTACCCATATGCAAGCATTCTATATATAAAATGTCACCAATCTAAAAACCATTTTCACCTAACAGCTTTATTTTTTTCCCTGATTCATCTAGGCTGTCCAACACAAACAAAACTGTAAGCAAGGAATAAGTTTGGGCATGGACACACAGTTCATTAATTAGATTATAAACCAATGAGTACAATTTCTGGCAATGGCGTGAAGCGAGAACAGGAAGAGTAAGTGTATAAAGTAAATAAAGCTTACCTTATCAGTTTTTAAATATCTATACAGTTGTTTTTGAATAAATATGCAAACATTACAATTATTTATGTACAAGTACACATAAACCCCCACATTCATATTACCCCAGATAAATACATTGAATTGGAATTTACAGATTACAAGAGCATTTTTTTCTCCTTCAAAAGTAACTCTAGAACTAGAGCTAAACTATAGGTCAAAATGACACACGATATATTGGCCTGAGAACAATACTTTTCATTCAAATCCACACAAGCCTGCCACTTGCACTAGTCATCCCCGGCAATTAATCCCCCAAGAAAGACGTTTGATTAAATCTTTTCAAGCAAATCCTTTGCTTTGCTTTTGTTAGTTCACTTCTTGTCAACATCTATTAAAATATGCCTTTAATTCTCCCACAATCTTAAAAAACACCGATTCCACTGTCTTCAACTTTAATCAACTGTATGGCCGGCATTTTTCATTTCATAATAATGTGCTGCTTGGAATTCAAGAGGCAGGCTCAGCATCAATCATCTGGTAAGAATTTTTCCACTGCAATAAATATGCAAATGAGGAGAGCCAGTCAGTCGTATTTCAGGCCCGACTTGCTAGTGTTTTAAAAAAGACACAAATTTATTAATTGCCGGTGGCCAGAGGAATCCTATTACTTTGGGCATTGATTACAAAGCTGTGTGAGTGATTATTGTGCAACTCGCAGGCTACCCAGGCATGAGGAAAAATTATTAAAGCAAGGCAGAGATTATCAACTCAGAATAACAATAAGCCTTAACATTTAGGCCCTAACTTCTTCAACAAAGAATTGCGTGAAGGCTCCACTGTATCATAATTCCGAATTCTGTCAGTATTACTGTTTGGGCTTGTTCTATATTCCCCAAGCAGAATGGCGTTACCAGTAAGACAGAGGACTGCAGGTTACAAATTCCTCAACATCAACCATTTGGATAAGTTGCTATCATTTCCAACATATGGCCAACTATAATTTTTAGATATCCAAATGTATATATACATATACAGGTATGTGTGTATATATATTCAGATTTAGATAAATATGCGTGCTATTATGAGGACCATGGTTTTAACTGGAATAGCGTGAGGACTTCTGTCCCAGTATGTTAGTGAGTTCTGTGGACTAAAAGTAGAATTTTTTTTATGGTACAAAATAACCACAAGGATAACTTTTCAAAGCAGAGTGTAGAGACTTATATTCTAAAATCATGAAGGCTAAGCCAAAAGCAGACGTGGGTTTTCATATCTCAGAGGGCACCACAGTAGAAGGCATGCGATCTGTGGAGGATTCTAGGGAGGAAACAACTTGATAGGCTAATTCTGAATGCAAAGTGTTTTTGTGAGAAACATTCAACCCAAGATATATTAAATCAAATAAGAAAGAGGACTCAGTGGACAAAACTTATTTTTTTCTCTTAAGAGAATGATGTGGGGAATTGGGGGAGTAAGTACAAGTTGAAATAAGGGAGAGCTGAAGAGACACATATAAAATATATGTTGGGTGAGTCTCCTCATAGAAAGAAACAAGAAGAAAAAAAAATTCTCACCATTTTACATTACTGCCATACTAAGTAACATGATAGATACTGTGCATTTGAGTTCTGTGGAGGGACATCCCACTCAAGCTGTAATTTCTGACCAGGCATTAATTTATAAGGAAGGGAAAAGAACTGCAGAATTTCTTAGGTTTCCCTGCATACTCTCCCAAATACCTTGATGAAGTATGTCAGTAAATCCTTAAAAAGCCCTATAGGACACAGCAATCTAGCTGATCAATGTACTTCCTGAAACCTACTACAGTTACCTTCCACTTCACAGTTCCTAGACAACCTCCATCGCTACTGAGCACTTTGCCAAAAAGGAAAATTTACTCTCCCCCTTTAAACAGAAAAGAGTAAATGTTCAGAATATGAGGTACTTAAAAACCAAGTTTATTTACAAGTACTGTAATTGTTTAAACTGTCTTACAGTAGTTACTCAGGGAGAGTGGGGATACTTTCATTTTTATTTGATATACTTTTGAACTGTTTGAATATTTTATAAGCATATATTACTTTTATAATTTAAAATTTTATTAAAATTTAAAATAAACTGTGAAGAAAGGAAACTTATTAAAAATAAAATTAGAATCACAATCCCAAGCAACCCCCCCTGATTTTTAAGAAGTCTCACTCTTTCATATTATAATGTCTTTAAAAAAAACAGCCTCTGCTGTGGTGAAACCGTCTCTAAACAAATGCCCAAATTCTCTCTATAGTATGGGTCTGGAAAAAACTGATGAAAATGGAGATTCAGAAAATACCTTTCTAAAACAGAGATTCCATGCAGAATTAATCACTCCTCTCTCAGGATCCTTCATATCGTTACAACACTTAACCATTTTGTGCTGTGAGTCTGATTTCACCACCTTAAAGCTGCTTCAGGGCAGCTTCAGCCTGTCATCCAGCATCCAACACGTCACCTGGGCCATAAAAGGTATTCTACAAATGTTTTCTTCATTTAGAGAGATGTTGCCTAAGTCGCATGGCAGAATATGATCACACTACCACTTCCAAATCTAAATGCTGACAAGCAAACAAAATGTAGACTGCATACTTCCTAACTTTAATATCAAATATGTATCTTCAACAAACTGACCTTTTGTTAAGCAAGTGGTCAAACAACATTTTCTTTATTTTAATATACCAACTATAAGATAATCGGGCTACTCCTGATTATCTTAGAGTGTCTCAAAACCATTTTGCCAGACAGGAATTTAAAAACAAAAACAATTAGCAACTTTTGCTAGGCACATTACAATGCATTCTCCTGAAAATTTAGTAATTACCACCGCTTAAATTGAAACACTGAGACTCAGAAAATAAAAGATTGTTTTAATTGTGTTTCTTCTAATACTAGTAGGACTAAGGGTTGTTTATTCTCCAACTCAAAATGAAACACTTTGAGAGCTTGTGTTTATGTAAAAACACTTAAATGATGCTTTAAAAGCAGCTTCACCTTACTATGAGCTCCTTGAGAGCAGAAACTGTTAACTATTCACTTGGGTGTGTTTGGTGTTGGCAAATGTTATTGAATGAATAACTGAAAAAAAAAATAACATCCCAATATCTTCCTTGGTATGTACTTTTTACATGTGCATTTCAAGTCTTCAAAGAACTAGCTGTATGTATAGTACTGTCTTTATTCACATAATCCTTTCAAGAAGAGGAAAACAAACACTGTGGCCCAAGAGCTATACCCTTAAAAGACTGTACCATCACTATTCAGATTAATAGTTAATACTCAGTAAGGACTGCTAAGTACCACACACTCGCCTAAGCACTTTATATGTACTAATTCATTTAAGTCCTCTAACAGTCCTTTGAGGTAGATACTACTATTGCATCACCATTTTACAGATACAGAAATTGAAACACTACTATAAGCTTAACAATTGCACAGTTTTCATTTTCTAGATCAATGTACTCTTGAGGGTTATGTATCAGAACTATCTGGGAAACAGAGTGTAATGAAATTTTCAATTACTAAAAAAATGACAAAACTTCCCTCCCCAATACCATCACATGATAAAAAACACAAGTGAGATTCTGTTAAAATGTCATGTCGAAATTTGATTCCCACACTTGAAAAAACAGTGGAGAAACTAAAGGAAGCCCACACCACACGGATGGAAAGCAGGTCCAGTAAAGCAAGATAAAGCAATACTTGGCTGAATTTGAAAGAAGAATGTTAACAAATGGATTAATAGTCTCCAAAATTCAAAAGCCTGCGTACATCAGGGAAGATGCTTAGCTTTACTAATAAAAATAATTTTTTAAAGAAAAACTTGAAACAGTGGGGTGTTTTTCTGACAATGCTTGATGCTGGCAAAAACGTGCCGAAAGGGGCACTCTGCATACACAACTGATGAGTTTAGTTAGCATGACATAGCCAGAAAGCAATCTGGCAATACGTATCAAAGTTTTACACATGCCCAGCTCCTGACCTACTATTCTTCTAGAAACTAACCCTCAGGAAATAATTTTAAAGCAAAGAGGTAGGTACAAAAATGTTATTTTCAGCATTGTTTATAATAGGTAGAAACTGCAAACATCTTAACTGTCCATTTATAGGGGACTACTTAATTTTAGTTTAGCCAGGTAACTTTTTGTGCAGCTGTTGAAAAGGATTAGTATAAAATGGAACTTGGCTTAAGTAAACCAAACCATAAAAAACTTTTTGAGATAAACGAAGTAATCTGAATATGAAGTAGGCATACAGTATTAGGAATATTAATTTAGTTAGGTGAGATGACAGTGTTACTAAGAAACATCCTCATTTTTTATAGCTATTAACAGAAATATTTAGAGGCAAATGGCATGATGATTGTAATTTACTTTAAAAACGCTTCAAAAAGAAAAAAAGCAAATATAACGAACATTAATTTTAACGAAAAAAAGTAGACCTGCAGGCATTGACATGGGAAGATGTAAAGCATAATTTCATTTACGTTTTGAAAAAAGTTTATATTGACACAAAGTATCTGGAAGACAGAGAAATTAAAATGGTTATCTCTAGAGGACACTTTTATGAGTGGGAAAAAGAATACTTTCACAATCTATGTTACATATTTCATTAAGTATTGTTGGGGGGGGAGAAATAGACTCAGTATTGTCTGAAAGAAAATAACATCTCACAACAAACAAGTTTTACTTTTATTATTTTTTTAAGGCAATTAAGATTAAACTTCAACAATACAAAGAGGTCTACTGAGGTAGATATAATTCCAGAAAACCAAACAAGAAGAAACAGATTAAAGTAAAACTAGGAGAATTAGAGTAACGTTAAGGTTGACTGACAAGGAGATCATCTATCCCTAGAACTAGTTCAAAATTTTCCCTGTTTGATTCACAAAAGAAATAGCAAGGACCAATAAACGTAAGGGAGCAAACATGTTTATCTTCATTAAACATTGGGAAATGTAAATTAAAGTAACAGATACCATTTCCCAGATACCACTTGTCAAAGTGACAAAGATGAAACAAAATTATTGTATCCGATGTTGACAAGGATGAGGAAAACTGACACTCATATAAAAAGGTGAGAATGTACAAATACAACTAACTGTTCTGGAAGGCAACTTGGCCATATAGATAAAAAGCCTTAAAATTTTGCATATTCTTAGAAAATGTACTAATTCTACATTTAGAGATTTATGCAACAAAGTAAGCACGCATATGAGTAAAGATTTACTAATAACGATGTTTACTGCATCATTTATAAAAATGAAAAGCTGGAAACAATCCAAATGTCCAACAATAAAGAACTGGTTAAACTATCCACACAATAGAAACTCTATGCTATCATTAAAAATAATGCTATAGAACAATATTTAATGACAGGGAAAAATATTCATAATTTCTGTTAAGTAGAAAGAAATGGATTACAAAACTAATTACAGAATAGAGTCCCATTTTTGTTCTAAGTACACAGCCACTGAGAAAAAAACCTAGAAAAGATATTTACCATGTACCAAAATATTAAAAATACGTAACTCTTAGCTGCTAGGATTAGGGAAGAAATATTTCCTTAATTTTGCTTGGCTATTTTCTGTCTTTTCCTTTTTTTTTTTTTTTGAGACGGACTCTCGCTCTGTCGCCCAGGCTGGAGTGCAGTGGCACGATTTTGGCTCACTGCAACCTCCACCTCCCAGGTTCAAGCGATTCTTCTGCCTCAGCCTCCTGAGGCAGGGATTACAGGCGTGTGCCACCACGCCCAGCTAATTTCTGTATTTTTAGTAGAGACAGGGTTTCACCATGTTGGCCAGGCTGGTCTTGAACTCTTAACCTCTAGTGATCCACCTGCCTCGGCCTCCCAAAGGTCTGGGATTATAGGTGTGAGCCACCGTCCCCAGCCTGCTTGGCTATTTTCTAAATTTTATACAAGGAATACATATTGTATTTTTATAATTTATCATGAGAAAAAAACATTATTTATCACCTAAAAAATGGTCTTATCTGCCTAAAGGAGAAGGAACTAGATCAGCTGACCCCCTGAAAGTCTAACTTTTAGTGAATGAAACAGTATCCAGGAAATAGCATCTTTAGAAAAACTGAAGGACATGTCTACTTCTTGTGTTCTAAGCCTTCTGTCCTATAATAAATTCATCTCCGTATTTCTCCTGCCTTCATTGCTTTAAGCTGTGACATGTATTCCATATCTATGTTTCCTCATACTTTCTTTGAAAAGGGGAGAAAACCCTCAGACGGAAGAGTTAAGTTAAACCATATGCATAGTAATTGGGCAGTGTGGCCAAGAGCAACGTTTGTGAGGCACAGCAGACCTCAGTTTCTACACTGGCTTTGCCTCTCACCAATCAAGTGACTGAAAAAAGCTACCTAACCTCTCTAAGCCTTGATTTCCTCATCTGTACAACACCATTACTAGAGCCTACTGCACAGGCTGCTGTGAGAGCTAAATGAGACCTTTGTACAGGCTTAATACAGTACATGGGAAGTGGTGTACAATTAACAATAGGAGCTTTTTTGTTATTTTTGAGTATACTGGCATCTACCATTGTATTTGCACAATAAAAATACCAAGACAGAAGAAAATTAATTCCTATTCTCAAAATGTCACCCTTTTTTTTTATTTCTTTTTACTCATATTATTCTATCTTGTGTGTCTTACTAGGGACACACCAGAAATGCTCTTTAATTTGTTGAGTTAGCTGGGAGCAGTGGCTCATGCCTGTAATCCCAGCACTTTGGGAGGTGGGCAGATCACAAGGTTAGGAGTTCAAGACCAGCCTGGCCAATATGGCGAAACCCTGCCTCTACTAAAAATACAAAAATTAGCCGGGCGTGGTGGTGGGTGCCTGTAGTCCCAGCTACTCTGGAAGCTGAGGCAGGAGAATTGCTTGAACCTGGGGAGGCGGAGGTTGTAGTGAGCCGAGATCATGCCACGGCACTCCAGCCTGGGCCACACAGTGAGACTCTGTCTCAAAAAAAAAAAAAAGAAAAAAAAAATTTGTTGAGTTAAATTAACTCACCCTTGCCCTCACCCTCAACCCTCACCACTGTTGACATCTGTGTAGCATACACTATGCCTCATCTTTAGCATGCAAGAATCCTTAAGAGAGTGTCTGAGCAGCTTCTCCACCTGTAAACATTTTCCTTGTTATGAAACTGGGAACAGCTGGTATAAATTTCTAAACATAGTAGCCTTTTGGATTTTTTTCAGAGGCAAATTTACTCAACTGTCCCAAGAAAAATAGGAACTGGTAGATTTGAGATTAAACACCAAGCAAAACAATCAATATTACATGAAAGGCATTAAAAATTACCAAAGAACTCAAGCTAAAGTTAAGTGTGTCCATGTATAACAAATTTTCAAAGCAGGTCATATAAGCAAACTTATTTGGGGACAGGTTAAAAATATAACAATTATAATAATCAAGAGATAATTATGTCTTTAGGTGTCATGACATACAGACTTTCTCTAAGATAATTCTTTTTCTTAGGAAGCAGGGTCTCGCTCTGCTGCCCAGGCTGCAGTACAGTAGCATGATTATTGCTCACTCCAGCCTCCAATTCCTGGGTTCAAGCACTTACTCTCACCTCAGCCTCCCAAGTAGCTAGGGCTACAGGTGCATGTGTGCCACCTTGCCTGCCAGATAATTCAAAAGTAACATTATAGGTTATGTCCTTTTTTCCTCACCCCACCATCCCCAGCCTCCTCTCCTTGTCAAACTGCCATTCAAATTTCACAGAAGAAAACATAAGTGAAGGAAAGTATATACATAGTAAAATATCTGGAAATTGTTAGTAATGTTTTCTCTGAGAAGTGGATGTGGGAATTTGGAAAACTAGGAGAGCTTTTACTTTTTCCTTTATATACATCTATACTACTTACATTTTTTTCACAGTGAAGATGTACTGCTGTATATACATTTCAACATAATTAATAGAAGAACATATGGACAAATTAAATCCCATAAAACCCTTAGCAAGTTTCATAAATACCAGGTGGAAAAAAAGTCTTCATTATTTTGGAAAATGCTTTGCAGCTTCTCGTGATACTTTTAGAGATAAACTAGCTAGTATTAGGAAAATATATTATGAGTAGATAAGCATTAGCGATGGTTAAAACTGGAAAGGAGGAACCTACTGAACCACTGATCTGATTTCATGTTTCTAACTGCTTTTTAGAAAAAGCAACTGAACAGGAATATTACCGGATATGTACACTCTCCTACATATCAAGATGAAGACCACCACTGGCTTAGACAAAGGCTTCCAAAAGAAATGATAACAACCCAAATACTCTTGAAAAGTCATTTCATGCAAAAGCAACTGAACAGGAATATTACAAAACAGCTCTTTGACATAAGCATAGGGTTATACTTGTCTCCATTTCTGGGATTATTTGGGTTATGAAAGGCAACTTCATTTATCAGTACAACTACTATTATCAAGGGGAGAAATCCACAAATTCAGAATAAAGAGAATTACAACTCAACATTATTATACCTTTTAAAATACATTTAGCCAAGTAGGGGCCACCCCATAAATGTTATATGTCTTCTAGGAAAATGTTTTCCTTTAAACAAAGGATTTACTTTCTACTTTTTCACCATAGCCCCCTCTTTCGAATAATTTGTTCCTATTTTGGTACAATGTATCCTTAAGGAGTTTCAATGAGTTGTGAAATAACTGTTACTCACAAGCAAAAAGAAAGGAAAAAAGAAAGAAAGAAGAAAGAAAGAAAAAGCTGGATTAACTGCAATTGCCCCTACAACTGAGAAACTTGCATCTTGCACTTTCACCATGTAAATAATGCACAGATCCTGCGGGAACATGCCAAACACCAGGATTCTTAATTAATGGAGCTCTTTAATGTGCAAATCAGGAACAAATTGCAAGTTCTGACTTGCATTGATTATGAAAACATTAATTGAATGAGCAAGACCCTAAAAAAGACAGAATCCCAAGTCTTCCAAGAGACAGAAAGAATACAAAGCTCTGGAAACCAGACAAGTCTGACCAATGTCTAAAATGTAAACCTAAAACTGAGTGTTCTCACTAGTAAACAATGAATTAAAAAATGAGAAACAAACAAAAAACCCCAACAGTTTCATCAGACAGCAATCACGATAAATGCATCTATTACACTATCATCTTGCATTAAGAAAAAAAAAAAGAATGTTTCCAGAAGCTTACAGACACTGCTTTAAGAGGGGGAAAAAACACTTTCTATACACACACACTTACATGTATATAGGTGTTACAAAACAATGCTGTCTCTTTAAAAAAATTCATCCTATATAAATTATAGCCATAAACTTTTCCTGCAGTGCAGCCTAATTAATTCTTGTTCTATACACAAAGGGAAATGCTGGGTGACAAATGGGTGTGAAGCCAGAAAGCTGCCAGGTCTGCAAAACATTTTCTACTTCAATTTATAAGCAATTTTGCAGTAAATCATCAACCAGAACCTGGAATCTCAGGAATCTCTGAGTGTCCAAACCACATTATATCACTTATCAAAGAGAGAAGGAAAAAGAGTTTAAAGATATCTCATTTTTCAGTCCTAACCCACATCAAAATCTAGGAGCTCTGTGTAATCTATTATTCTCTTCTGGGTAAGGTTTTAGTACCAAGGATATATATTTCAAGCAAAAATGACACTATAGGTTGATGTAGCCCATTCCTCTATCCCTAGAAGTACTGTATCATGTATCCATTACCATAAGAAATATTCCCAGAGTTATCTGGGAATAAGCACACATATACCCCCTCCCTCAATCCAAGCAAAACGTACACAACAATCAAGCCAGGCTGAAGGGTTCAACAGAGAGCCACTGTGGAAAACAGGTGGAAAATACTCCAAGGAAACAAGATTGGTGGAGAGGAAAATAGAAACTCATAGAAAACAAAGAAGAAAGCTGGGTTGCCTCTTTGCACTCAGACCTTTCTCCCATTCCTAATCCATGGTAACCACTGATCTGTCCCAATAATTTTACCTTTTCCAGAATGTCATATAAATGGAATTTCCAAGTATAAAACCTTTTGAGGCTGGCATATTTCACTTAGTATAATACCCTTGGGGTTCATCTACGTTTTTGCATGTATCAATAGTTTATTCCTTTTTATTGCTGACTAATGTACAATTTGTTGCACATTTGGACATTTGGGCTGTTTCCAGTTTTTGGTGATTATAAATAATGCTGCTATGAACGTGCATGTACAAGACTTTGTGCGAATGTATGTCTTCATTTCTCTATGGCAGATATCTAAGACAGGGACTACTGGATCAGGCTCATATGATGAATATATGTTTAGCTTTACTTAAAAACTGCCAGACTGTTTTTCCAAGGTGGCTGTACTATTTTGCATTCCCATCAGCAATGTATGAAAGCTCCAGTTGCTCTACATTCTTCCCAGCACTTGGTGTTGTCAGGTGTGTATTTGTGTTTGGCCTAATAGGTATGTAGAGGTATCTCCTTGTGGTTTTAATTTGCATCTTGCTAAACATTAATGATTAAGTTAAATCTCTTTTCGTGTGCTTATTTGCTATCACATATTGTCTTTGGTAAAGTGTCCAAATGTTTTGCCCATTTTTTTTTTTGAATGGGTATTTTTTATTGTTGAGTTTTGAGAATTCTTTATACACTCTGGACACAAGCTGATTGTTAATTATGTGATTTGCAAACATTTCCTCTTGGCCTATAGCTTATTTTTTCATTATTTTAACATATCTTTCACAGAACAAAAGATTTTAATTCTGATTTGGCCCAATTATCAATTTGTTCTTTTATGGATTATGTTTTTGATATTGTATTTAAAAACTCTTTGCCTAACCCAATGACATAAAGAGTTTTCTCCCATATGTTTTTCAAAACACTTTATGATTTATATTTAAGTTAATATAAATGGACTGTCTTGTGTTAATTTTTATATCAAGTATGACATACAGGTTGAAGTTCTTTTTTTTTTTTTGCAAATGAGTGCACAATTGCCCCAGCACCACTTGTTGAAAAGAGTATCCAGGCCGGGAATGGTGGCTCATGCTTGTAATCTCAGCACTTTGGGAGGCCGAGGCAGGAGGGCAGGAGTTCGAGACCAGCCTGGGAAACGCAGCAAGACCTCATCTCTAAGAAAAATAAAGAAAATTTAGCAGGCCATGATGGCATACACCTACAGTCCCAGCTACTCAGGAGGTTAGGGTGGGAAGATTGCATGAGCCAGGCGCTCAATGCTGCAGTGAGCCATGATCGTGTCACTGCACTTCAGCCTCCACAAAAGAGGAAGACCCTGTCTCTCAAAAAAAAAAAAAAAAAAAGAGAAATAAAGAAACTATCCATTCTCCACTGACTTGACTTTGCACCTTTAAAAGTCAACTGCCCATTATTTGTATGAATTTGTTTCAGAACTCTCTATTCTATTCCACTGACTAAGGTTACTTTTTCAAAAAGTAACTTTTAAAAGGAGTAAACCCACAAAAGAAAGGCAAAGAATGAGAGACAGGATAGCAACTCAGTTCTGTAACCTACCTATACAATTATTAGAATGTTTAAAATTAAGAACATACCAAATGTTATGAGGAAGTGGAGCAACTAGAAATCTTATACACTGCTGGTGGGACTGCAAAATGGTATAACCACTTTGGAAAATAGCTTGGCAGTTTCGGAAGTTAAACATGCATTTACCATGCGACTCAGCCATTCTATTCTTAGCTACCCAAGAGAAATGAAAGTCTATGTCCATATAAAAACATCTATACAAATGTTTGTAGCAGATTTATTTGTAATAGCCAAAAACTGGAAACAAAACAAATTGTGGCACATCCATACAATGGGATACTACTCAGCAATAAAAGGCAATGAACTACTGACACATGAAAAAATATGGAGGACGCTCAAAATAATTATGCTGAGTAAAAGCCAGACTGAAAAGGTTACAAACTGTATAATTCCACTTATATAGAATTCTAGAAAATGCAAACTAACCCATAGTGATAGCAGATTTAGTGGTTGCCTAGGGACAAACAGGGAAGGCCAGGAGGGAAAGATTATAAAGAGGCTGAGGAAACTTCCGAGGATGAGGAATATGTTCCTTATCTTGACTGGTGATGGTTTCCCGAGTGTACACAAATGTCAAATTACACACTGGACATATGGGCAATTTATTATGTCAATTATATCTCAACAAACCAGTTTTTAAATGGACAAATAATAACTGACTTAGCTAACCTAAGCAAAATGACTGGGGTGCTAGCAATGAAGAATCAGAAGCAACCTCACTTACAGTCCAGAAACAGAATGCAGAGGATTCAGGAACTGGCAGTGCCCAGCACCTCTAGAAAAGGAGATCAAAGCAGGCCTAAAAACAAGTGGAGCAGTTAAAATATCGTACCTTCTTATTTAGGCAAAATTTAGAGGTTTATCCTTGAAGAGAGCTAAAGAGAGGGTCTCTGGACAGGGAGATTCCAGATCATAGTTGAGGGCAAAGGCATAATATTGAAAACGGGGACTAAACTGAAGTTTACAGACTGAATGCCTAGATCCCCAAGCCTACCCACCTCCTAGAATGTTGGCCACCAGGCAGGAAACTGGAAGTCCTCTAGATTTTGATCTCATAAAGAGCAAAGATCTAAAGATACTGCCACTGGGAGTTCTTCCAAAATGGCAAAATGGCGCAGATAGATTGCTTTACAACGGAAACCATAGACAAAAAGCCCCATCCAACATACAAAGTTCCGAATCAACTTTTTGGTATGATACACTTAAAAATCAACAGAGAGCGCAGAGGATCACCAAAAATCCAAGAAAAACATGTAACGTGTTACACAGGAGTTAAAGCAAAAGCAAAAAAAAAAAAAAAAAAGCAGCTTAGAGGAAACAGACTATGCAGGAAGAACACATACAAAAATACAGAGGCCAGGCGCTAGGGTTCACATGTGTAATGTCAGCGCTTTGAGAGGCTGAGAGAGAAGGATCACTTGATCACTCGAAGCCAGGAGTTCAAGACCAGCCTGGGCAACACAGCAAGACCTCATCTCTACTAAAAATAAAAAATAGCCAGGTGGGATGGCATGCACCTGTAGTCCTAGCTACTCAGGAGGCTAAGGCGGGAAGATAACCTGAGCCCAGGAGTTTGAGGCTGCAGTGAGCTATGATCACACCACTGTACTCCGGTCTAGGTGACAGAATGGGACCTTCTCTCAAAAAAGGAAAAAAGAAAAAAACCCAAATAATAAATAAAATGAAAATATGATAGAAGAGGCCATGCACAGTAGCTTACGCCTATAATCCCAGTGCTTTGGGAAGCCAAGGCAGGTAGATCACCTGAGCTCAGGAATTCAAGACAAGCCTGGCCAACACAGCAAAACCTCATCTCTACAAAAACTACAAAGAATTAGCCAGGCATGGTGGCGTGCACCTGTAGTCCCAGCTACTTGTGGGACTGATGCACGTGGATTGCTTGAGCCCAGGAGGTCAAGGCTGCAGTGAGCCAAGATCAAGATCAAGCCTGGGTGACAAAGTGAGAGCCTATCTCAAAAAAAAAAAAAGAAAAGAAAGAAAGAAAAAGAAAACATAGAAGAAAATTTTAAAAACTCAATAGAAAGTACTGAAAATAAAGCTGCGG
Organism: Hylobates moloch; assembly: GCF_009828535.3. NCBI lineage: Eukaryota > Metazoa > Chordata > Mammalia > Primates > Hylobatidae > Hylobates > Hylobates moloch. The sequence continues at coordinate 14,557,561 of NW_026652285.1, read as the reverse complement.
AAATGTCTTAGAAGAGAGAGGGAGGGATGAAAAATTGAAGAGAAAAAGAATCACAGAAACAGTCTGATGCCAAATAATAGGCCTTCCAGAAAGAGAGAGGACAGAGAGAAAGGAAACACAGGGGAGAAAGTAAAAAACAAAATAATTTCAAAAGGATTTTTCAGGACTGAAAGATATGAATTTCTAGATTGAGGCCGGGCGCGGTGGCTCACACTTGTAATCCCAGCACTTTGGGAGGCCGAGGCGGGCGGATCACGAGGTCAGGAGATCGAGACCACGATGAAACCCCGTCTCTACTAAAAATACAAAAAATTAGCCGGGCGTGGTGGCGGGCACCTGTAGTCCCAGCTACTCGGAGAGGCTGAGGCAGGAGAATGGCGTGAACCCGGGAGGCGGAGCTTGCAGTGAGCCGAGATTGCGCCACTGCACTCCAGCCTGGGCGACAGAGGGAGACTCTGTCTCAAAAAAAAAAAAAAAAAAAAAATGAATTTCTAGATTGAAAAGGCCCTCCAAGTGCTCCAGACAACAGACAAAAACAGATCTACGCTACGGTGCATCATTACGAAATTTCAGAATTCTGTGGACAAAGAAAAGTCTGTAGTTTCCAAAAAGGAAAAAAAAAGGCAAGATCTGGAATCAGAACAGCTTCTGACTTACCAATTGCAACTTTAGAGGCTGAAATACAATGTAACATTCTATAGAATTCTATATACAAACGATCAACAAGAATAAAGGTATTTTCAGACAACTGAAGTCTAAAAAAATTTACCTCCCACACACCCCTTCTCAGCAAGCTATGAGAGGATGTGCAACAAAAACTGGAAGTAGCCAAGAAAGACTCTGGAAGAGGAGATCCACAGAAGCAAGACGCTAAGGTAACCCCCAGGATGATGGTGAAGGCAGATCCCAGCATGACAGCTGGACACCTGAGAAGGTGAACAGGCCAGATGAGAGCAGGTCGAAAAGCTCTGGGAGAGACTTAAGGAACATCAACTGGCACAATATTTGATGCAACTTAAGACTTGAGAAGAGATTTAGCTAACTGGAGAAAAGTTTGGGCTTGAATTACTACACAGAAAACTCAAATAAAAATGTAACAATTAACTCTAGAAAACAAAACAATGTGTGGGAAAGGAAAATAATCATAGTATATTTATTACACGGCTCAGCTGTGAAAAGTGTTTACAGACATAATAATGTAAATACTGAACACTGATCTAACCAAACTACAATATAACCACAAAGGGATAAATTAATAACGTAACCAGAAAGTATGCATGAGTGCAGTAGGAATAAGAGCTAAATCTTCATTTTTATAAAGGGGAGTCAACAGGTAATGCCTAAAACTGAGAAGTCAAGTAGAAACAAACCATATTAATTAGAGAAATCCATGGATTCAAAACAAAAAACAAAAAAAGATACAACAAAATAACTTAAAATATAATTGTTGCTTCAGGAGAAAGGGTTATGGCACAGAAGTGATACACCCAAGCAGCAGACTACTGGTTTTCATAACAAGCTTCCTAGAATTATCTGACTCTTTACATTGTATATAGGTATTGGATACAAATTTTAAAAGGAGCGCACAGTGGCTCATGCCTGTAATCCCAGCACTTTGGGAGGCCAGGGCAGGAGGATCACTTGAGGCCAGGAGTTTGAGATCAGCCTGGGCAACATGGTGGGCAACCCCATCTCTACCTCCTCCCCTCCCCCACCAAGAAAGGAAAATGTCCAAGATAAACAAAAAATCTGGTTGAGACACGAACAATTCCAGGAATTAAAATGACTTTACAACAACAACAACAAAAACTTTAAATTTACATAATATACTCTTATTAATTATATAGAAAAGGAACACTCAGGAATCAAAAGACCCCTTAAAGATTAAAAATATGATTTAAAATGAAAACTTTAGGGTGGGCATGGTGGTTCACACCTGTAATCCCAGCATTTTGGGAGGCTGAGGCGGGAGGATCACTTGAGCCCAGGAGCTCAAGACCAGCTTGGGCAACATAATGAGACCTCATCTCTACTAAAAATTTTTTTTTAATTAGCCAGGCACAGTGGCACACACCTGTAGTCCCAGCCACTTGGCAGGCTGAGGCAGGGGCATCACTTGAGCCCACCCACTTGGGAGGCTGAGGCAGGGGCATCACTTGAGCCCAGGAGTTTGAGGCTGCAGTGAGTTATGATCACATCACTACACTCCAGCCTGGGCAACACAGCAAGACCCTGTCTTAATAAAATAAAATAAAATAAAATAATATAAAATAAAATATGAACTCACCAGCTTAAAAATAACAACTTAAAAAATTGATTTTTTAAAAAAAATCTGGAAATCAGCTTCAAAAATCTTTCAGAACATAAATATGGTAAAATCACAAAAAGATGGAAAATGTTAAATAACACATAAGAGACACAACGCTAATTCACGCTTAAAATCTAAGAGAACAGAGAAAATGGAAGGAAGAAAATTATTAAGAAATATTAGAAAAGATTTTCCCAAAACTGAAGGACCCCAGTCTTCATACTTACTAAGGTAAATGTTTGGCATAATAAATAAAAAATGACCCATACTTAGACATCTCTTCAGGCAATTTCAGAAAATCAAGAATAAAAACAGCCTGGGGAACACTGCAAGACCCCATCTCTACAAAAAAGAAAAAAGAAAAAAATTAGCTGGACGTGGTGGCACGCACCTGAGGCCCAGCTACTTGGGAGGCTGAAGTGGGAGGGTCACTTGAGCCCAGGGGTTCGAGGCTGCAGTGAGCCATGACTGCACCACCATACTCCAGCCTGGGCAAGAGATGAAGGCCCTCTCTCAATAAAAAATAAAAATACAAGAAAAAATAATCAAGAGAAGATCCCAAACATGTCCAGAGGCCAAAAATAAGTCATCTACAAAGGAATGAGATTCATACCTTGTCACTGGAAAACACTGGGACGGTAGAAGACAATAAGGCACATAGTAGGCTGAATAATGGTCCCCCAAAGATATCTACATCCTAAACCCCAGAACATGTGAATGTGGCTTTGTCAGTAACATATCAAAAAGTCAAAAGGACTTTGCAGCTATAATTAAGGATCTTGAGATTATCCTGGATAAACCAGGTGGTCCACTGTGATCTCAAGGGTCCTTATAAGAGGAAGGCAATAGGGTCAGAGTCAGGAAAGGAGAGGTTGGAGAGATGGAATTGCTGGTTTTAAAGATGGAAGAGGACCATGAGCAAAGAATGTGGCCACCTATAAAAGCTGGAAAAGGCAAGCAAACAGATTTCTCCCCTAGCGCCTCCAGGAACAAAGCTCTGCTGACACCTTGATTTTAGGACTTGTGACCTCCAGAACGATATGATAATCAATGTGTGCTGTTAAGTCACCAAGCTTGCGGTAATTTGTTACACTAGCAAGAGGAAACCAGTAACAGGCAATACTTTCTAATTCCGAGGGAAAGTAATTTTCAATCTAGAAAGGTCTACCCAATCAAACAAGAATATATCAATGAGGAATGAGGGCACAGTATTTTCAAACCTACAAGAACTCAAATAACTTACTCTGGATGCATGTTTGGCAGCAAACTGACAGAGTAAACTGAGATAACAAAAGAGAGCCTGAAAACCCAAAAGCGGTAGCTCTCCCCAGAAGAGCAATGAAAGGCCCAAGAGCACAGCTGTGCACTACTCCCAGAGAACAACCAGCTCAAAATGGAAAATTTAACACAAGAGATGGCATGATGTAAAGTTTAGGAAAAAAAGGATTGAGATGATAAAACTGAGCTACGGTGGGGTGGGGGGGGCAAAAGGGAAAAAATAAATTAATAGGAAGCAAACTGAAAATAGGACGATTTTAAGCAGGTAATGGAGAGCAACTAAAAACTTGAACTAAACTGGGAACATTCTCCTTTGAGTGGCCTAGGAGCCATGACTGAAAAAACAGGGAAGAAAACACAATTTTCCAATTCTTCCGTGTCCTAGTAGTCTACCTTATTTACATGGTAATTACACTGTAAATGCAGTTTACTGGGTTTTTTGTTTTGTTTTGTTTTAAAGACAGTCTTGCTCTTTCACCCAGGCTGGAGTGCGGTGGTGCGATCTTGGCCCACCGCAACCTCCGCCTTCTGGGTTCAAGCAATTTTCCCGCCTCGGCCTCCTGAGTAGCTAGGATTACAGGCACCCACCACGATGAGATGGTCCACATTGCTATCTAAGGCACTCCTGTGCACTGGCCCATCTCCACTCCATCCCCACTCACCCACTATAGGACACTGTGACAACAGATGTCCCCCTCTCCTGCATCATCAATTTCCCCCTCTCTTCTGGGTCACTCCTATCAACATAAAAACATGCTGGTATTTCACCTTAAAAAAAAAAAAAAAAAAAGCAAAACACCCCTCTCTTGACCACATCCTTCATCATCTAATGCCCCATTTCTCTGCTCCCCTTTAAAGCAATAACCCTTCAAAGAGTTGCCTATACTTTACTATTTCATTTTCCTCATTCTCTTTTTTTGTTTCTTTTTTAAAATTAATTTTTAAAAATTGAGACATGGTCTCACTGTGTTGCCCAGGCTGGTCCTGAACTCCTGGGCTCAAGTGATCTGCCCATCTTGGCCTCCCAAAGTGCTAGGGTTACAGGCGTGAGCCACTGTGCCCAGCCACTCCATTCTCTCTTAAACCCATTCCGGTCAAGCCTGTAAGCCTACCAGCCTGCCAAACTTCATCAAGGTCAAGGATGCCCACCATGTTGCTAGATAAGTCAGTTCTCAATCCCCATCTTACTTCCGTTAGCAGCAGTCTCACCTTTCATATCAGAGAATAAATAAATCAAGACAGAGATATAAACATATTATCTAAAATTACAGAAGTAAAACAAATAAAATGAGACTGAATGTCAGTCAAAGGAGTACTGTCTTCCTGAAGGCTTCTGTATATTTATCTTATTCCTGTGTGATTTAAAAAAAAACAATTTAAGACCAGGTTTTAAGACATAAACAATAGAGTATCATCTTATGCAGCAGTTGGGTTCTAAAGTCTGAGCATAAAGCAAAAAATCAAGTTTTGACAAAACCACTTTGAAAATCCCTTATATTGTACATAATGTATGGCATTGTGCTATCTTTCAATAAGTTCAACACAGCCAGTCTTTCCCCTCGAACATTAGCCCATACAGCACTTTGTCAATTAAACACAGATGATTCCATTTAGGGACCGTCCTGTACAAAGACTGCATGCTGTAACTTTAAGCACTAGATTGATATTCTGTTGATCGATGCTCACTAAAGAGGTACCCAAGAAAAAAAAATAACCAAGGCAATAAAAGAATCCACCTGCCATCTCATGCATACCCTACGCTCACTGAATAAAGTGGCAGGCAGAATTATTGGCACTATATAAACAGTTACTCTCTCCTTGGTTTTTGTTTTGTTTTGTTTTGTTTGAGACGGAGTTTTGCTCTTGTCAGGCTGGAGTGCAATGGTGTGATCTTGGCTCACTGCAATCTCCACCTCCTGGGTTAAAGCGATTCTCCTGCCTCAGCCTCCCGAGTAGCTGGGATTACAAGCGTCCGCCACCACTCCCGGCTCATTTTTTGTATTTTTAATAGAGAGGGGATTTCACCATGTTGAATTGGTCTCGAACTCCTGACCTCAGGTGATTCGCCTGCCTCGGCCTCCCAAAGTACTGGGATTACAGGCATGAGCCACCGTGCCCAGCCTCTCCCTCTTTTTCTTTTGGCCAGGCACATATAGTTATGTTTGAGTTAATTAAATGTACATATAAAGAGGTTCCATTGTGCAATGATATGTACAACTTCACCATGAATATAGTGACACAGTGATCCTACTATGCAGCTACTAGCTACTCCAAGTCAGGGCTACTTTCTTATCTAACTTATTACTATTAAAAATTATTTTTCTGAGCTACTCTGGGCCACTCTGCCTATGGGATAGCCCTGCTCTGTGTCTATGGAGCAGTCAAAAAAAAAAAAAAAAAATTGTTTCTGGTGCTGAAGACAACTCTCACTCCTAAGAAACCCAACCCCAAAACAGTGAAATGCATTTTCTAGCTAGATTGGTATCAGTAGTTTTTAAGCTGCCCTTAGCTCCCATGGGTCTGTGACCCATTTAGGGCGTATACTCTCAGGGTAGGTAGAATCAGTGCATAAGAATCTGACACTCCCCTCCTCATTCCACCACTTGGTGACTTTGGAAAAGTTCTTGCTCTGTGATCCAGCTTTACTCTCTACATTATATAAATGCCTAATTAACTAAGTTGGACAAAGTAGTAGCTCAAAAGGGACAAAAAATCTTCCTACACAGAACTCACTCTCTAATAAATAGATAAAACATGGCATATGTTATTTCAATACTAACAGGTATTATGTAAATATCAAACAGAAATTTATCAAGAAATGATTGCCTTCATTTCCCACCTACAGTTTAGCAAAAAGAAGATCAATAATACCTAGTGGAGGCAGGAGTGTAGGAAAACAACCGTTACAGATGAAAATTTAAATTATTACAATTCTTCCAGGGGCTAGTTAGGCAATATATTCCAAAAGCCTTTTTAAAAAAACAATGTACAAGGCCCAGCACCATGGCTCACGCCTGTAATCCCAGCACTTTGGGAGGCTGAGGCAGGCAGATTACCTGAGGTCAGGAGTTCAAAACCAGCCTGGCCAAGATAGTGAAACCCGGTCTCTACCAAAAATACAAAAATTAGCCAGGCGTGGTGGCGGATGCCTGTAATCCCAGCTACTCAGGAGGCTGAGGCAGGAGAATCGCTTAAACCTGGGGGGCAGAGGTTGCAGTGAGCCGAGATCCTGCCATTGCACTCCAGCCTGGGCAACAAGAGTGAAAACTCTGTCTCAAAAAAAAAAAAAAAAAAAATTCAATGTACAAGTCCTTTGTCCCAGCAACTACATTTCCAGGGAATATAGATCTGGGCAATACGATACAGTATCCACTAGCTACACGTGGCTACTAAGCACTCAAAATGTGTCTAGTCCCAATTGAGATGAACTGTGATTATAGAATATACTCTGGATTTCAAAGACTTAACATGAAAAAAGGAATGTAAAATATCTCATTAAGATTTTTATATTGATCACATATTGAAATTATAATATCTTTGATATATTGGGTTAAATATGTCTAAAATTAATTTTACCTGTTTCTTTTTAAAAATGTGGTTATTAAAAAATTTTAAACTACATGCGGCTTGCATTATATTTCTACTGGACAGTGCTATTTTTAGACAAACTGCACAAATATGTATGTACAAGGATGTTTATTAAAGCATGTTTTATACAAGTGGAAAGCTAGAATAAACCTAAGCACCCATCAATACAGATTGGTTAACTAAATTGCAGTAAATCTATAAAAAGGAATACTTTAACTCCTAAAAATGCTGATATACATCTAAATATACTGACATGAAATATTAAGTAGGAAAAATAAGCTTGAAAATAGTACATATTTATATGATTCCATTTTTTGTTTTAAAAAGTGTGTGGTGTGTGTCTGTGTGTGCAAGCAAAAAGGTCTGGAAGGATATTCATCAAAATGACAACTATGGTTATCTCTGGGCAGTAGGATTACAGCTAATCCTTATTTTCTTCTTTATGCTTCTATGTATTTCCTGATCTTTGAAATAAGCATGACATACTTTTATAATTAGAACACTGAAGCTATTTTAAAAAATGATAGCCATCAGCTGAAGCAAAAAGATCAATCTTACTCACATCATCTTGGCTAGATGAAGTCTGCAGCAATAAGGGTCCTTAAGCCTACACAGCGTTACAATTAGAGGGGGTTGCAAGTGCCTTTATCCCAAGCAATACTTAAACCCATCCCAAGTAATTAAAAATATTTCAAGGTTCTACAGAACATTGTGAGAACTTTGCCATGAACCCATAAAGTGTTAATTGAGAGAACTCTGAAACAAGTGTTTATGGATTTGTCACCTAAGGCAACTAAGTAATTTAAAAGGGGGGGATTTCAGTGATAAAATTGGTTGCCTGTGGGACAGGGTACTGGGCGGCAGGGGTACAGGATTATCACTGTACATAGTCTTTAGTATTTTTGAATTTTGAACCATGTGAATGTACTGCCTACTTAAAAATAAGTAAAACTTTAAAAACAAAACATTATCAAGACTCCATGATTGCCCACAGCTTAACGCAAAATTTAAAACATTATTATTTAAGGTATCTATTATTGCTGAGGACAAATTACCATTAAAAATTTTAGTCTAGCCGGGTGCGGTGGCTCATGCCTGTAATCCCAGCACTTTGGGAGGCCAAGGCAGGTGGATCTTGAGGTCAGGAGTTCAAGACCAGCCTGGCCAATATGGTAAAACCCCGTCTCTACTAAAAATACAAAAATTAGCTGGGCATGGTGCAGCATGCCTGTACTCCCTGCTACTCCGGAGGCTGAGGCAGGAGAATCACTTAAACCCGGGAGGCGGAGGTTGCAGTGAGCCAAGGTCGCACCACTGCACTCCAGCCTAGGTGACAGAGCAAGACTCCATCTCGGGAAAAAAAGAAAATTTTAGTCTAGTCAAGTCAAAATAATTGGGGCTTTTGGGGAAGGACCACAAAGATATGACAGTGTAAGTATGAAGTGGGAAGATAATAGGGTGCAAACAAAATATAATTTATTAATAGTGAAATTTGTTTTCATACTCTTAGTAAAGTAAAAAATCTTAATACTTCCTCTGTATTTATATTACATTATACTGTGTTCTTGGATGTTTTGCTTACGGGAAATATCAAAATGTCAACCATTGTTTCTATTAAAGGTCTTTAATGATATTGCATTTTAGACCTGTAATGAAACATGGTGCTCATTGCAGTTTGTAATGCATCTCATTAAATACATTAATAACATGCATTGCACTAAAAGGTCAACTTACTATGACTGAAGTTTAGCTTCCCTTTAATCACTTCATTTAAAACTATAGAGCAAACTCTGAAAAAGACAGCAGAGTACCTGTTACAGAAATACTCTCTAGGACCTTTCGCCTTAAAGAAAAGAAAAAAAACAAAAAAGACATGTACTCACAATTTTCCCACCCATCCAAATCAGTCATGTTTTTTGTTTGTTGGTTGGTTTGTTTTCTTGAGACAGACTCTCCCTCTGTCACCCAGGCTGGAGTGCAATGGCATGATCTCTGCTCACTGTAACCTCTGCCTCCTGGGTTCAAGCGATTCTCCCACCTCAGCCTCCTGAGTAGATGGGATTACAGGAACCCACCATCATGCCTGGCTAATTTTTGTATTTTTGTAGAGATGGGGTTTCATTATGTTGGCCAGGCTGGTCTTGAACTCCGGACCTCAGGTGATCCACCCACCTTGGCCTCCCAAAGTGCTGGGTGAGCCACCACACCCAGTCTGTATGTTTGGTTTTTTTTGAGACGGAGTTTTGCTCTTGTTGCCCGGGCTGGAGTGCAGCAGCGCAATCTCACCTCACTGCGACCTCCACCTCCTGAGTTTAAGAGATTCTCCTGTTCAGCCTCCCGAATAGGTGGATTACAGGTGCTCACCACCACACCCAGCTAATTTTTTGTATTTTCAGTACAGACGGGGTTTCACAATGTTGGTCAGGTTGGCCTCGAACTCCTGACCTCAGGTGATCCACCTGTCTTGGCCTCCCAAAGTGCTAGGATTACAGGCATGAGCCACCACACCAGGCCAGTTATGCTTATTAAGAAATTACTGTTAATGTTTTTTACGTGGGATTATGGTGTAATTTTTTTAAATCCTTATCTTTTGAACATACATGCTGAAAATTTTACTGATGAGAGGATGTGTATTATTTGCTTCAAAATAATCCAGAAGGTGAGCAGAGTTGGTATAGCTACAGATGAAATAAGATTGACCATGAATTGATTATTGCTTAAGCTGGTGAAGGCATGTGGGGGTTCACTGTGCTATTTTTCTACTTTTATATAAGTTTGATATATCCCATAATGAAAAGTTTTAAATAACTCATGGTGAGATTTCCTTAAGTAACTTCCCTTCTTCCTTACATATGATTGCCACCAACATAAAAGACGTATTTCCTAATACAGAAGAAAATTCTAAAAGAGAGAAGGCCAGGCGCGGTGGCTCATACCTGTAATCCCAGCACTTTGGGAGGCAAAGGTGGGTGGATCATGAGATCAGGAGTTTAGGACCAGCCTGGCCAATATGGTGAAACCCCATCTCTACTAAAAAAAATTACAAAAATTAGCCTGGTGTGGTGGCATGCGCCTGTAGTCCCTGCTACTCAGGAGGCAGAGACAGGAGAATTGTTTGAACCTGGGAGGCAGAAGTTGCAGTGAGTCGAGATGGCACCACTGCACTCCAGCCTGGGTGACAGAGACAGACTCCGTCTCAAAAAAAGAAAAAAGAGAGAGAGAAAAAGCAAACCCTTTTAGAGAAATGGTTTTGTGCACAGAAAATCCCTTAATTTTGTTAAGATTATTCCATGACTTACCACTTATGCAGCCACTAAAATATCAGACGATGTCTTTGAAATCACTTCCACAGTTCAAGTTTAAATTACCAACATGTAACACCAAGGTGACCGGGGACTAAGTTCACGTGTTTGGGGTGGCATGTGGACAAGAAGGAGATATTCATTTAGTTTCTGAAAAGTAGAGTTTAGGGTGCTGAAGCTACAAAGGCACGGTACTCAGGAGTTTACTGGGGCTAGGATACAGCTGGAGGTCTGTTATTTTAGAGGCAATAGTTAGCGTTATCAGAGTAAGTGACAGTGCCAAGCAGAGACTATATTGAGAAAACACAACCTGAGGACAGGATTCTAAATGGAATGAAATTTACATTGAGAGGATACAAAAGGAGCCAGAGAAGAGATCAGAAAGGGAGGAGAACCCAAACAGCACAGGTAGTGTCACCAAGCCAAAGAAAAGTATTTCAAGGAAAAGTTAAACGCTTCAAGGAGGTAGTAGCTGGGTATGGCAATAAGGAAATCTGTAGCCATCTTTCCATAGTGTCATAAGAGGCCAACACTGCATTGTAAGTATTAGTAAACTATAACACTTTCCAGAACAATTAGTTAATTTAAATTATAAAAAGAATCCAAATACTAATAAAAAAGTAAAAAACACTGAAGACTAGTGATGCACAGTTACACCGATAACTATTGAGTGATTGCTCACGTGGTCAAACACTGCCAAATGCCTCTTTGAGCAGAAAAAGATAATACTAGTACCTAACATTCATGGTGAGATGTGTGCCAAACACTGTGCTAATGCTTTCTATTGATTATGTCCTTTAATCCTCGCAACCATATTATCCCCATTTTACTGTGAAGTTAAGTAACTTGCCCAAGGTCACATGGCTAATCCATTGCTGAGATGAAATCTAAACCAAGCTGGTCTGACTTTAACTACTCTGTAAGACCAAGCAAATTGAAGAGATTTAATTAAAGACAGTAAGTTCCAGTGTTTGTTCTGGGGTTGGTACAAATTCAGCCTATGTTCCACACCAGCTATATAGCACAGTATAAATTGGTCATCCAGAGTAATGTGCCCAAGAATTTTCTCTCTCTTTTTTTGGGGGGGGGACAGTTTCGCTCTTGTCGCTCAGGCTAGAGTGCGCTGGCACGATCTCAGCTCACTATAACTTTGCCTCCCGGGTTCAAGCGATTCTCCTGCCTCAACCTCCCAAGTAGCTGGGACTACAAGTGTGCACCACCATACCTGGCTAATATTTGTATTTTTATTGGCAGGGCGCAGTGGCTCACGCCTGTAATCCCAGCACTTTGGGAGGCAGAGACGGCGGATCACAAGGTCAGGAGATCGAGCCCATCCTGGCTAACACGGTGAAACCCCGTCTCTACTAAAAATACAAAAAAATTAGCTGGGCGTAGTGGTGGGCGCCTGTAGTCCCAGCTACTCGGGAGGCTGAGGTGAGGGCAAGTTGCAGTGCCAAGTCGGCCGTGATTCAGCCTGGGCGGGAAATCCGTCTCAAAAAAAAAAAAAAAAAAAATTTGTTTTTTTTAAAGTGGGTTTCACCAGTTGGTAGGTGGTCTCAAATCCTGACCTAAAATGATCCGCCCCTCGGCCTCCAAAATGGTTATACGGGGCCAGGTGTCCCAAGAAGTTTCGCTCTTGTCGCCCAGGCTGGAGTGCAATGGCACAATCTTGGCTCACTGCAGCCTCTGCCTCCCAGGTTTAAGCAATTCTCCTGCCTCAGCCTCCCAAGTAGCTGAGATTACAGGCGCCCGCCACCACATTTGGCTAATTTTTGTATTTTTAGTAGAGACGGGGTTTCACCACGTTGGCCAGGCTGGTCTCGAACTCCTGACCTCAGGTAATCAGCCCATCTCGGCCTCCCAAAGTGCTGGCATTACAGGTGTGAGCCACTGCACCCGGCCAATAATTTTTTCTTAAAGTCTGTTTATCAAGACAGGGGAGTATACAACATATTATGTCATATTGCCACAAGAAAAATTAGCTACTCTTCAAATGCACAGAAATTCTCATTATTTGAAAACTCCCTACCCTCCCATGTTAGAATACGTGATACCAAACTTCCTTTCTTCTCCCTCCTCCACCACAACCCACCCTGTCAGATTAATAGATGCTGTCAGATTAATTGAGGTTCATCAATGAGGTAAAGGCAATTGGTTAAGTACAAGAAAGAGTAAAAAGATCAGAACAAAATGAAAGTTAAATAACACTGCAGTGATTAAAGACACTAAACGGGTTGGGTATGGTGGCTCACACCTGTAATCCCAGCATTTTGGGGAGGCTGACAAGGAAGGATCATTTGAAACCAGGAGTTTTGAGACCAGCCTGGTCAACACAGTGAGACCCTATTTCTATAAAAAAAGAAAAAATTAGTCAGGCATGGTGGCTCATGCCTGTAGTACCAGCTACTAAGGAGGCTGAGGCGGGAAGATCACTTGAACCCAAGAGTTCGAAGCTGCAGTGAGCTATGATCACGCTACTGCACTCCAGCCTGGGCAACAGAGCAAGACCCTGTCTCATAACAAAAAGAAATTAAATGGTATCCAAGAATATGTCCATTATACTGGACACTGACTAACCCCTAAAATATCTATATTTAAAGATGAATTTTTTAAAATGAAAAAGGCTCAAGCAAAAAGAATAATGAATAACAAAATGAAAAAAGGCCTTATCGTGAAACATTTAAAACATTTAATCTAGAGAAGTCTAGGTCTCATTCCAAAGGCATACCAGGAATTAGGGTACTAGGGCACTAAAAATAGCAGAGAAGTGCTCCAAAAATCTCAAAACACTTGAAAACCATCAATCTGTCATCTATTTGAGAGAGAAAGGAGATGAAGACAGGGGCAGGGATATAAACGGCCCACCTCACCCGCACAGGCCACATAAGGTTCCTGGAAGGACTGCCCAGACTTCCCACAGGGGAAGAAGCAGACTTCAAGTGTGGTAGGACACAAAACCCAAAAACTGGACTCTAGGAAGCCATTCCTAATTACATCAGGTATATTTACCTACAAGAAACGTTCACTGAACTCCCTACCCGGGAAATCCTATACATTGATCTTGAATGGCTTAAGGCGGTTCTACCTACAGGCAGATGCCAAATTAGATATCCTCCTCAGGTCCCTTCCAACTCTAACTCCATGATACTAAAAAAATAAGTTTTAAAGAGCAAATGAAAACATGAAGTCTCAGCATGCAAGTAAGACATATTGATCCCAGGTGAGCGCAGAGGCTCATGCCTGTAATCCCAACACTTTGAGAGGCCAAGGCCTCCCAAATATATATATAGAGAGAGAGACATAAATCTATATAGATATCTATAGATACCTCTATAGATCTATACAGATATAGATATCTCTTTCATGAGGACTCTGAGTATCTATAGATATATACAGATCCCAAACACAGCACACTCACCCTAAATCTCCCTCTGCCCCAGTCCTTCAGTGCCACTGGGCACACAGGCAAGCAGCACACAGGAGGCAGTGTGATGCAGAGGGAAGATTCCTACATCATAAGGTAGAAAAGTTGGAGCCTCATCTCCGCCATACACAAATAAGCTCTGCAACTTTGGGCAAGTCATTCTGGGTCTCAATTCTCTCATGTGTAAAATGAAGACATTGGGAACCAAATAGTCTCTCAATTCCTTTTCCTCTTCTAGAATTCTTTATAGCTCAGTAATTCTCCTCTAAAATGTGTTCCTCCCTCGGCAAATCATCTTTCCTCACTCTATGCCACTCAAAGAAAGATATACATAAGATCATCTTAGCACATTGTTCTAAAAACCTCTCAAACATAGGAAGCATCTTTTAAACATATGATACAACTAAGTTTAATGAGCTGAGTTAGACATTCTTTTTCTCCCTTTCTACATCAGTGGGTTTTCAACCAGCGTCCCCTGAGCTTTAAAGAATTAACTCAGGGCCAGGCTCAGTAGGTCACATCTGTAATCCCAGCACTCTGGGAAGCAAAGGTGGGAGGATTGCTTGAGGCCAGGAGTTTGAGACCAGCCTGGACAACACAGTGAGACCCTGTCTCTACAAAATATCCCTCTCTACAGGCAGGGTGGTGCATGCTTGTGGTCCCTGCTACTCAGGAGGCTAAGGTGGGAGGATCACTGAGGTGGGAGGATTGTTTGAGCCCAGGAGGACGAGCCTGCAGTAAGCTGTGATCGCGCCACTGTACTTGAGACTGAGCAACAGAGTGAGACTCTGTCTCAAAAAAAAAAAAAAAGCAACTCGGAAAGCCAACGGGGATGGGGAGGGGAGAGCAAGGGCAGATGACAAGAAAGCACAATAAACATGGCTCAAGCTCCCAGTCCACTTCAATCAAAGCTGTCTTCATTTGACAAAGTGGTTCTAAGTATCCCAACAGGACATAAGTATTCTTACTATTTTTTAGGGCGCTGGAGAATTCTGGGCCACCTTTGTCCTTAAACAATGGGAAAACATCTGGTTGAGGAAGCTGGTTGGTGGTCAACAGAGCTTTCTGTAGTTTGATCCTTCCTTCCAAGAGCTGGTCCCACAGTGCTGAAAAGAAGAAAAGAGAATCCCATTCCTCGATAATAAAATATTCTGGGGGTGAGGAGGCAGGGGCAGGGAAGAACAGGAAACCACGCCAGTCTCTAAGCACCACAGCCTTAGCAGTTTTATGCCATGGAAACAAATATTCTCTATTATAGAAAATAAATTCAGTATCCATGAAGCAAGTATTTGCTACAGCAGAGTGGGAATGCTAAAACCCAAGGGGAGGAGAAAACACTCTTCTCTTCAATCTTCCCCAGTTGCAGGAAGTACCAGAGCAGAACCAGCTAAGCAGATCAGTGCAGAAATGGCTGGCTAAGCATACAGGAATAGGGCTTTAGGCCTCTGGGTAAGTGGGGCATGTCACAAACTAATTGAAAGGACACAGGAGATAGAGAATAGCCAAAAACAAACAAATGAAAAGTAGACCAAATGCAGATACTTTGAAAAACAGGCAATCAGCAAAACCATGTACAAACCTATCTGGTTCTTCACGGCTCTTCCTTTCTCCACTTCCTCAGAAACTTTGACACTGGAGAAGGTCATCACCACATTATCATCCTCACTGTTTCTATCGCCAGCCCTGTCTTCCTCACTCTCGCCTTGGGAGTCTTCCGCGTCATCCCCTTCTTCCATGCCACTCTCTTCGTCTTCCTCCTCCTCACTGCTCCCAAGGCCATCCATTCCCTCGGTAAACTTCTCAAAGTCAGTGATGCTCTGGACACTGAAGCCCGGTGTTTTTGCAGAGTGGCTTCTGCTCTTCTTGCTCTCCCTGTGATCACCACACTCCTGTTCCTCAGCAGCACCCAGGTCATCCTCATCAGACTCCTCCAGACCCAGTACCTCTGAATCTTCATCTCCAGACCCTTCCTCATCAGATATTTCCTCGTCTAAACAAGAAGAGAGGGAAGAAAGAGAAAAATGGGTGTTACCTGGAGAAAATACCAAGCCATAGAATTTATTTCAACTAAAGCACTGTGGCATCGGGGGGAAAATATCTTACTGTACTCAATTCAACAATATATTTATTACACATCTACAATCTCCAAAATGCTAAGGGAGAAGCAAAGATGAATAGAACATGGGTCCTACCCTAACAAAAGGAGCTAGTGGGAAAGACAGACTCACAAAATTACAACTCAAGGAAGAATCAGAAGTGCTTTGACAAAATTTCAATAACCCAGAAGAGTGAGAAATTTTAACTGTGGGGCAAGTGAATTTAAGCTAAGCTCTAAGGAAGAGCTAGCATTTGGTCTGGCCCTTGAAGAACAGTAAGATTTCAATTGGTGTTAGAGAATTACCAGTTTTCCTAAACCTGATCTGAAAAAATGTACAATCTATCACATCCGTGTGCCCTATTTACTAAATACTTATTAAGCACTCATTATGAGCCAGGGGCTAAGGAAAGGCAAATAGAATTTAATACCTGCTGGGAGGAGTTCATGGTCTGGTGGGAGTGGTAGATATGCATGCCAATAATTATATTATGTCATTAGTACACAGCGTATGGAGATGGAACCACCTAACTCTCCTGGAAAGGTGGGGGATGGTTTCATGTGGAGAAGGAGACATTATAATTTTCTTATGAAGCATAAGGCAACAGCTCACAGACAATGAAGGGGGAAGAAAAACAGGAAGCCGCACGGGAGTGCAGGATGCACAAGGACGTGATGGGAGATGAGACTAGAAAGTTGCTCAGGGACCA
This sequence comes from Hylobates moloch, assembly GCF_009828535.3. Classification (NCBI taxonomy): domain Eukaryota; kingdom Metazoa; phylum Chordata; class Mammalia; order Primates; family Hylobatidae; genus Hylobates; species Hylobates moloch. The sequence goes on along the minus strand of NW_026652285.1, from coordinate 14,540,856 downwards.
CATCAGGAAGGGTCTCGTCTTTCATGAGGACTCTGAACTTGATCCTATAGTAGACAGAGTGCTAGTTAAGGCTCTTCGTTTGACTTATGCTTAGAGTATCATCTGATATTTAGAGGTTTTTACAGTTTATCTAATCTGTTCCACAGTAGAACATAAAAGCCCCATGTGTTTCAAGTATGATTCTAAGATAGAGGGACCAGTTTCCAAAAACTTTCTTCAATAAAATAAGATTTTAGGAAAGCATGACAGGTCTTCAGCGCTTCTTGAAAGAGGTATATATAAACTTAAGACACAAAGCTGCCAAAAATATAAATACAAAAACTAAGTGTCAAAACAGTAAACAGAAATTATTTAAATTCTTTGAATGTATGCCATTTCTCAGATTAAGAAACATTCATACAGAGTTTACTAGAGTGTACATCTTGGAGTCAGACAGCCTTCATTTGAATCGTGTTTCTCCTGCTTACTAACTACATGACCTTGAGCAAACTTATGTAACCAATTTGCCCTCAATTTCCTTATCTGTAAAATGGGGCTAAGTAGTAAGAACAACTTCCTGGGCAATTGGGAGGATTAAATTAGGTGACACATGTAGTGATAATGATGATAATTTTTTATAAAAATCTGTCTAATTCCAGGTAATTTTATAATTTTTTTTTTGAGGACTTACTGTGTCCCAGGCTCTTAGAACTTGAATTATAGAGCTAAACTCAGTGCCTGATGCATGGTAAGAACTCAATAAATATTATCATATTTGTCTCATGACTGGTCCCTTTATCAGTCTCTAGGCAAAGAATATGAAATGAGCTTATCAGGAGCTCCCAGAACTACATCAAGAACTAAATCATAGATATCATAACCTAAATGATACCTCCTTTTATATTATCTGTGGATTCTCAACATGATACCACTGACCTTTCTAAAGGAAAACAAATGACATTCTCCCAATAATCACCATTTCTAGCCCCTTCTTCCACTCTGAGAAACTTGCAATTCTTTAAAACTATAAGCGCACAGACTCCTAACTCTTTTGCAGGGAAGAGAAGGATTATGTGATTTTTTAGAATGGCAAAAAATGAGTTTCATAAATAACTAATATCACACAGTGCTTCAGTGCAAGTCCTGGAAAACCAAAGGTCTGGGGTCACAATTCAAGGGTAACATGCTCATCAGACACAATGATTTTTTAGCTCATAACCCTCTCCAGTAGCCAAAATGCACTGCCTTCTCTGTCACTCCATTGTAGGGTGAGCCATTAGTCCGAACATAAGGAGTATAGCAACTTAGTCACTCTGGGCTTTAGATTCCTTATGAAGTGAAATGAAGTAACCTCTAAGACCCTTTCTAATACCAAATCAATGGTCTCTCCTAAGATAACAGATAGGGGTGCCTGACCAACATGGACAAATCCCGTCTCTACTAAAAATACAAAATTAGCCAGGCGTGGTGGTGCATGCCTGTAATCCCAGCTACTCGGGAGGCTGAGGCAGGAGACTCGCTTGAACCCCAGAGGTGGAGGTTGGGGTGAGCCGAGATGGCGCCATCGCACTCCAGCCTGGGCAACAAGAGCGAAACTCCGTCTCAAAAAAAAAAGATCCGCAGACTACTCTTGCAGAGATCATGGGGGGTGACGGGAGGATTTTAACCCTAAAAAAATTAGGGAAGAGAAAAGTTCCATTCAAAAATGTCTACTCACCAGACGATCCTGGCAGAGTCTGCTCCCAGTGGTCTTCATTCCATGCTTTTCTAGAGGTGGTTTTGCCGCAATACCTTTTGTCTGTGTTCAAGAGGGAGGCTGATGCCAGTTTTCTAATGCTACCCACTGCTAGGAAATCACCTTCCCCATCTTCCCCTTCATCAAACCTGTCAATCACCCTGGCAGCAGTGGCTGTTGGGGGAAGAGGGAAAAGTAAACAGAATCTCCAGGTTAGCAGAAACTTTAACGGGAAGCCTGGTCGACCCATTTATCTCATACTTGAACGTCCTTTACGAAATCCCCACCAACTTCCAGGAATAGGAAATTCATTCTCTCCCAAAGTAGAACACTGTCTTATTGCTGTTTCTAAACAGAAAGTTGACTCCCGGCATCTACTAGTGGGATCTATTTCTATGACTTGGATCCTATCAAACTAGTTGAATTCCTCTTCAATGTGTGACAGTCGCTCCAATGTCTTAAATCAGCCATCACGTTCTCCCCTCACTCTGTCCCATTCTTTGGGGAGTTTTCTTTGCTTATTCTGGCTAAACAGCCCCGGGTTTCTTCAACTGATCTTCCTAAGATACGGTTCAGCACACGCATTTATCCCTCCTTATTATCCCCTTCTCACACTTCTGACTCAAGTCTAAAGCAGGATTACTCCCAGCTAGACTCTGAACATCAGCTTACAGAACAGGAGTCTCAGTCGTCAGCCACTGAACAAGTGTCTTGAGACTTCAAGAGGCTTAAACAGCACCAGAAAATCCTTCCATCAGTCTCCAACTTAGTTTTTACGGGCAACTAGAGTTAAAAACATGCGACTTTCTTCTCCCCCTTTCTAACGCAATAGCAGAAAGGGCCTCCTCAAAGCTAACTTCCAACTTGCTAGCAGACTCTCTGGCTCCTTCCAACAGGCCTGGAGCAAGTAAACCTGAAGACCAGCTCCTCTCGGCCTGAGCCCTCGATCTGTTCCACCCATCCGACCGAGCACCAAGTTTCGAGTGCGTGTGAAAAGAAGCCGACGCCCTCCTCCCGAGCCCGGGACCACCCTCGCGGGAGGCGACGTTCCTTTGAGCCAAGCGAAGGAGCGCAGGCCCGGCGGCCTCGCGCACGCCCCTCCCACGCCGCCCCCGGGCCCCACAGGGCCTGGCCCACCACTCTGCACGTGGCCTGCCCCAGTCCGGTCTCACCTTCCTCGGGGTCCGCTTCAGGGTCCGCCTCGCTCGGTCGCGGGTTCAACAACTGTTCCAGTTGCAGCGCCAGGGGCTGCGGCCCCGCCATCGTCACCAGCTCCCGGTCCACTCCGCTTCGTGCACGTAAATGTGCAGCCCAACCCCCGGCCCCGAAGGTCCCTCCCTGCCGGGTCCTCTCGCCTTGATCCGGGTCCTCTCGCCTTGATCCGATTCCCCGACTCCGCCAGAGACCGCGCGGAGGCCACCCCACAGCTCGGGACCCGCAACTTCCGGGAGGCGCGCGGGAGGGGGCGGGGCCTGCGCGTCACTGCGGGCGTTGCTAGGATGAAGGCGGAAGCGCGCAGAAGGTTGAAGGGATTGGAGCCGTGAGGGCGCGTGTGCCCGTGCGCGTGCGCGGGAGGGGGCGGTGCGGAAGCGCGCCAAGGCACGTGACCGCTTCTGTCGCTGAGGGGATTGCGATGTGCGCGGCCAGTGTCCCCCTTGTACAAAATATACCTCGAGATTTGTGCGAGATTCGCTTAGGAATAAAGCGTAGCGTAGCCGTGGCCCACGGTGGCTGATTTGGGAAGGAGGAGGGAGTAAATAAAGCTTAAGCTGCTCAAATCGCGGGTGCGCACTCGGGCACTCAAAGACTGGGACCCAAAACAGGTTTGGCATTTCGCAGTTTAGAGTAGTCTGAGGTCAGGCACACGCCTCCCGCCCTTCAGCGGCCAGGATTTGGGAATCCTATGTCAGGGATATGCACGTGTAAGTGTGCGGCGGACTGCTGGCGTCTTTCTTAATGGGAATACTTAGGAATCGCTGTGGCTAAAGATAGTTTCTGTAGCGTCTCTAAGTATCCTTGCCTGAGCAAGGAAAAGGGGGTAGGGTGTGGATTTCTCCACTGCATACCCCTCCGTATTGATTATCTTTGCTGTTCAGAGATGAGGGCATGCTCAGACACCTTAAGCAGGTGCACAAATGCAGAAAAATACAGGTCTACCGTTAGAGGGGCAGACTCAAAATATAAAGACTTAATAGTATAAATGTAATTGCACCCGGCACACGGAAAGACACAATCGCTTTACATCCTCTTTCCTTCATCAAGCATTCCCTGACTGCCCACTGTGTGGCAGGCACTGCTAGATAGGATACAAGATAAGTAAGTTGGATTCTCTCCCCACGGTGATCAGCCTGGGAAGGTAGACAACATGTAAACAGAAACTGCAATAAGGGATGATAAGTTTGACTACAAAGTGGTCTATTCTTATGGTATCTGTTGGAGGTTGCCTGTAGAAACCTAGAACCCTCTAAACAGAATCTGCCTCAAAAGGATCCAGAAAAGAGATGTTAGTGGTGCACTGTGGCAGTGCCCCTTGGGTACAGCCTGGGCCAGTTGGATCCCACAGCTGAACAAATGGGGAACCTCAGCTCTCTACTGTCTCCCATGGAAACCAAGGGAAGAGAGGATCTCTGACTTTCACAATCTTCATATGTCCTCAGGGTCAAGAGCAATAAGAGGACACCACTTTAGTGGAGACTGTTCCGTGTCCCTGTAAAGTGGCTCTTGAAGAATGAAGACAACCAGGGCTGCAGAGGGGAAGGAGAACCTGTCTGAGGGTAAACCCCCTCAGACGTGGAAGGAAAAGAATGCCAGGCTGCCAGGCTAGGCAGGGGACTCAGGAGTAGAAAACTGCTTTTTACCATCCATAAGAGAACTTAGCCTAAGAGAACAGTTTTTCGTTTTCCTCTATAATTGCAGTCTTGTGCCTGCGTCTGGGCCTCCCAAGCAAAAATGTGTTCCTTGGTCCTTGGCAAGGTGCCATGGGGCTTCAAAGGACAAAAATGTTTCTCCCACCCCGCATTTGAGAAACTACCTCCTGCAATGCTATTCCCTTGCTATGTTGGGTACTTAAAATGTTTAGAAACCTGGCCTTTGAGGTAAAGAGAAGGAAGAAAAGAGAAAGGAAGGTGAGTCAGTGCAGAGACCACCTCTAAGCTGTCATGCAAACAGAACACTGCTGGCCAATTTGGGGGCTGTGCTGGGCAAACACTCAGCAGAAAATGCCATAGACCTGTTTACTTACCCTCCCTTCTCTGTCCTGGTCCCTACTGACTTGGGAAGTCATTTTAGCAAGGAATCAAGACCGTTCTACTGTCACACACATCCCAGGGCCCCCCAAAATATTTGCCTCCCCTTATACTGAAGGTATAAAGAGGACTCCAGGAGTGGAGGGAAGAGGAAGTAATTCTAGGAATTAAGATGCAACTGAGAATAGTTGAGGCAAGAGATAGGGGAGCAAACTCTCAAATACTCCCTCTGGGGGCCTCTTCCTACCTGCATTCCAGTGTCTTGAGACGGTGGGGGAAGGGCTTCTTGGTGGGGTAGGGATGGAGATGGAGAGTGGACTGTGGTGAGGAGTTTCAACCTCTGACTACTGTAGAGATGAGAGCAGATGAGAGGAACAGGGAGAGGAGAATAAGAGTGAGCAGTTCCCTAACAGAATGGCCTTCTCCAGAGAAGGTGGAGGGGCACCCGGTCCACAATTCCTCTCCCTGCCCTCCGAGGGCTGCAAAGTGGCAGGCGATTAGGCACAGCAGAGGATGGGCAAGGGGTGACACTTTCCAATTGTCCCAAACAACCGTCTGCTCACTTGACAAGGAGTTTCAAGAGTTTAGGAAAACCAAGTTCCCACTTGCCTCTCCTCAGATGCTGTCCACCCTCAGGTCTCAGCCCTGGCAATGCCCATCCTGGCTCTCCACAGGTAATACTTCCCCAAGAGCCTCACCCGGAGCAGCTCACCAGCGGCAGCCAGCCCAGAGAAGTTGGGTGGGTGAGCTTCAGCTCCCTCGCCAGAGCAGATGGTGGCTCCCTGCTGCTGGAACCCTGAAGGCAGGTGGCGAGAGGCACAGAGGTGGTGGCTTTAAGATGGCCACAGGGAGAAACCAGGCTGCCCTCCCAGGCGAGAGGGGACCGCAGTGGCGCTTCCCTCCTGCTGCGCCTCCCGCGGGAGCTCCGCCTAGGGATGGTGCCGCGCGTCCCCGCACCTCGGGGCTAGAGGTGGGCGGCACAGCACTGATGGGAAGGAGAACAGGCCCTGACATTTCCAGGCCTCCTCCTTGGGGCCTTCGGCTCCAAATTTGACTGCTGAGCGTTGCCACCTGTTCGGGTTTTCGCCAGGATTCTGAATCCCGCGCCGAGGGGAGAGACTGCGCCACAGCCACGGAGTTAGAAGAATCGAATCCACATCGTGTGCCCAACTCGAAAACGCTTCTTATCAAATACCCCGATTCCACAATAAAGCTGCTAAATAATTCAGCAGCCTTGATAGGAAAATGCAGCTTCCCAATGAGCGCAGTTCATTTAAATGAATGTCTTTAAAGGGGGCTAGGGAGTAGAGGCTATAATGAATAAGTTAGCTAGGATTTAATGTGTATAAATGCTAAAAAGGTAAAAACAAGCCGATCCAGTGATTGCATATGAAGCAAATAAAGAAATGTGCTGCATGCAGAGGCTGGGAGTTTCACAAGTCTCCTCGGTATTTCATACATTTTTATTTCTGAAAGAACACTGCCAGATTCCTCCCAGATAGCCTCCTCCCTCATTAGATAAGCCATCATATGGATGCAGTGAAATATTGCTTATTTTAAAGCCTTCTTTGCAGGAAAGATAAACTTGGCTGTGTCTTAACAAAATTTGAAAACAGCACTGGAAATTATATACCATTTAATGTCAAACCTTTGACCTTTTAAATAAGGAAATAAATAATCCAGAGTGAAATCTGGGTGATATGGAAAAGAAATCCTGGAACTCTAATAGCATCTGGTACTGAAACACACACATCCACAAGAGTATTTCATAGTAGATAAAATATTCAAATTTCTTCCAAGTCTAATGAAGGACTGGAAAGAATCGAGCTAATTTTAGAACTTTTCAGTTGAAATTTGATTTCGATATTAGTTATTTTTGTTCATCTTTCAGAGAAACTTAATATGTATCTTGTGCCAGGCAAAATAGTTTTCCTTCTGGGGAACTTCAAAGGTAACAAATACTATAAAACAACAATTTCATATCAGTTCTGTGAAAGGGATTAAAGTATTTCATTTCTAGCTGTACTATACATTCATTTTACATTATCTTTCAAACCACCAAATTAGAAAGCCTTTACATTATCTTTCAAACCACCAAATTAGAAAGCCGGATTATCTATAGGAAATGAATTGAAACGGAAAAGGACCACCTCTAACTATGTATTACAAGTATCTGATACTCACAAGCCCAGTTTTGCATGTGCAGGGAGAGTGAAAGAGGGAATGCCTTGGATCTTATGCCTAATCACAGACCTGGACCACTCATTTTTTAGCCATAGATTTGATTTCTATTTCAAATTCTATATTAACTTATCAGCAAACATCTCTTCAACGGTATCAGTTAAATCCACAGGATGCAAATCTGTAGCTAATAACAGCAGGAAGCCACAGAGAAAAGCTTGGCTGGCATTAGCAAAAGGTTTCAGCCACAGCCAAGGCAAAAACAGATATATCACCCCAATCCTACCTCTCTTTTCCACTTGGCTTCTGAGGACCCATTCAGCTCCCCATCAGGGCTCCCCTTTGAAAACATCAAATAACACACCAATTATCTAAACATCAGATTTTCTATTTTTATTAAAAACTCACAAATTTATTCAACATGTTTTCTTTCATACAGTGAATGGTCTAATATGCACTGGAGGTCACACAAGCTTAGGTTTATTAGAACAATAAAAGACATATGAGAAATTTAATATATAAAGAAAAAGTAGCAGCTGTTGACTGCATATTTGACCATAAAATTTAAATATTTTGGACTTTTATTTTAAAGACACAAAAATAAAACCTGTGTGGGTCTTTATAAGTCATATTAACAATTCCATGAATGTTCAACAGGACAAAAAATTAGCAAAGATGTTTTTTTTTTTAAACCTTGTAACACTTTTTTTTTTTTTTAACACTTTCTCAGGTTGCTGGTGCCAGGCACCTTTACAGTATTTGTGCTATAATTATTCTATTTGGCAACTGTCTGAATAGCATGTTTTCTCTTTGCCACGTGTAAACAACACCTTTTTACATACTAGCACAGTGAGCCGAAAGCCCTGCAAATCTGTCAGAACATCTACAGGAAAAGAAAAGGAACAATTTTGGTTGATTGCTCAAAACATTTTGTTTTTGAACAAGAGGTTTCAAAACAGGATATATTAGTAAAACACCGAACTCCTGAATTTAACATTATACGTAAACAGTTGACTGTTTTTAGTTCAATAGTCTTTTTTTTTTTTAACTTTTTGTGTGTGAAGGTAGAATACTTTTCTTGTACAGCTGATGTTCAAGTCATTTTACTGAGCGGTCTCGCTGGAGACCATCCTACCGAGTGTGTCCGTGTACGTGCGTTTGTGTGTATGTGTAGTTTTGCGAAGGTAGAAGAGTTGATACGGAGGGCTTTACATTTGGAATTTTGCAATTTTGGCAAAAACAAAAACCAAAAATCCAGATAGACAAAAAATATATATATAGTCCCACCTGATGCACGGCAGGTCGGCGTTTCTGAAGCTGTAAGAGTTTGCTGTCGCTGCTGTTGAACTCTGAGACAACACTAATAAGTGATATCCCAGAGCTAGAACCCTCCTGGCTGGCCCGGGAGCGCCCTAGGCCGCTTCACTTCCTTCACCCGTCTGTGCTCACGGCCTCCCTCCCCACGGCTCCTGGCATCGCCAATGGCTGTGCGCACCCGCGGCTGCCCTGGATGTCTTTTCGCCGCCCGCCTGCCAGGCGCACACGCCCGCGGGGTCTGTCTACGGATCCGGGTCCAGGTGGGAGTTGGGGAGAGTTCTGCATTTCCCTTTGGGAGCCCCAGTTCTGCACGTCGACAGCCAGTGCGCGGATCCCAGTCCCACCTCGAGGCCGATTTGGATCCTATTTCGTGTCCCCCTTTTCCATCCGGTCTCCCCAGAAGGAGAATGGTTCTCGAGGCTGGAGGAAGGGGGTGGGGACTTGCTTTTTATGTTTTTTTTTCTTTTTTTCTATTTTTCTTAAATAAAAGTTCATTTCTGTACAACCACGAACTCCGCAGACCGTGCGAGACCCCGCTACCACACGGCCGCCTCGTTCATTTCGGGGGGATGGGACAGGTGGTTTCCGTAGGTCGCCCCACCGTTGACCGACAGCGACGAGAAGGGCGGGCTGGGCCCGAAGACCTCGGCCGACATGGAGTGCAGAGGCCCGGGCAGGCTGGGCTCGGGGCTGGGCGAGTCCCCGGGTGGGTGCGCCAGGATGTCGGTGAACCGCTGCGCCTCGCTCGACGGGTGGTGGCCCGGCAGCGGGTGCTCCAGACCACCCAGGGGCGTTCCGGACGGCCCAGATGACGGCACGAAGGGTAGGTCCACTGGCGTCTGGGCCTGCGAGGACGGGGGGCCTTGCGGGAAGAAGTCGTAGTTGCTCCCGGGCCCGTAGTACTCGCTCTGGTAATCTGCGGAGCGGCGGGGAGGGCGCACGACGTCAGGGCCCGGCCGGGGGCCGGCGGGACCGAAAGGGAGGGAAGACGCGACCTCGGCGGGCTGAGGAAGGCCACGCGGTGAACTCGCCGATCGCGGGGAGCCCTTGCGGGCCTGGGTGCAGGGAGGAGGCTGGGCGCAAGCCCGGGAGCTACCCCTTACCAGCCACCCCCGTCATTCAGGGCCGGGAATTGGGCCCTCGGTCTCGCCGCCTCCCCTTGATTTACTCCCAGATTTCTCCCTACTCGCCCCAACTCTCCAGTGGCTTACAGAGAGCGAGGCGTGCGTCCCCCGCGCTGCCACCCGCTTCCAACGAAGCCCGCCCCGACCTGGCCGCGCCCCGCCACTCGGCGCGCACCCACCTCCGTAGAAGGAGAAGGGGCCGTTGGGGATGAGCTCGCCCGGCTCCAGGCGGTCCACCAGCGGCCGCATCCGGCGCGGACTGCGGAAGAAGGCGTGGCGCCGGGCGCCCAGCGCGCTCAGCTGCTTCATCCTCCGCTCCTTGGAGCGCCGGTTCTGGAACCAGACCTGCAGCACATGGCGGCGGGGTGAGGCCACCGAGACTCCACCCCCGACCCCGAGGTGCTCCGGGCCTAGCCAGCACCCCTCCACCGCCCGGCTAGCCCATTCCGCGCGCGCGCGCGCGCGTGTGTGTGTGTGTGTGTGTATGTGTGTGTGTACGGTAGTGGTGACGGTGCGATCTCTGACTAGGACCCTGAGCCAATGGTGAGCAGGAATCCCACAGGAGGACCTGGACAGGCCGCCCTGTCTGGAGGGGTCAGTTATGGTATAGCTGGGGTTTTTCTGACAGTCACACTATCACAGTTACAGCTTCTCTGGGGCTGTACACACGTGGAGACTACGCCTCTCCAAAATAATGTCAGACACACACCGCGTTTCCATTTCACGGTCTCTTGCAGCAACCCTCCTCCCAACCATGACAGAGACACAGAAACAGCCTGTGATACCAAAACCCACAATCTCCTTTTCACACCCATGCACAATCTCACAGTGCCAAACATACTTATCCACAGCCTCTTGCCAATAGTGACACAGACACACGACTTCTCATTCATGCACACAGGTTCTCACAGTCTCCTATAGGCCTCAGGGCCTTCCGTGTTGCACCCATGTGCACATGCACAGCCAGCCTCCCAGGCAGGTACATCCACCCACACCCACGCAGGGCATCCAGGCCTGGTGAACCGGACACCTAGCACTGAGCCAGAGACTCCCCCTGGCCTGGAGCTTCAGCAGTCTCACCTCCTTTCCGCCCACAGGCCCAGCTGCCTCCAGGTAGCCTCCCATCCCGGTTTCACTCCAACCCGCTGGAAGCAGAGCTGACTCCCGGGGGAACCACCTCTCTTTGGAGGGGAAGTCCCTGATATGGGGCTTGTCTAATTGGAGCAAGCGATCACAAAGTTGGAGTTTCAGACTTAGGAGGAGTTCACTTTGTGCAGAAGGCAGAGGGACTGATTGACTCTGGGGGACACTGAGACTTCTCTGACCCTTCCGAACCCGAGGTGGGGGTGGGGTGTGTGCAGAAAGAGGGCTCCCCACCCTCTCTAGAGTGTTCAACATTTCTCCTTCTCCAGCCTCTGGCTGAACTCCTCTCCCTCCCCCTCCACTGCCACGATCACCTCTGTTGGGCTGGGAAGAGGACTTTCTAGATGCTGGAAGGCATCAGGCATTTCATAGGTCCCGCAGGCTGGGGATGTGTCTAGGCACCCCACCTCCCACTTCTCTCTGGATTCTGGGCTCTCCCGGGCTCGGCCTGGGTGCCCAAAGTGGCAGTGTGGGCCTCTGTGGGATGGAGAGGCGCGCCGGGGCCTGACCTGAATGACGCGCATGTTGAGGCCAGTCTCCTGCGCCAGCTGCTCGCGGATGTGGCGGGTGGGCTTGGGTGTAGCAGCGAAGGCGGCCTTCAGCGTCTCCAGCTGCTTGGCTTTGATGGTGGTGCGCGGTCCCCGCCGCTTGGCGCCCAGGTTCTGGTCGTCATTCTCGTTGCTACCCCCTTCCTTGTCCGACACGTTGGCGCTCTCCGAGTCCTTGGCGTCGTCCTGCGACGGGTCTTGGGAATCCGGAGACAAACTGGGGTCACTGCCCGTGGTGGCTGAGAAGAGGGAAGGGACAGATGAGCCGGGGCCTTGGCGAGCCTTCCTCCCCCAGGACCCGCTTGCACCTAGCCAGCCAGGAATTGGGGCCTCACCCGAGTGAAGGCTGTTCTCTTTGGCAACACTGCTGTTACTTAGGTAATCCTCTTTGCAGACGAACTTATTCTCGTCGATGATGTAGAGTTCCTCGCCAGTGGAGAGCTGCTTGTTACACATCATGCAGGTGAAGCAGTTCAGGTGAAACACTTTGCTCCGCGCTCTCCGCACCAGGTCGCTAGGGGAGATGCCCTGCGCGCAGCCTGCGCATTTGGTACCGAAACACCTGCGGGGGGTGGGGGTGGGGGCGGGGGCGGGGATGGGTCAGCCAGGGGCAAGGGGAGACAGGCGGGGAGAAAGATGACAGCGAGAGAGGGGGAAGATGTAAAAAGTGGAGGAAGTAGGAGAGGAGGAATGGAGCACAGAAAGAAGGGAAGAGAGAGAGATAAAGAGAGGCAGAATTCCGGTTAAGCAGGTGAGGAGGCAGCAGGAGAGAGAGCGCGGCACCAGGGAAGAGTCAGGGAGGAGATAAACGCGGTTAGAGCCAGGGGCCCAAGCTACCCCCCAAGCCCCAGCCTCACTCCCAGCGTTATCCCAGAGGAAAGATGCACCGTCTAAAGAAGGTGGCAAGGCAGTGACCTGTGTGGGCGGGGGAAACAGGGGCACTTATTTTCCGATTAGATTCAGAAAAGTCGAATTATAATTAGAGTTCTATATAAACGTGCGCGGAGCGCCGCTTTTCTCTCCTTCATCGCAAAAGGACCCGCACATAGGCGTGGGGTTGGCGAGGTTAGTCCCGCTGTTGGTAAACAAACATAGCCGCGGAGAGCCCCCCGCAGCCTTAGCGGGGCCGCCGCCACGCTCTTGCCTAAAGCGGCGCAGGTTGGCAAAAGCGGGAGCTGCGGGAGCTGGCTCTGGGCGCTCTGCCGCGGGTTGTGGAAGCCAGGCTCAGGGACCCACTGGCAGCGGGTATGAGTACGGTTTGCCACCCTCCCGCTAGGATCCAGTCCTTGAGGAAAACGGAGCAGCCCGCGGAGGCTCAGAGGCTCAGCCTGCGCGTTCTCCCGAAATACCAGCGAGTACGGAGCTTTGCTTCATGGTTCCACGCAACTCAACCCCAGCCACGAGTCCTGGAGCGGCACTGGGGACAGCGCGTCTTGGCCCTCTGAGTGGCTTTGAATCCCTCTTCCTCCTGTTCCCTGGTTTGAACTATGACCACAAACTCAGAAAAGCAGAGACCAAGTCAGCCGAGTAAATTGCGAGATTTCACATCCGTAGGGTGGAATTACAATTCGCATTTGTGCCCGTTCTTCTCTGTTGACTTGTGTGTTTGTGTAGATGGAGCGGTAAAATTGTGAGTGTACGATAATATAATTAAAATGCTAAACGGATAAGCGGGGTAGGGAGAAGTCTCCCCACCAGCAAGCTGGAGGTCTCGGCTTTCCCCCAGGTTTCAGCAAGGAGGTTGCTGGCTGTGGCTGGCAGTTTCCTAGGAGGACTACTGAGCGGAGCCCGTGGGAGTCGGAGTCGCCTGGGGCTGAAGCCGAACCACCAGACAACTTCGGCAGCCAGGGAAGCAGGAAAAAGCTCCGGGCACTTCGCAGGCTACAGTGCAGCAGTTTGCCCAGGTCTGCACTCGGAGGCATGTCCGGGTTTGGGGAAGACCCCCGGGCGTGCAGGATCGGCCTTAAGACCGAGGTCTTTCCTGCCGCTGACAGGGCAGGTGGCGCAGACACTCTACGCAAAAGGCTCGGAGCTTCCCGCCAAGACCGCTCGGGGTCGGAAAAGGTAGTGGCTGGGAGGGAGCCTGGGCTCAGCCTGGAGGGCAAACAACCCCGAAGGCCTGGAGAATGCAGTTGCTGCAGAGCTTGGCTCAGGGAAAGACAGCAGTCCGGGCTATAACGCCCGAGGCTGCCCTGTCTCTTCCAAGCTTGAAGGGGCTTCTGGGCCGAGTCAGGCTCAGATCCTTTCTTCCCAGGCACGTGCAGCCAAGCCCAGACCCAGAGTTTCCAGGATGCAAGCAGGGCCGCGTCCCGGGCGCCCAGCGCGCCAGCTGGCGGAGAGGCGGGCGCCCGCGGGACTTGGCTGCCCTCTCTAGAAGCAGTTCCTAACTGGGCAGCGAGGCCACGCTAACCTCTGATCCGAAGCTGGCCGGGAAGGGCCCACGGGGAGGGAGCAGCAGAGGCGTGGGAGGAAAGTACTCACCGGAAGAAGTCGTTCTTGCAGTAGAGTTTGCCTTCCCTGGAGAAGCACTTCTCGGTCAGGTTGCATTTACATTCACAGCACTGGACGCACTTGACGTGCCAGGCCCTGTCCAGCACGTTCAAGAGAAAGCGGTCCAGGATGGGCCTTTTGCAGCCGGCACAGTGAACCATGGTCTTTGGTTTGGTCTGACGAGGCCCAGAGAGAGAGGGGCAAAGAAGAGCCCAGGGGATGACTCCTGAAGACAACCGGCGCGAGCTCCCCAGTCTCTCCAAAAAGACGACACACACTCGGCCGTGCAAGCCAAAACTCGCACGAGGAAATCAAAGTAGGGTGGAGGAAACGAGGCTGATCGGGGCCTGGGGGCGTCTCAGTGAAGTGTGCAGCCGGGGAGTCCCGGCGCCCCGGGCTGGAGCGGCGCCGCCTCAGCTCCCGGGGCGAGGAAAGGAAGTCTCAGGCGGGAGAGAATGCGACCCTTCTGCTCAGAGCCGGCGGAGGAGTGAAGGTCAGCGAGAACGGCGGCAGGAACGGAAATAAATAAATAAAAACGGAGAAGAAGAAGAAGAAGAGGACGACGACTCGCCGAGCTCGGGTCGCGAGGAAAGCGCCGCTGAGTTCTCCCGGGCTTGAGGTAGAGCTGTCAGAAGTCAAAGTGCATCTGCTTTTGTCGGGGTATGAGGGCGAGTGTGTTCGTGCCAGGCTGCCCACCACCGGGATATCCCCCCTCTTTTTAAAAAAAGGGAAGAAAAGAACAAAAGGAGCAGAGAAGCTTTGGATCCTAAACTGCCGGCATTGCGCCGCGGGTCTGGACGCGCCGAGCGCCCGCGCTGGGCCTGGGGGAGGGGGCGAGGGCCGACCGCGGGAGAAGGGAAAGAGGGGAGGGTAGGGGGAAGATCTTGGTGTTGATTGCTGTTATTGCTTAGGTTTCCCCGCTTTTGGAGAAGTGTTTGTGTCAATCGAAAACAGAGAGGGACAACTCCGGGCGGAGGCAGCCAGGCGCACTCGCTCCTTCCCTACCGCCCCAGCCCAGTCACCTCGGCCCTTGGCCTGCCTGGCGGCCTCCGTGTCCTCAGGGCGACCCTCCCTGCGCCCGGGCTCCTTCGGGAGGCACTACGGGCTGGCTTCTCACCGCGCCTGGCCGTGCATCGTGGCTCCAGTCACAACTCGCGGCCGCCTGGGCGCAGAGCCCCGCATCGCTCGGCCCACGCTCTGTCTGCCTCCGTCTAACCCCACAGTCGCTCGACTTTCTCTCCTTTTCCTTTTCCCCTTCTTTTTTTCGTTGTGGTGGCAAATCTGGGTTTCCTTTCTAGTCTCCTTCCTTTTTTTTTTGTTTTTCTTTTGCAGCGGGAGGAGTCGGGGAGGAGGGGGGCAGCTTGGAGAGCTTAAAAAAAAAAAAGTCCTGGCGCAGCGGCTACACTAGGCGGGCGGCTGGAACGGCTCGGCGCGGACCGCCGCTGTCGCCGCCCGGGCCGCGGCTCGTTGCTGGCCCTCCCTGGGCGCGTCCCTCAGTCCCTGGTCTCCTGGCCCAGTCGCCGCCCCGGTGCGTGTCTCCCCAGCTCCGGCGGCTCGGTCACTGCTCCTGGCTGTTGGCTGGGCTCTGGAAGCCCCCTCGCCTTAATGCAGCGCCCGCCGACGTCACTGCGGCCTGCGACCAATCAGCGCCTCGCGGTCCCTCTGTAAACCATTCTGCATCCCCCGGCCCGGGAGAGTGCGGGGAGACCGCGTTTAGAAGATCAGTGGCGGCGGCACCCGCGGCCCCGCGCGGCGCGGACGGCGGGCAGCACCGTGCCTGGGCCCCCTCCTGCTCTGGTAAGGCGTGGGTTTCGATGGGAGGGACAGAGAGAGAGCGGGAATAGGCGCAGGCGGAGGCCAGAGTTCTGCTGTAGAGTGAGGGTAGTCCAAGACCGAGCCTTGTGGAAGGTTGGGGTGCAGCCGGGTCCGGAATCCCAGGCGGCTCCGCTGCACTCCTGGGCTTTGCAATTCAGCGGCTGTTGGCATTGTCCCCCCGTACTTTCTTGACCTGGAAGTTTGTCCCAAGCGCAGCGCACATCTTTGGAGGGGGAGGGGGGCTCTTAGCAGCAGAATCTCCCTCCTCCCGTCCCTCTTTCTGTGCCCCCTCCCCCAAGCCATCCAAAGTCCACAGGGTCCGGGTCCTGGGCGAGCTGAGTGCCTGTCTCCCGCAGAGCACTCTCGCAAAGTTGATTCGGGCGGTTTCCTGATGGGGGCGGGGAGACCGGAGGCGCGGCGCCGGCGCGGGGGAAGGAGTGGACCAGGAAGCGCCTCGGGTGAGGAGTTGCAACCCTGGCGAGAAAGTTGTGAGAAAACTGTGATCCGGAGACACCTTTTACGTACAAAAACAAACGACTAGGCGGGAAACCGGGGGCTCCAACGGCGGCTGGGGGTGGTGGTCGTGGCGTTGGGAAGAGGGAAGGAGGAGGGGGGTGCCGGGATGCCAGGAAGAGGCTGCAGTAGATAGGCGTGCAGTGTATGGGCAGCGTGTGCCGGGATTCCAGTCCTCCCCTGTCCAGGTTTCGGGTTGGCACCGGCTTCCCCAGACAACAGCAGACCACACCCTCCATAGTTATCTAACTCCTCAGGGAACCTGTAACTCCCTTATCCCGCTCTGGCTAGGAACTCGGGACCGCGGGCCGCCCCCAGGGGCTTATTTGCCTACACGTAGGGGACAGATCCTGGTCTACAGTGCCTTCGTCTGGAAGAGTTACTCTAGTTTTTCGGAGCGCTCAAGTCAAACCCTAAATTCCGTTTCGACCACACCTGTTCTGGGTGGGCTTAACCAGGATTTCTCTTGAAGTGGAGTCTGAAGGTGGTTGGGCTGGGCGGTCCCACTTTTGCTCCCCGTTTTTGTGTTTCGGGGGAAGGGGTGCTAGGAAGGCTCATTTGGCCCGAGCATGGAAGGCAGTGATGGTGGGCGTCCCTCCGGAGCTGGCTGGTATTGTGGAATTGGCCTTTGGACCCCCACTCGCGATGCGCAGACCAGACGGAAGCTGAAATGGGGGAAATGCTCGGGGAAGCGGAGTCGCAGTGAGCCTGGGCTGGCAGGGAATCCCGCTGTGCAGATGGAATACCCTCTTCGGACGAACGGAGAAGCTGCTACAGCGAATCTGGCTTGCGCTCCGTGGAACCGTGGGGTTTTAGGGCTCTGCCAACGCCCCTTTGCTGACTCCGCCCGCACCGCCCAGCAACCTCGAGGCCCACAGGCAGCCCCCGCCTTGCCGCCGGCGTCACCATGTCATGGAAACCTAAGCCGCGGAGACCCGCAGTGCGACTCGTTGGCGTTCTGCCCTGACCCTTGGGTACTGGGACCCTAACGCCTTCTCCACACTTTCTTGCACATACACATGTGGGCTCCCGGCTGCGGGCCGGAGGAGCGTAGGGGACTAGTCAGCTCCCGCGCGCCGCCGGCCTCCGCCGGTCGCTCCCAGACCCCGACCCCGACGCGGGGCAGGGCAGAGGATGGAGAAGGCTGTTCTGCGATCTAGGGAGCGGGCTCCGCGGGCTCGGACTCGGCTTCGCGCTCCTCCTGCGGACCCGGCACTTCCTGGCGGAAGACGACCGGTACTCGGCAGGATTCTGGCACCCCCGTAAGCGCCAAGAGCCGTGTGGCACGGGGTCCTCACTTCTTCCGCCCGGACCCCCAGGCGCCTCCCAGCCTGCTGCGCTGCGTGAGGACTGCGGGGAGGGGGCCAGTCCAGCCCTGTTGTCCTCACACTCCTCCCCTCCCCGCAGCTGTCCCGGTTCTCGCCGCCAGCGCCCTCGACCCAACCGCCCCTTTCTGGAATCTATAGTGGCCCCAGTCCCCGGTGGCTCGCCTCCGCCCCCGTCCCAGCTGGGCTCCTTCTCATGCAAAGCAGAGGGGTCACGGTGGAGTGTGGGGCCGTCAGTGGGACCTACCGGACGACAGCTGGACCTAGCTGCCGGCCCTTCCCCAACCCAAGGCTTGTCACCTCCCTCCGGTGGGCAGGAGGACGTTGCTCCATCCATTTGGAGGTGCAAGAACCTTGGGACCTAGGTATAGGGGAAAGAAGGCCCCTCCCCACAGACGGACCAGCGAGGCAGGGGAGTTGAGGGTGAGGACAGGACGCTCGCTCTAGGGCGTCAGGCTCCGCTCGTCCTGGTGTCCAGATGGCTCAGTAAACAGGTCCGCAAGAGCCAACCCTGGCGTCTCTACAAGGGATGCCGGGAGCGCAACTCAAAGTGCGCCTCTTGGCTCCAGATTCTATGTTTGGAGTCCAGATTTAACTCCTCCACAGGGACCGCACATTAGACTAATGGTGGGTTTTGTTTTGTTTTCATTTCCATTGAGCTTTTGTTTTAAAACATAATCGGTCGCAGGGACATGGAGAGAAAACTGACCAGGCTTTCTAAATTCGCCATCTCCGAAGCCGCTCAGCTCAGCTCTGCATTTAAGCCAGTGTCCGTTCAGCGAAGAGCACCAACCTTCCCTCCTCACCTTCCCGGCCACATTTATTGTCTGCATCCTCAACTACGCAAGCGCTTTCCTACCCAACGTCCTCCACAGACCCACAGCCACTTACACCGCCCAGGACCTGTACATTCTGGACCAGGGTCCGCGGGGATCATTTTCGCCGATAGCTCGGTGACTGCAGATTCCTTTCCACTCTCCTCCCAGGCACCCCTGGATACGGCCCCAGAGGGCCTAGGAGGTGACTTTCACAGTCCAGGTTTCTTTTCTTGAGAAGCTCCTCGACGATCAGCCCCAGAGGGACCCTGGTCAGAACCCGGGTTGGAGAGGGTTCTGTCAGCCCTCCCCAGCGGCCATGCAGTTTGGGGAGCCTGAAGGTGCCCCTCTCAAACTTCCACCTCCCTTCCTTCCCCCGCCCCTGCCCCCTCCAGGTTCCAGAATGACGCTCGGCCCATGGACAGAGTCTGCCCGAGAGCCTGCAGCACTCTCGGCTGCTATTGATCCCGAGGATGGTGGCCGCCCCTGGCCATTTCCCTCCTCTCTCTTCGGCTCCAGAACAGCCCAAGGAGCAGAAAAGAGTGATAAGACCGTAAAAGGAGGCGCCTGGGGCGTAGCCGGCTCTAGGAGGTTACCCCAGGCGGAGTACACACCCTGCTACACCCATCCCGGAGAAGGGAGGAAATAGCCAGCCCGGAGCACCCCTGGACTCTGCCGGTCCCAGAGGCCACGCAAACTCCGCCCAGACTCGGTGAGGCCGCGGTAATGCCACGCAGGGAACTGCGTGGATAAGGTCGCTCGGATCTGAGCGCCAAGGTCTCCCGCCTCTCCTTCCCGTCTAGTTCTCTCTGGACTCAAATTGCCTTAATCTCGCCCATCACTCTCTCATGGAAATGATGTACTCGTGTGCAGTACTTTACAGCTTGTATCACGGTCTCCCCTGAACCGTATAGCAAGAGGGTGATGGGGGGTGGAAGAGAAAGGTACTGTCTCCACTTCCCCGGCCAGGAAGCCCAAGTTAGGAGGCTTGTCCGAGATCCCTAGGTCAGCGCACTATTTAAGGTTAGAAGTTGGGTGGGGAGCTTAGCACCTTGCTCCAGTGTGCACTTTGCACCTGACCATGTTTTATAAGCAAGGGGGGCTTGGGCTGGTTAAGAGGGAGCAGGGACGGCAGGGCCAGGAAAGGGCAGCATCTGGCAGGCCGAGGCGTCACGGTGTGTGCCTGGCCTGGGTAAACAACTCGGGCTTCCCACGAGCGCTGGAGGGACCCTGGGCATGGGGCAGGGGCGTGGGGGGGGGGCAGGGAGCGGGTGGAATAGCGAGGTCAAGCGTGGAGATCCCAGTTGCGAGTCAGCTCCGCGCCGCGGAGCAAAGACAGGACGTGGATAATCTTGGGAGGGAGACGCTGAACTGAAGAACAGAAAAGAGAGATAGAGGCAGAAGTGAGGAGAGAGGGACAGGAAAAGAAAATAAAGGCAGAAAACCAGAGAAAAGATGAGACGGAGTGCGGAAAAGCAGGCGGGGATAAAGGAAGGAAAGATCTGTCGCAGAAATGCGGGAAGAAGTGGAGGAAAAGAAACAGAAAAGAGACCCAGAGAGAGACCCAGACACGAAGAAGGCCGCGGGGACGGGCGCGGAGCCGAGGGCCCTGCAGGCACGGAGGGGACGTCCCGCGGGTCTGGGGGTGTGCGGCTTTGGGACAGGCGAGTGCGTGCGGAGAGAAGGAGGCAGCGTGTTTGGTGCGAGACGCTGCGCCCGTGGAAAAGCGGCTCTGGGCAGGAATCCAACAAATAAATAAAACGTCTAAGACGGCGTGACAACAATGTGTATTTGGGTGCGTGCCCGTGTTCCTCTGTCTGAACACAGTCACACCCAGTAAGGAAGACAAACGGGGCTCGTGCCTCACAGTAATTAATCCTCTCACTAACTGATTCTTTCCCCTTACCTAATGGCGGTGGTCACTGCCGATATCTGGAGAGATATCAAGTGGGGGGAGACAGAGAGAACCCCAAAGCTAACGACCTTTGGGACTGGGATTGAGTTTTTTCTGGACTTGGCAGCCCTAAGCCCTGCCCCCACCTCCACTTTTGGGCAGAGTTCCATAGATGTTGCTGCTTTCCTTCCCCCTCCAGGTTTTGGGCAGCATTAATAAAGATCTCCTGAGATTAGGGTGATGTGGTCACACACACTGAAGCCCTTCTACCGCCCTCCACCTGGGGAGATCAGTTTCAGAGACTGAAAGCCACCCCTGTCCCTGGGACATTTCTCACCTCCCTGCAATACCAGCTCCCCCTCTCATGTTGTTCCCCCAGGGGCCCAGACCCTGCACCCCCTTCTTTCAGGCAGTACTAACTCTTCCAAGGACCTGGGCGGTGTCCTGCAGTCCCCTAGGGCAGGTGAGGTTTTGAATGGGCTGAGAAGCAGCCTGGGGTTGATGGAAGGAGAGCGGTGGGAGGTCAGGGCAAGGATGGGGAGAGGCTTCCAGAGACAACCCTCCTCAGACTTGGGTTGAGAGACACAGAGGCGCAGAGGGGCGCAGTTGCCACCAGGCAAGAGAGAGGCCTCTAGGGACAAAGGAGGGAAAGGTGGGCTCTATGCACTGTGGGAAGGAGCGCCAAATGTGTGAGAGGCAGGAAGGTGGTCATGTCTCTGTGACTGTGAGGGTGACAGTTCTGGTCGCTTTGTGTGAGCATGGGGAAGCCCCCTATGTTCCCTCACAGCACCCTCAGTTCTCAGACTGGGGAGAAGAGGCAGGGGACTGGTTGGGGACTTGATGGTCCCCTTGGTAGCTGAGTTGGCTGGAAGGGGTCCAACGCCCATGGTCTGTCTGGTAATGCAGCTTTGAGGCTTGGGTTTGGAAGGTGAATGTCAACTCTCACCCCTGTGAGGTGGCAGCTTTGCTCTGTTGGCCTCCTCAGAGGCTAAATAAAGAAATGCTGAGATCTATAAACCACCCAGCCCGGAGAGAAAAAGGAGGGAGGAAGGGCGGCTCCCTAGAAAAAAATCCACCCCCCCAACCACTAAACACATTTTTAATTGTCCCTTGGGAACATTTGTACATTTGACCAAAGCAAATCTCAAAGCAGTAGCAGCAAAATGAGTCAGAGGGGCTGGTGGTCCAGAGAGAGCTGGGGATCGGAGATGAGGAGGTGAGGAGAGGTGGCAGGCATGTTTGGGAAGGTGAGAAACTTGGCTCTTTTCCCACCATCTCTGTCAAGCTTTAGAAAGAAAGTGAGCAGGAGAAATAAAGTTCCAGGGGAAAGAAAGAGAAGGGCATATAAAAGGCAAATCCAACCCAGAAAGGAAAGAAAGTGAAGAAGAAAGAAAAAGGCGGGGAGGGGGAAGAGACTATAATAAAAGAGGGTGAAGGCGGCCCCAGGAGGCTGGGCCTCGTCCCAAACCATCCGTCTTCATTGTCTCCGTGTGTGCAAAGGCAACTCCAGCATAAGGAAAACCCACTATTGGAGCCGAGGCTTTATTTTATATCCTATACATCAGGAGGGAGGCAAAGCTTTATTTTCGCCAAGAGACAGATATTTTATTTCTCTCTTACGGTTTTATGTGTGAGAGATGTCAGGTTGCCACAATGGATGGCTAATGCATAGGCAAGAGGAAGCCGTGTTGGCATGCTGTGTGTCATGGGGTCTTGGGGGGGTGAGCGGGCCTGGGATTTAGGGCTGATGGGACACTCTGGGGGATTTCTGCTAAAACATCTCTCTTCATAAATCCAGAAGCGTGGTCAGCTCAACAGGGAGAAGAAGGAGTTTTAGAGGGAAAAGAGTTGGGCTTAGTAATAAACGAACACACAAAGGAACCGCTTACCTTCCAACAGGCTCGGGCAATGGGGGCACGACAGCCCCATGGAAATGCAGAGACCCATGTCCATGCACACAAGCGCCATTCACAGGGAAGTATTTTCCTGACACAAAATCCAATGTCAGTTTCCTTTCCTTTCCCTGTTTTATATTTTTCCACCCCCCTTCACCAGAAATCTTTTTTAACCTCCTCAGAGCCTTGGGGGAAAAGAGCCATTAATTTGCAAATCATCTGATCTGTGAAAGGATCAAGATGCCTGGTTTTCACTGCTAAATCCAATGTCTTGAGTGGACACAGAGGCACACACAAGCCCGTCATGCTGCCAACCCTTGGGAGCGTAGGTGCCAGATCTGAAGCCAAGAAAAGACTCCCTCTCCTCCCGGGACCTGCAGCTGAATTAAGCCTTAGATTCCAAACTGCATAATGTTCATATTTTTAAACCTGGAGAGAAGTGGAGAGATGAAGGGGGACAAAAAGAGGGGGAACTTTGTTAATTAACATGTTCCATTCAGGACTTAGACTAATTGTCTTCCCCACTTCCAGCCGCCCTCTGACCCAAGCCATTTCTTACAGGAGTTGCTTTTATTCATTCTCATGTCCTACTCTCCTCATTTTTGGATTAATATCTACTTGTTTAATATCTACTGTGGAGCAAAAACGTGACCACGCTCTTTCTTTTCAGAGGGTCGGAAGCAGCACAGGATTCCTAGACAAGGAGCGTGGAGACTTGGCTATACTGTCCCTAGCCATTGGGGAAGACATTTAGCCTTTCCGGGCCTCAGTTTTCCCATCTGTAACACGAGGGGATTCGGCTAAATGATTACTGAGGTCCCTTCCAGCTCCGACGTCCTCTGACCGAATGAGATAATGTGTGAAAACACTTTGTGAACACTAACACCGGATGAATGCCAGGGATCATTATTACGATTCTAACCAATCCTCTTTTCTCCACATGGATCTTGGCTGTTTAGTGCCAGCAAGCAGGCTAAAGGGGGCTGACAGCAAGAAAGCTTAGCGGAGACGGAAAAGCTCTGTGCCATGGATGGGGAAAAAAAAAAAAAAAAAAACCCTGCATCTCCAGAAACATTGTGTCTCTGTGTGCCCCCTGAGGCCTAGTGGGAAGCGTTGGGGAGGAGGAGGCCTGACTTGGTATGACCCATTTCGGTCTACATGGCGGCAGAGTGTATTTCTTCAAAAGCATTGTTGGTCTCCAAGTGACTGACATGGGAACCTGATGGGAAGGCGATTTGCAATTGTTTTTTTCCAGGAAGAAAGAAAGAGCAAGGTGTAGCTGATTAGCAAGTTAATTATTTCAGTACCCCAAGGGTTCCAGTGTGGTGGTAAGTTGTCCAGCCCTGGTATAATTTCACAGTCTGTGCATTTCCTGGTGAGCACCTGGGGTGCCCGAGTCTGTCTCTTTCTCCTTCCACCTGCCTTGTGTCTTCCTGACGCACCTGGGGAGATGAGCAGGGGCTGGGGAGGTTGATGGTACAATGTACACATTTGGCTTAGGCTGCGGGTGGGGGCCACACCGAGAACAGGGTGGAGGAAACCCAACTGATGCCATCTACCTCCGCTGAGTGTTTAATAATCTGGCCCTTTCTTCTTTAAAAAAATCTTTTGTTTAATAAATATTAATGAGGCTGGTTATCGGAAAGTGTAGTTGCCATGAGGTTATTTCCCCAGCCTTAGCATGGAAAGAAACTGGGTTTGAGGAGCCTTTCGGCCCCTCACTGCCTCCTACCCCACCAGCTCTCCCATGCTCACGTTCCGCAGCAGCTCCTCCGGTCTCACTTCAAGATTTGATTTCCCCTTGGGGGAGGGTAGGGGAGGCAGGATCGTGTGGTCAAATGGACACTTCCCCTCGGAGAGATAAGTTGGAGATGTTAACATTAGCCTCAAGAATTAACAGCTTCTGCCGCTCTCTGCTCTCAGGGCTGAGAGGGCCAGCCCGCCACTGCTCCTTCGGAGATGGATGAAGGGAGGGCTCTACAGTTTACTTAAGAGTGGTCCCATCTGCTCAGACTGGCCTTTCATAAGGGGAGGGATTTATGCAGTGTCCTTGTGCACAGACCTGGGATTTGGCTGAAAACCTTGGGCCTCTGAGAATATTACTGAACGCTAAAACGTTCAGCCATGGAGATGATTCATGATTTTGTCTGCATGGACAGGGTGTGGGTGTGTGCGCACGCGCACGTGTGTGTGTTTGTTGGGGTTGCACGCACAGTGATGATGGGTGCTATTCACCGTTCTCACTTTGAATCCAAATGTTAGGAAACTTTTTTTCCTTCTGTATTCACTCAGGAGACAGGCCCTGGCACCAGGCTCTGGAGAGCCCGCTTCCTGACTCCAGTGGTGCGAAGATGATACAATACTTCCTGGTGCTGACATTCAGCTGTCCCCCAAACAGGTTGGCTGATAACCCTGCTGGTCCTTGGAGAGGGACCGGGGGCTGTCTAAAAAGACAGTTCTGATGACTGCTTCATTGCTAGTGCAGAGGATTTGGGGTACATGGGTGGAGTTAAGTCCAATTGCTGTTTAAATTGGACTTGGCCTCCTTTATTTTACAGTCCTAAGGGGTCTCCATAGGAGAAAAAGTAGTGAGAGAAACTTAGAACACAGGAAAGCAAGCATAGAGAAGAGTTTCTTGTCTCAATCTTGGTACTGCCGTGCCAAAATGAAGCCCAGGGATGGTTAAAAACAGATCCTAGGGGCCGAGCACCTTGGCTCAGGCCTGTAATCCCAGCACTTTGGGAGATCAAGATAGGAGGATTGCTTGAGGCTAGGAGTTCGAGACCAGCCTGGCCAACATAGTGAGACCTCATCTCCAAAAATAAAAACTTAAAAAAAATTTAAAAATCAGAAACAAAAATACAGATCCTAGGGAACAGAGCTTTGAGGTTCCCTGTGGGATCTTGGCCTGACTCTTGGGAGATGAAGAAGTCCTTGGTAAGTTTGAAAATATCTACAAGTGCCATCTATTCAGGGGACTAAATGTGATTTCTTTTCACTGCCCAGTGGCTGGATGGTTATTGGTGGTCCTACCATCTTGCTCATGTTCAAGTTTGGTCGTGTAGATGAAGACCCCAGCTTCCCAGCTCTGAGGGTTTCTTTTCCCTCAGGCCATTCATAATTTAGCTAACATTCTAGTCCATTGACCAGCACGCATTTTGAAAGGTGAGCTGGCAAGCCTGTAACTGTGTGCAAGGTTGTTCTCATTTAGGCTCCAGGAAGGATACAGTTTCCCCATAAGAAAGAAAAGTGGGCGAGAGGCTGAGGCGGGAGGTCGCTTGAGTCCGGGAGGCAAAGGTTGCAGTGAGCTGAGAACCATGCCACTCACTACCTTCCAGCTTGGGTGACAGAGTGAGACCCCATCCCCCCCCCCCAAAAAAAAAAAAGAAAAGAAAAAAATAAATGAAAGCAAGGAACTATTTATATGAATCTTTTAATGAAGGATTTACCAATCTGATAGGTACGAAACGCCTTTTCCTCCTGAATGAGTAACTATGTCAGTCAATGTTGAGGGTCTGCAGAACCTATAAAAAAATGCTTTCTTTGGTCTCTCAGTTTTAACACATGCTGGGGCTTGGGCCTGCCTCTGACAGACTGGGGAGGAGTAGACACATTCCAGAGACCACGTCTTGGAGTGTTATCTCTTCCCCCACCTCAAATCCTCACCCTCCACTTTATCTGTCTTTAGCACAAATGCAGAGACCTCCTAGGGAAGTGTGAAGGGATGGGTTTTCGTCAGGTTTGGGGAAGGAAGGGGAATAAGATGAGCCCCAAAGAAAGATGGGGGTCACTTGGAATTTTTAGATGACACTCTTTTGTTATACTTTTCGTGTGTTGTGTATTATGTCCTACAAATCATGCATTTGTTACAGTAAGCCACAGTGTGTATGTGTGTTTGCCAAGTGCTGCTTGGCCAAAACAGTGTTAAATAAAATTGTAAGAAATGCTACCAGGGCCTTGCATGGGTTATTTAATTCTATCAATGATAAACAACGTTAATGTGTAGCATCTCAGTTGGCACAATATCATGTTTCATTTATATATGCTGAGATATATTTAAGCATGAAAGATACAGTTTTCCAACATATATATTTCTCAGTGATTACTCAGGGGAAGTGTGATAGAAACAGCAGAAACCTTTCTCTCTCAATAAACCTGCATCCTGCAAACACAGACTGCCAGTCACACTTAGCCACATGGCCAGCCAGCCATGTACATATTTTCGTATACATGCCTTCACAGGTAAGTGTAAATGTAGATTTTAGAAATGTAGATTCAGATTTCTGTACTGATACACGATTCTAGATACATGTAGCAGCACACACAGGCAGCTCTTCAAAGTCTTTGTTACATTTACACATTTTCTCACACACTTACCTATCCTGCTGCATAGATGGATGCTAACAGCAACATGCATATCATCCCACATGTGGATATGTATGTGTACACATGTTGGTACACTCACTGCCAAGTGCTGATGTGCCCGGAAGGGTGTGTGCCCACATGCAGGAGACTGTTCTGCCCAGTCTCCTCCTGAAATGTGCATTTGTGTGTACGTGCACATTTGCACACACACATGCACACTCCTCCCCACCCCTGCTCTGGGGAGTACACTAAAATTCACTGACACGCTCCATATGGCCATGGAGCAGCAGCTGCCCTGTTACTCTTGGAGGCTCCAGACCTGGTGGACAGTTTTTTTGACCTGGGAACTGTGTGTTTGCCCTATGAACCCTGAGGCCTTCAGGATGGGAAGCCTGGAGGATCAGGGTCAAGATGCCAGCCTGTCTAGCCTCTGATGAAAATAATATGAAAACGCAGGAGTGGGACAGGGGGTTGGGTAGCTGGTCTCTGCAGACAGATGCCTCCAAAAGAGGATCGACCTTTTATTTGCTCATTTGACAAACATGTCAGAGAGGTATATAGGAGTCAGGATGCCTGATCAGCTTCTCTGATCCTGATTCTACTGCCAGTTAGCTGTGTGGATCTAGACAACCTGCTCTCTAGGCCTCAGTTTCCACATCTGTAAAGAACGGGCCTCAGGCTGGACGTGGTGGCTCATGCCTGTAATCTAGGTACTTTGGGAGGCCAAGGGGGGTGGATCACCTGAGGTCAGGAGTTTGAAACCAGCCTGGCCAACATGGCGAAACCCCGTTTCTACTTAAAATACAAAAATTAACCAGGCGTGGTGGCAGGCACCTGTAATCCCAGCTACTCGGGAGACTGAGGCAGGAGAATTGCTTGAACTCGGAGGGCGGAGGTTGCAGTGAGCCAAGATCACGCCACTTCACTCTGTCCCCTCCCCACCAAAAAAAAAAAAAAAGAATGGGCCTGGATGGGCAGTTCTCAACCTTGGATGCACGGAGGAATCATCTGGGGAGCTTTCAAAAAATACAGATATCTGGGCTCCACCCCAGACCAGTTAGATCAGCATCTCTGGGAGGTGAGTCCCTTGCTTTTTTTTTTTTTTTTAAAGCTCCCTTGGTGATTCTATGTTTAACCAAGGTTGAGACCCAGTGGCTGAGATGGTCTCCAAGGCTCTTCTAGACCAAAAGCTCTATTTCCATACAAAAAGCACTGTACTGGGTATCAGGGCACCCGCTGAAACATCTACATTTACTTGTATAAGGTCATTAAAAGTTATTAAAAATTATTCTTCTTTCAGTTTAGGCAAAGAATAATTTCAAACAAAGTATATTTATCCTGGAAACACTCATACTTGCATTTCCAGCTCTCTTTCTGTGTCTTTGTTTTCTTTCCAATTTATCTCTCTCTGACTCACTCATCAAACATTAATTATATGCCACATATACAAATACTATACGTGGGGATCTGATAAATGTGATAGATACCTTTGCTACCCACACATATTTCCTGGCTAGCTTCTCACCCAAGCTGTTGGATGGCATAATATTTTTAGCAGGGTAAGTGATAAGGCACAGGCTCCAGGAGGAAAGTTTTCTCCCCCCACACCCCAAGCCCAGCTGTGAGTGAGAGAACACCAGCCCCCAGGCCCGTGCCCCAGTTCTGGAGGCTGGCATGGTGCTGAAGAACGCATTGAGCTGCGTGTCCTAGAAAGCTGCTCTCAGACCTGGGCCTTTGGGAATCCCACATTAATATTCTCCACTAACAGTTCCCCAGGCAGGGCCAGTCCCCCTTGAAAACAAACCTGCTCCGTGACCACACCTGCCAGAGAAGACTGCCTCTCATCCACAGTAGCATGCAGAAGGCAAAACTGAGACAAGACAGACTGAGCTGCCGCCTGCAGGCCCCTTCTCTGTTGGAGGATGTTTAGGAGAGTATGGGGCAGGGCTTCTGCCTCTCATCTGCGGTGGGATGGAGGAGAGGGTCTTCATTCTGCGTGGAGGGCCTCCACTTTTCCCTCCATGTAATCACTCACTCAGGCCTCCGAGAGAAACTCAGACGGGAGCCTGCTTCTCTCTTTCCCTCTCTCCCTTTAGCTCCACTGGCCTGCAGAGTTTTGGATGAGTTTTCTTTAGGAAAGTTGTCCCAACGTGGCCACGGTGGCGGCACTTCTGTCCAGGCGAGTGCCAGAGTAGGGATCGAGGCTGAGACCCATGGGTTTGGTCTCTAACCCTCTCATTCACTCCTGTTTGCTGCCTGTGTCTTTGTTTATCTCTGTATTCTCCCCCCTCCCTTTCATTTCGTCTTCTCCCCTGATGACATACGGAGTCAAGTCCTGGCCACCAAGGTGGCCTTGAACATAGCGTAGGAGAGGTTGCTGGGCACAGCGGACCTCTCATGCCATGCCCAGTCCCTCTTCTCCCCTCCCCTCTCCTCTTGCATAGAGGATGAGTTTGGTGCTGAGGAGGGAGAGGCAGCAGGGGATCCTCAGATTCTAAACTCTGATCCAGGGCCCAGCTTCCTAGGCTTGAGTCCCTTCCCAGGGCCCACCTCCCCTTGGGCCTGGGGAACGTCACACCCCAGGAAGTGATGGATTCCCCAGGCACCTTCAAAGAGCTCTGCATTTGTTTGCAATGCAGACCTTGAATCTTGCTCTGGTCATAAATGTTGTTTATTTTGACTAGGACCTACTGAAAGGGACTGAGAGGTATAGAAGGCAAAGAGAGAATTCTGTGGGGGAGATCATAAAACCATTAGCAAGGCAGGGCTTCTAGGGGTCACAGGATCACAGACGTTTTCTGGCTGGAAGGAGCATAGGCCATCAGGAAGGTCAGAGATGACCACTTTGTCAGCAAAAGGCCTTCAGGGGCCACACAGGGCTAGGGTGGGGGTCTTTGGGCCTCTTGTGTGTGGACTTTTTCTAGAAAGTGGACCTAAGATATGGGGTCATGACCCCCCAGTAACCTTATGCCAGGCCGGGGAGGCCAATCTTGCTGAATCTGATGGATTTGCCCTCCTGGTGGGAAGAACCAGTTGCTTGGCTGTGTAGCAGAGCCTCCTATCCTACGGAGCGGGCACAGCTCCTGGGTGGAAGATTCTGCTTCCAGCAGCTCCTGGGGAAAAGACTTTGCTTCCACTGTTATTGATGGAGCAGCTGTATGTGCCGGGGGTGTGCCTGATGCTCTTCTAGTACCTTGTCTTATTCACCCTTCGAGACAATGCTTGAAAGAGATGTTTTCATCTCCATTTTGCAGATAAGAAAACTGAAGCTCAGAGAGGAGAGGTGGTTTGTCCAAGGTCACACAGCAAGTTAGTGATAAGGCTGGGAGTAGGCTTTAAGACTTGGGACTCTTTCAACCTAATCTTCTCCACGTCTCTTCTCTTCTTCACCATCCACTGTGGTCTGGTCTTCTGCAGCCTGAGAGAACAAATGGGAGTAGGGTTCCCCTCCCTCTAAAGCATACGTTGGGCTGACAAAAAACTCAGGAACAAACTTCCTTCTTTTTTTTTTGAGACAAGGTGTTGCTCTGTCACCCAGGCTAGAGTGCAGTGGCATTATCATGGCTCCAACTCATGGGTCCAACCTGTCCTCCCACCTCAGCCTCCCAAGTAGCTGGGACCACAGGAACATGCCACCATGCCTGGCTAATTTTTAAATTTTTTATAGAGATGTCTCCCTATGTCACCCAGGCTGGTCTTGAACTCCTGGGCTCAATCAATCCTCCTGCCTTAGACTCTCAAAGTGCTCAGATTACAGGCGTGAGCCACCGTGCCCAGACTGCAAACTTACTTCTTGTAGGGGGAACAGCAGAGTCTTGGGCCCCTTCCAGTCCCTGGCATAGACCTGGCTCACTCTTCAGAGAATGTGCTCCCGTGAATCCAGTCCACAGTCAGGTAGCTATCCTGGTTGCCTTTCACTCGCGGTGTGACTCAGAGCAAGTCACTTCGCCATTCTGAATCACACCTTCCAGATCCACCTCCAGACCTGGGGGCTCTGTGGAAGGTGAGGCTTGGCGGAGGCGGTGGCAAGCGGAGCCCTCTTGGGCTCCTGTTTGGTGTGATAGCTCAGGGCTGGGCAGGAGGAGAGGAGACTTGGTTTTGCCCCTAAACCTGACCCAAGTTACATAAAGATTCTTCAAAAGCAGGCAAGGCAGGGCTTGGTAAGATCCCCGCTGAGCCCGTGAGAGGCAGAGAGCCAGGGCAGAGGCAGCTTAAGTAGCAGTTCTTCCCTGATCCCCTGACTGTGTAATCCAGTTGCTCAGAGAATGGAAAATCCCTTTCGCCTCCCCTGGCCCCCTCCCCCACAAAGGCCTCCTAATAGGCCTGCCAGCTTTGGGGTGCTAATCTGCCCAGACATCACTCTGTGAGCAGGTTGCCCAGGGTTCCAATCCCAGCCGCCCCACAGTGGGAGACGGGGAAGGCTGGGGGGGGAGGTGGTTCTGGGGAGTTGAGTGTGGGGGATTGCCTGCTCTCTGGCCTGCCCAGAAGATCAGAGAAACAAACAGGCTCTGTGCTGAAAGAAACTTTGGGGATGGAGACAGGGCACAGGATTGGAGGGAGGTGGGCAACAGGGCTGGGTCCCCTGGCAGAGGTGCCTTGGGCGGGGCTTATTATGAAACAGTCACTTCATCCGCCAAGCTCCTTTCATTTTTACTTAAAAAGGGCCCCCTCTCCAGCAACTTCACCTCCCCACCCCCTCCACTTTCACCCATCCATCCACTGAGCCGCTGACAGCTGCCCTGCGGGTGAACTCCTGATGGCCCCGCGGCTGGGGCTGGAGCGATACTGGAGGGGCTCAGGCCAGATCACTGCCCCCTCCAGCCCTCCACCCTCACCTCCCAACACACTCACTCCCTCCAGACAGGCCCACCTCCGTTCCCCTGAGTCAGCCAGAGAGAGAAGAAAATGAAGGAGGCGACAAAGCAGAAAAAAGGACCTGGAGGAGGATGAAAAGAAATAAACGAAGAGTGGAGAAGAGGAAGAAAAAATCAAACAGAGAAGGAGGAAAAGGGAGGAACCCGAGAAGGAAGGAAAGAGAGGAGGAAATGAAGTACAAGGAGAAGATGGAAAAGCAAGAGGAGAAAGGAAAGAAGGAAGGACGAAGAGAGAGAGAGAGAGAGCAGAGGCTGGAAGGCTGGAGCCCAAGCCCAGGCTATCATCCTTAATAGCTGAAGATGCTGAAGGGAGGGGAAAAAACAGGGTTGGGGAGGACTGGCGGGAGGAGGAGACCGCACAGGCAGGAAGGGAAGTACGAGGTTGCTCCAGGTACGACGCATGAGCCTGGATGGAGCCTCACCCACCCAGCTCCCAGCTCTGGAAACACAGCCCTCCCTCTGGACGAAGGTCCGTCGGTGCAATGCCGCAGACTATGTCCACAGCCATGCAGGCTGCAGGCAGAGGAATCTCTCACTTGGGGTGATCAGAGTTGTGGGACTGGCTGGATGGAGCCCTATGGTCCCTTCCTAGGATGTCAACAGTGTCCGCCCCAGGCTGCATGACCATGCCAGTCTCAGCTGGCTTCACCACCTGCAGCGTCTGGGTCCTGCCTGCTCCCTTTGGTTACAGTTAGAAATTTCTCCTGATTTGAGATTTTATCTTACAATGGACTGGGCCTTAAAGACCAAGTACTTTCCACCTCCTCATTTTATAGATGCGAAACAGGCCTGGATAGGGGAAGAAACTTGTTTACAGTCACATTGTGAGTTAACGGGGCGCTCTGCCTTTCTGAGACCAAGGCTGAGACAATAGCCAGAGAGGACAAGGGAGTGTGGTGTCTCTGCAGAGGGCTCAGCATTTGATTCCCTCTGCTGGGAACACAGCCACAGCATTTTATATCCTAGATGAGAGAAAACATTTGTGGCTACGATAGTTCCCGTATTTTAAGTACCTACGATACACCAGCTTTGTATTATTCTCAATAATTCCTCATACGTATCCTGTCATGTAGATATTCCATGCCCTGCATTTACAGAGAAATAAACCAAGGCCCAGAGAGGTTGAGTAATTTGTCTGAGGTCACACAGCTAGGAATTTGAGCCGGGATTTGCTCAAAGCTCATGCTGAATCTCTTATGCCATGCTGTCTCTTGGGTGTCCATAGCCAACACTCTTCTTGCCTACCTCATTCCTACCCCACCACCCCATACATAGCCCAGGGATTAAATCTGAGGCGTCCGCATGGCAGCTGGAACTGATATTGCCAGGGAGAACGCAGCTGGGTGGACCTGACCATGTCTCCTCATCTCCCCTCAAAGACCCCACAAAGACAAGGGGAAGGTCCCCTGAGACTCTGTATGATTTATCTGATGATATTGTTATTTTATGGGATGGGCCATAGAGGTGTCAGGAAGCAAGTTCGCTGTAAATCTCTTTTCTCTGCTCCCTTTCCCTCTGTGCGTCCCCTCCTGGGATTTATGGTGAAATCTGTTCAGAGCTAGGGACTTGGGGCTTTGAGTTCAGGCTTGGGGTGGTACGGCAAGGGACCATACATCTTCCTTCTCTGGGATCTGCTAAAAGTGTGCTATCCACGCCCCATCACGAGCTGCAGCATTGAGTCCACAAAGCCCTTATTAAGATCTCCATGGCACTCGAATAGCTCTGCAGACAGAGCACATGACCTGCAGCGGAGATGTGTTATCTGGACCCACCCATAGGCTGGTGGCTCATGTGTGGCCCCCTCACTGGTGGGCATGAGTTTCTGAATCCAGCCAGGAACCCGGGAACAGAGCCCACTGGGAGCAGATGTGTGACCCCCACACAATAGCTGAGGCCAGGAAGAAGTGGCGGGGCTGGGGGTGCTCCTCATGGAGTGGCAGGTCAGGGGCTAGCTGGAAAGGAACCTGCTTCTGGGTCCTTTCTGAGATGGGGGTGCACAGGAAGGAAGGCACCTTGAAATTTACTCCCTGCCCCGGGGCAGGCAGACTCAAAGTGACTGGCCCTGCAAACACTGCTATGGGCTCTGTCACTAGGGGTGAACACAAGGTCACACACTTGAGAGGGCAGATGAAGGCTGGGCACCCTATCCACCTTCACACTTCTCCCCTCCTTGGGGGCTTTCACGGCTGCAAACGCTGGGCTGATTGTCCTGAGCTGAGCTTGTCCAGTCGGAGGCCAGTATGTGCTGGTTGCCGCCAGAGGCCTAAAGACAGCTCAGTCCAGGGAGGGAAGAGACAGGAATGAGAGGAGGGCAGAGGAGGGGAAAAGGAGGGAAAGGAGGAGTTAAGAAGGGGAGGGGAGGAGCAGAGAGAAGAAAGGAGGAGATACTAGCAAAAGCCTTTGCTGACCTGCCCCCCACCCAGACCTCTCCTCCACTGTGATGAGAAATCTTCTCTCTTCACAGCTCCTTAGAGGGTGCTAGTGTGGCCTCCCGCCCATGGTGGCTTCCAGTATTCATGAGCCAGTTGTTGCAGAGGAATTTCTTCAAACAGTTCACGGCCCCTGGATGATGCATCTTGAGCACCCATGACTCCCCACAGTCCCAAGTCCGGTGTGCAGAATCTTAGGGAGGGCTGGGTGAATCCTGGCTAAATGAATACAGAGAAAAGAAAAGGGGAGAAAAGAAAAGAGTGGATACCAGGTGTCTCCCCCACCCCGTCCTCACCCTGCTCATCTCCTGACTGCCTGAACCAGGGCTGTGCTGTGTCTCCGGTTAAATATGTGGAATTATCTATTACAATACTTCGATATTTATTACATTGATTTCGCTTTAAATGCTTTGTAAATCATAGCAAAAAATAATGGCCTTCCAACAGAGAGTCATATACCGTAATCAACTGGAAGAAAGTCGGCATTGTAATTTAAAATAAAAAAAAAATCCTTATGTGAGTCTCTCGTTTAAATTAAGAGACAGGACGTGATTCAAATAATAAGACCCAAGTGAGGCTGGTTTTTCTTGGCAAATTAGTAGAGGTTTTAACTGGAACTGAAAAGGTGTTAAGGTGGAACACTGACCTTATTAGACCTTAATTATTTTCTGTTGTTACATTCCTGGAGCCGAGGGTTTTTTTTTTTTTTTTTCTTCCAAAGTGGCCATGTTAAACCTCATCTCAGGAACTTTGGCTTTAGAGGGATATCACTTCTCAAGAGGCATTAGTGGGATCAAAAGCAGACACTTCACCAGTGTCCCTTTTCTCCATCCTCGAGTTTCATGGGCACCCAGAATTGCTGGTTTGGAGGCAACGTTCTTGTCATTGAAAGCTGAGAATTTGCCCCACTCATGTCCCTGATTCCTTTAGCTTTTCACCTGTGGCCTTCCTAGTGGTAGCCTCCTCTCCCTGGATCTAGCTTCAGCCCAGGCTGATGGAGCCAGCATCCACCTGGCCAAGAGAGAGGAGAGGGATGTGTGTGTGTGTGTGTGTGTGTGTGTGCGTGTGTGTGCATGTGCATGTGTGTGCTGATTAGTGGGACACAGTGGGCAGCATTTTCCTCACCATGTACTGCAACCTTCCTATTCCATGGCCAGAATTGGCTGATCATCAGTCCCAAAGCTGACCAGGCCCAGCCCAAGATGCCCACAGCACTTAGAGATAAAAAATGGAGCAAATGCCACCCCCTTAAATGGAAATCATGCAAGTCAACGGCCTAGCACTGTGCCTGGCCTGGGGAGGCCTCCAACCGTGGTAGTTTTATTTTTGCTGGGAGGAAGAGCACTCGGCAGAGGGTTCTTTTCACTTGCTTCCAGACTCCGTCCCACATGCCCTGATGGCCCTGGGATGGGGTGCAGCGGTAGGGAAGAAACAGCGAGCCCCAAGAGTCCTCAGGACAGACATCCATTCTGCAGCCACACGCCCCTCCCTGAAGATAACCCACTTGAGCTCTTTTTACTAAACGCCATTGGCTCCCATCCCCGCCCGGCCTCCAAATCAACTTTGGTCTGATTAGGGTGATGGAGAAATTTTTCCGAGGCTGGGTCTCTTGGGGACCATGTCTGGTGGTTCATCACTATCCCAGGGAAGGTCGGGGTGGGGGTGGAAGATGACATTGAATCAGTGAGAAAGGTCTGAGGGTGAGCAGAACCTGTTAGGCCATCACAGGTGGGACAGCTCCCCCAAGGAGGAGGAAAACCAAGGCTTTCAATGGTTGCCTATCAGCGGAGAAGTGGGGCCAGCGCTCTGTAGAGGACCTCCAAAATCCTGGAACATCAGGTTGAAAGGATTTTAGGGCCATCTCAGCATACCCCCTTGCTTTGTGGAAGGGGATGCTGAGGCAATCTGAAATGATCAAACACCCTGCGTGACTGTCCAAGAGTGGGGGCAGTGTTGAGATGGCAAAGGAGGGGACACAAGAGTTATGGGTGCTGTGGCCTCTGACCTGGAGGCAATCTTGCTCCAGCTGAAGGGGCCCTGGCACCTCAACATGCAAAGACCCACCTTCAGTCTTGGCATAAGTGGGTGAATCCTTGCTTCTGGCCAGTTGGAGTGACCCTTTCTGGATCCCGGTGACATCTCTCATCACCCAGAAAGGCCACATGGATGAAGGAGGGCATGCTGGGAGGAGTCAGATGTCTAGGCTTCAGCCCTGCATGATGCAGGGAGCACTCCCCCTTTCTTTTATTATTATTATTATTATTATTGTTTATTATACTTTAAGTTCTGGGATACATGTGCAGAATGTGCAGCTTTACTACATAGGTATACATGTGCCATTGAGGTTTGCTGCACCCATCAACCCATCATCTACATTAGGTATTTCTCCTAATGCTATCCCTCCCCTGGCCTCCTACCCCCCAACAGGTTCTGGTGTGGGTTGTTCCCCTCCCTGTGTCCATCTGTTCTCATTGTTCAACTCCCACTTATGAGTGAGAACATGCGGTGTTTGGTTTCCTGAGAATGATGGTTTCCAGCTTCATCCATGTCCCTGCAAACGACATTTTTTATGGCTGTGTAGTATTCCATGGTGTATATGTGCCACATTTTCTTTATCCAGTCTATCATTGATGGGCATTTGGGTTGGTTCCAAGTCTTTGCTATTGTGAACAGGGCTGCAATAAACATACGTGTGCATGTGTCTTTATAGTAGAAACACTCCCCCTTTCTAAACCAGCTTCCTCCTGGACCCACTTTCCTAACGCAGCGTGTGGCTGATGAGAATTTGCTGGGAGGCTAGTCGCGTAATAGCTTTGTAAACTGTGAAGTGCCGCACAGGTAGGAGGGACTGTCGTGGCCAGCCCGGATAGCCAACCCAGACATCGAGAAGAGACTTAATCAGACATTCATTTGCGGGCCCAGAGTGAGCTTCTGGCTTTTACCTCCCTCTTTTCTTTTTTTTTTTCTTTCTGTTAATAGTTTTTAATTTTATTTTATTTTTTATTATTATACTTTAAGTTCTAGGGTACATGTGCACAACGTGCAGGTTTGTTACATATGTATACATGTGCCATGTTGGTTTGCTGCACCCTTACCTCCCTCTTTTCTACCTTCCTTGTGGCTTAACTCCAAACTCTGCCCCACCAGGGAATGGGACAAGGGAAGGAGCTTAATCCTCCCAATAATATGCCTCCGAGATAGGTATCAGCGTACCCATGTTACAGATAAATAAACCGAGGCCAAGAGAGATTAAATAACCCTACCCTACAGCTGCTGAGAGGCAGCACTGGGATATGAACCCAAGTCACTCTGACTCTAGATACATCCGAATCCCAAGGTGGGAGGTAATAGCACACGGTGGAATGTGAGCTACATGAGGGCCGGGATTCATAGACGATTTGTTCACTCCTGTATCCCCCAGCCCCTGAAGCAGCACCTGACACTGTCAACAGTCAATATTTTAAAATAATACATATTGGCTGTGTGCAGTGGCTCACACTTGTAATCCCAGCACTATGGGAGGTCGAGGTGGGCGGATCACCTGAGGTCAAGAGTTCGAGACCAGCCTGGCCAATATGGTGAAACCCTATCTCTACTAAAAATACAAAAGCTTAGCCAGGCATGGTGGCGGGCACCTGAAATCCCAGCTACTTGGGAGACTGAGGCAGGAGAATCACTTGAACCTGGGAGGGGGAGGTTGCAGTGAGCCAAGATCACGCCACTGCACTCCAGCCTGGGCATGACAGAGAGATACTGTGTCTCTAAAATAAAATAATGAACATCAACATTCATGTAAAAGTTTGGTGTAGCCAAAGTGAGCTAGGAATAAAAAAGTTATTAGGAGCTATATCTTACATCACCGTTTTACAGAGAGCTCTGTGTGGTGGATAATTTGAGGTGGCATTTCTTTTTAAAGATAGAGATGGGGTCTTGCTACGTTGTCCAGGCTAGTCTCGATCTCTTGGCTTCAAGTGATTCTCCCGAATGGGCCTCCCAAAGTGCTGGGATTACAGGTGTGAGCCACGGGGCTGGGATTACCTGCGTGAGCCTCTGGGCTGGCTAGGGGTAGCTGTTGACTGTTCACGGTAGTGGTTTCTCTGGCCATGACAGAGGTTTGGGCCTCAGAGAGTAGTTGAGTAAAAAAGAAATAGCATTAGCAGTGAAGTAAAATCTCTGTGGACATATATAGATTATATTAAAATTACGTCATAGTGGCAAATCCTACTTTGCCCCTTGGTAGGCCCCTTGGGAAGATCTTATGGAGAAGAGAACACTGCATGCTTTCAAAAAAAAACCATTACAGCCTTTAATTTTATATATATAAAGATATAGGACCTTGATGCAAGGAAACCAACTTTTAATTCATCCTGTTTATTTATTTATTTTGAGACAGAGTCTCACTCTATCGCCCAGGCTGGAGTACAGTGGCATGATCTCGGCTCACTGCAACCTCCACCTCCCAGGTTCAAGTGATTCTCCTGCCTCAGCCTCCCGAGTAGCTGGGATTACAGGCACGAACCACCATGCCAGGCTAATTTTTGTATTTGTAGTAGAGATGGGGTTTCACCACGTTGGCCAAGCTGGTCTTGAACTCTTGACTTCGGGTGGTCTGCCCACCTTGGCCCCCCAAAGTGCTGGGATTACAGGCATGAGCCACTGTGCCCAGCCCCCAATTTTATTTTTACTGAGCACCTACTACATGCCATGCACTGGGTTAAGCCCTGGCAGGTTCAGAGATGTCCAAGGGATGGCCCTTAGCTCTAAAGAGCATCTCAAGGCCAGGGCCCTTAGGGAGCCCTCCCTAGGGAGAGCCAGGGGCAGCAAGGCATGCTCAGGGGCTTGCTCTGCCCAGTGTGGCTCTGTCTGCTCTCATTCCGGGTGGGTGGGAGGGTCAGCTTGCTGCAAGAGATCAGCCTCGGGGTGTCTCTCTTTCTCCTGTCTCTCCCTCACCTTCCACGCTCCACCCCCTCCTCTGGCTGATTGAAAAGGTGCAAGGGGGAATCTGAGAGATTCTGTGCTGTTTGTTTTGGGTTCAATGGAATCTCATTTACACGTGTTAATTGCAACTAATTGGCACTAATTGGATGAACAGGAAACCCTCTGGGAGCACTCATACCTTTAATTTGTAGTAAATATCATTAATTAACATATGCTAATTAGAGCCAATTAACATTGATTAAGAGTTGCCAGCTACTTGGAAAGTATAACTCTGTGTCCTCCTTTCTTTATTGTCTGAAGTCAGCACAAAATATGATAGATGAAGTCTGAGGAGAGGAGAGGACGGCGCATGGAGTCGGGTGGCATCTCCCAGTGGAGGGCATCACGGCTCCAGCAGTCCTCACCCAAGCTGGACACTTAGAGGATGGCACCACCCTGACCTTCCCCAGGGAAAAGGGGTCTGCAGGGGAAGGGCCCTGCAAGATTAGCATTTCTCAGGGAGCGGGAAGGAGCAGATGGTGGGAGGTTCTGGGTGCTGAGATGTTCTCCCTTTTGCCTGGCCCCCAGATGGCAGACCCAGCCAGGGTGGGTTGAAGCAGGACTGGAGGTCAGCTGGTGGGGAGACTGGGGCCACTGAGAGCAAGGAATGTTTGGGACTCCTCCTCCAGAGATGAGGGGTGGTGAGCTACCCACTGCCCATTGACCCAGTACCATCTGGCATGGGGCGTATGTGTGTGGCCAATTGGAGTGACCCTTTCTGGATCCCAGTGACATCTCTCATCATCCAGAAAGGCCACGCAGATGAAGGAGGGCATGCCAGGAGGAGTCAGAGGGGCATGTGTGTGTGTGTGTGTGCACAAAGCCTCCTCCATCTGACATGGATGTATGAATGGGGATATATCTCCTCCATCTGACACGAGGTGTATACATGATAGGACCACCTCTGCCAGACATCTCCTTTGAGAGTTTTTGAGATATTTTTTACTGAAGACTAGGATGCTGTTCAAACTTCCCAGGGTATGGGTGTCAGTTAAAAAAAAAAAAAAAGTCATTTGCTTGAGAGCCAGAAGGCTTTTAGTTTCCACTTTCAGTTCTGTTACTAACTAATTATGGGACCCTTGGGATTCATTTAAAAAACATATACATTGTTTTATTTTAGTCTAATTACAAAAGAAATAAATGTTTATTGCAGACCTCACCCTCTCCATTGCTTCCTTCTGTAATGGGCTTCTGAGGCCCCGCCCTTCCTCTTCTATAATATTCACCTTGTCGTTTTGTGTTCAGTGTCCATCTTCATCAAGACGCTGTGAGTTTCCCGAAGACAGGGTTTAAGTCTGTTTTGTTCATTGTGCTATTTCATAGACACTAAAAATACTTGCTGGCTAGGTGCGGTGGCTCATGCCTGTAATCTGAGCACTTTGGGAGGCCGAGGTGGGAGGACTGCTTGTGTCCAGGAGCTCAAGACCAGCCTGGGCAACATAGAGAGACCTTGTCTCTATAAAAAATAAAAAATTAGCTGGGTCCAGTGGTGGATACCTGTGGTCCCAGCTACTAGGGAGGCTGAGGTGGGAGGATCACTTGAGCCTGGGAGGTCAAGGGTGCAGTGAGCTGAGATCATGCCACTGCACTCCAGCCTGGGCAACTGTGAGACCTTGTCTTCATAAAATTAAAAATAAATAAAAATGAAAATACTTGTTGCACGAATGAGTGAATGAATGAGTAAAACAAAAACCATCTGTAATTTCTACCACCACAGAGAAAAATGACATTTGGGATGTGTGTGTGTATGTGTATATATATACCAATATCTACAAATAAAGCATGTCATATGTAAAGCGCGTGCACACACACACACACACACACACACACACACACACACGGCTGTCCCAAAAGGCTTAGTGTAGTTTTTGCTTTAATAACTTCAAAAGTGTAAATGCTACAAACTTTAAAGAACAAAAAAAAATCTAAAACCTTAATAATTTCAAATTATTATACACTTAGCATTGCGCCCTCCAGAAAGGCTGAACTTGTTTACAGTTCCATTAGCACTGGATGAGAATGGGGGTTCCTCAGATTCCAGCCAGCCCTGGGCACTGCTTCTCTCTTTGAGCCACGAGGTAAGTCATTAAGCCCTTTTACTCATCTGCGGAATGGGGCCAGTGACATCAGCACTACTTAACCCTCCTGGCCTCTCATGTGGGAGAATGGGGGTGATTTTGTGACCCAGAGACAGGAGTGTTTGTTCTTCAAGAGATTTGAGTGTTATAGCTCCCAGATTTGAGCTGCTGGCTCTGATGAAAAGAGATGGGGACCTGGTGGGACAGAACTTGGAGAAACCTCACCTCCAAGGGAACCTCTGTGGGTAGATCTTCATTCACCTAACTCAGAGAAATAGGGCTTCCCTGGAGGGGTTTGGGGTTCAGGACAAGGCAAATCATAAAGGCTGGAAAAGTCCCCCCATAGCACCACACAGGGTAAAGTGAGTTAAGACCCCCTGCTGTGGGACAGGCCCCTCTTCTATATTCTTACATGCGTTCATTCCTTTAATCTTCCCACAACCCAATGATGTAGGTTACTAGTATTAACCCATTTTGCAGATGAGGAAACTGAGGCTCAGACAGGTTAATTAACATGCCCTAGGTCACACAGCCACCAAGTGGCAGGGCTTCGATGTGAATGGAAGTTTAGA
This sequence comes from Hylobates moloch, assembly GCF_009828535.3. Taxonomy (NCBI): domain Eukaryota; kingdom Metazoa; phylum Chordata; class Mammalia; order Primates; family Hylobatidae; genus Hylobates; species Hylobates moloch. The sequence continues at coordinate 14,499,542 of NW_026652285.1, read as the reverse complement.
GCCTGTGCTGCCTTTTGTGTACTGCACCCTCCCTTACACCCACCTCTGGCTTGAGGAAGCTGTGGCTCCTGGGGTGGAAGCCCCAAGGCAGGGAGCCCCCTGCCCTGCCTAGGTCCCAGCAGCACCGCTGCCTGAGTCCAAGTGGACCCCCGTTCCCAGCTCCTTCCCCATGGAAATCTGAGGTCTGAGGGAGAGCTGCTGGCGAGGTTTACAGCAGCTTAATTACCAAAGTGATTTTAATTTGTTTTTGTTAATTGAAATCTCATTAAGCAAGTAATTTACTCCCACACAGCTTAGGAGTCCACAGTTCCATGGGTGAGGAGGCTAAAGGGGTTTTTAGAACTTGCCTTCATCTGGGGACTGTGCCTCTTACCTGATCCTGTGGCCTGTGTGCCTCTGAGTGTGTGTGCACACGGGCTTCCCACAGAAGGGTCCCCCGAGGGGACCAAGAGCACCCTTTCTCATTCTTTGCCCATGCCCCCCTGCCCCACTGCCACAGGGCTCTAGACCTTCCCTGCCTTGCCTGTTCCCCAGAGCGATGAGGAAAAAGTGAACCTGAGCTGTCCCTCTGCAGTGGATGTGTGTGCCCAGGTGTGTGGCATGCGGTGCAGACGCACACAGATACCGTTTCGTATTCACTTATTTTCGTGCCAAGTGCTGTTCTAGGCACCAAAGGTGCTGGGAGAAAAATGGGTCTTCACTTCCTATAGTAAATAGCTCCTTTGCCCCAAATGGCCTCGGGGACAGAGGTCATCCAGGAAAGAGGCAGTTTCTGGGCTGGCTTCTCCCCTGTCTCAGCCTATACAAGTGCCCCCACCTCTCAAGATCATGTTGTGGCCACTTTTCCAAAGAGCATTCTCTCCCTGTGTCCTCCAGATGCACTGCCTTTCTCCTCGGTGTGTTTCTACTGAGTTGTGTGGGTCCCTCCTCTCGATTCATTCTTCTGTGTACCAGAGAGACGTGCTTCTCTTGCTAGCTGGACTGAAGCACTGTGAGGCAGAAACCTTGCTTTATTTATCCAACCTGAGATGCAGAAGACAGAAATTCTTCAAAACCTGTGCCTTACAGGTGCTGTTTAACTATTGCGCAGCAAATGAATGGATGAGTTGTGTCCTGCCCCTCCTTTAGAATGCAGCTGAAATGACACTTTTTTGGCAGGGGACGGCGGCGCACAACTAAGATTTGTAAACACTGTTTTTTTAAATTGGGGTAGAATACGCATAACATAAAATTTACCATTTTCCACCATTTTAAAGTGTTCAGTTCAGCGGCATTAAGTACATTCACATTGTTATGCAACCATCACCAATGTCCATCTCCAGAGCTTTCTCATCATCCCAAATTGAAACCCTGTACCCATTAAGCAATAACTCCCCATCTTTCCTCCCTCAGCTTCTGGCAACCACCCTTTTACTTCTTTCTCCATGAATTTCGGTCCTCTTGTACCTCATGGAAGTGGAACCCTGCCATGTTAATCCTTTTGTGTCTAGCTTAGTTCTGAAATGGCACTTTTGTTTTTTTGAGATGGAGTTTCACTTTGTCACCCAGGCTGGAGTGCAGTGGTGAGACCTTGGCTCACTGCAACCTCCACCTCCCGGGTTCAAGCGATTCTCCTGCCTCGGCCTCCTGAGTAGCTGGGATTGCAGGTGCCCACCACCATGCCTGACTAATTTTTTGTATTTTTAGTAGAGACGGGGTTTTGCCATGTCGGGCAGGCTGGTCTCGAACTCCTGACCTTGTGCTCCACCGCCCTTAGCCTCCCAAAGTGTTGGAATTAGAGGCGTGAGCCACCGTGTCCGGCCGTCACTTTTAAAGGGAGGTCTTTTCTGAACTCTGGACTCTGTCAGTTCACCTGTCACATGTTCCTGGGTCCCCTTCCATTATTCTCTCATGCAGCACAAGTCCTTGCCATTGTCTTCCTTCCCCACTGTAATCTCCAATAGGGCAGAGGACACTTGGCTTCTTCCGGGCTGGGGTCCTGGCTTAGATGTGATGGTTTTCAACAGGGTGTTTCACAGTGGGGCCACCACAGGCATTTGGGGAGGCCAATTCTTTTTTTTTTTTTAATTGAAACAGGATCTCGCTCTGTAGCCCATGCTAGAGTGCAGTGGCAAGAACACAGCTCACTGCAGCCTTGACCTCCTGAACTCAAGGGGATCCTCCTGCTTCAGCCTCCTGAATAGCTGGGACTACAGGTGCACACCAACACGCCTGCCTAATTGGCTTATTATTATTATCATTTGTAGAAATGGAGTCTCACCATGTTGCCCAGGTTGGTCTCGAACTCCTGGGCTCAAGCAACAGGAAGGCCAATTCTTCATTGAACGGGACTGTGTGGGCCATTTAGCATTCCTGGCCTTGCTTATTCAGTGCCTGTAGCACCCCCCAAATAATTGTGACAACCCAAACATACCCTCCACATCTTCCTACCTTCCCTGGGTGGGGTGGGAGTTTGAAACTAGTGCAATTGCCTGTACACTGCCGGGCACATAGTAGGGGCTCAGTGAACGTGTGTTGAAAAGGTGACTGAGAGTGTGTATGAGCCGTGCCTCTGACCTGGCTGGTGCTTCTCCGAGATGGGCACATGTGCATATGAGGCTGTGGCACGTGCCACTCCTCTGGCCTGTGCCCCTGGGTGTACTGTGCCAGCTGAGGATTCTGAGTCCTGCTGTAGACCAGGACCCTGCTTCTCTGGAGTTCTGTCTGCACTGGGTGTCCACATTTTTTGTCTCTTCTCATGGCCGCTGGCTGCCTCCTCCCTTTGCCCCTGACTATGGCCACTTGGTAGATTTCCAGGCCTGACATTTCGAACATGCAATGCCATATGTATTGCCACTCTCAGGTAATTATCACGTAAAATTAAGCTAGTCTTGTACATGAAACCAGCAATTAGCCAGGGATTGAAGGTCAGGGAGAGCTCGTTTATAGAGTCGCTAACAAAATGTTAAGTGGAAGTGTGTGTCAGATGGGCCAGGAGGCTGGATTAGCCAGGGTCGCAGCAGTGGGACTGGAGAGCTGGTGGAGACTCCTAGCTCTGTATTACTGGGCACAGAGGGAGGAGCTGGGGATTTATAGCTCACACTTTTCTCTTCCAGCTCTCAATCTGGGGCATGACTTTGAAGGGAAGATTGCTAAGCCTCCTAAATCCCGATACACACCAATGCCGTTTCCCCACTCATCTGGAAACCTGGTGGGTCCTGCCTAAACGCCTGTATGTCAATTCCACCTCCTGCTTGGCTGCCCACCACACCAGGATTTTCCACTCAAGGCTTTCAGATCTGCTTTGGGCACCTGAAGACAGAGTGAATCATCTTTCAAGAGTCAGAAACTTTGCATGTGCCATTCCCTCTGCTTAGAATGCTTTTCCCTTTCTCCCAACCGCTTTATAATCAGCCTGGAAAAATATTTATTTCTGTTCCTAAAATCTCAGATATCACTTCTGCAGGAGCTTTCCCAGATGCCTCACTTTATTCCAGAAGGAGCTATCGCCACTTTTGCCTGGCGAGTACGTTTTCATGGTTACACTGATACGCTATGGCAATTTATTGGCGATTTGTCTGTCTCCCCTACTCAATAGTGAATTATTCATCTATCCCTGGAAACCTGGAACTGCTCAATAAATGTTTGTGGTGTGAATATACATATTATTCTCTTCTGCCTTTTGTTTTTTTACATACCCTTCAAGGCCCTGCTCAGGCATCACCTCCTTTGTGTAGCTTTCCTGGATTCACTTCCCTGATAGAATTAATTATGCCTTCTACATTCCCATGGCACTTTGTGTGTGATTTCATTACAACACTTGCCAAATTGCTTCATAGTTTCTTATCGGTCTATCTGGGGCTACCACATTGCACAATTCCAGGGGACACAATTTACATTAAATCAAGCAACACAGAGATGGCACCTGTACTTGCCCACTAGGCAGTGACCTTCTGCAGAGCAAAGACCCCATGACTTTATTAACACCCTGCATACAATGTGCTTTTCTTGTCCACGTTAGTGTCCATTCAGAATAGGTATGCAATAAACATACAATGAACACATGTTTAATTATTCAACAGGGACAGGAGGTTCAGTGGAGAGAGCTGTAGAGTTGGAGACTGGGGACGTGGGTTCCAGTTCTAGATTGCTGTGCAGCCTTAGGTGAACCACTCAACCTTCCTGGTTCTCATCCTTTAAAATCAAGTCATATATGCTGAAGTGCCTAGGACAAAGTAGGTGCACAATGCGTGTCAGTTTTCCCCTTTTCTTCATCTGTAAAACGAGGAATTTTAATATTCCTTGTATTCTTCTTCTTTTTTTTTTTTTGAGATGGAGACTTGCTCTGTCACCCAGGCTGGGGTGCAGTGGTGCGATCTTGGCTCACTGCAACCTCCGCCTCCCGGGTTCAAGTGATTCTCCTGCCTCAGCCTCCTTAGTAGCTGGGACTACAGGCACCCGCCACCATGCCCCGCTAATTTTTGTATTTTAGTAGAGACGGGGTTTCACCATATTGGCCAGGCTGGTCTTGAACTCCTGACCTCGTGATCCGCCCACCTCAGCCTCCCAAAGTGCTGGGATTACAGGGATGAGCCACCATGCCCGGCCTATTCCTTGTATTCTTGTAGAATGATGAGGTCTCAGGATTGGAAGGAGTTTTGAAAGGGATGTGGCCTAACCCTTGGCATCTTTGGGAGGTGGTCATCGAGTTCCGGTTCGTGCATCTCTGGTAATGAACTACTTCCTCACAAAATAGGCTATTCCACCTTCAGACAGCTCTGCCTTGAAAAGAGCTCTATTGTCTGACTCTTGGCTTCCCAGAATCTCCACCATACGGACTGGTTTTGTATCATCAGGCTAGTCCCACTGCCTCAGATGATAGTCATAGACAGCGATCTGCTCTAGGCTCAAAGATGCCAGTTCTATTGGCATTCCTTATGTGACTTGATTTAAAACCCAGTCACCATCTTGGTTACCCTCCTCTGAGCTTGCCCCTCTTTGTCCAAAGACCTCTTAAGATGGAGCACCAGAAAAGGACAGGACTCTCACCTTCCTTTTCTAGAACGTGTGCTTTTTTTTTTTTTTTTCTGAGATGGAGTTTCACTCTTCTCACCCAGGCTGGAGTGCAATGGCGCGATCTCGGCTCACTACAACTTCCGCCTGCTGTGTCCAAGCGATTCTCCTGCCTCAGCCTCCCTAGTAGCTGGGACTACAGGCGTGCATCACTATGCCCGGCTAATTTGGTAGTTTTAGTAGAGATAAGGTTTCACCATGTTGGCCAGGGTGGTCTCAAACTCCCGACCTCAGATAATCCACCCGCCTCAGCCTCCCAAAGTGCTGGGATTACAGGTGTGAGACACCATGCCCAGCCAGAACATGTGCTTTTATTAATGGAACCCAAGATTATGTTGTTGGCATCTATATACCTTGGTTTTTTCTTTTTTCTTTTTTTGTTTTTGAGACTGAGTCTCGCTCTGTTACCCAGGCTGGAGTGCAGTGGCACAATCTGGGCTCACTGCAACCTCCGTCTCCCAGGTTCATGTGATTCTCATGCCTCAGCCTCCCAAGTAGCTGGGATTACATGAGCGTGCCACCATGCCTGGCTAATTTTTGTATTTTTAGTAGAAGAGTTTCGTCATGTTGGCCGGGCTGATCTCGAACTCATGACCTCAAATGATCCACCCACCTCGGCCTCCCAAAGTCCTGGGATTACAGGTGTGAGCTACTGCACCAGCCTATATCTCTTTCAAACCTAACAAATATTTCACCATAAGGAGGCAAAGTGCATGAGCAGAATTTCTTTAAAATTTTATTTCACATTTTACAAGAACCCACCATATGCAAAGTCCAAAAACCAATGACAAACTAGGGGAAAAATATTTGCAACTCACACCACAGGCAAAGAGCTAATTTCTTTCATAGACAAAAGGATATCAGAAAGTTGACAGGAAAGGGCCTGAAATCGCTTTGTTTGTTTGAGACAGTCTTGCTCTGTCTCCCAGGTTGGAGTACAGTGGCATGATCATGGCTAACTGCAGTCTTGACCTCCCAGGCTCCAGTGATTCTCTTGCATCAGCCTCCTGAGGCGACTACAGTTGCACACCACCATGCCCAGCTAATTTTTGTTTTTTTTTTTTTTGTAGAGATGGGGACTCCCTAAGTTGCTCAGGCTGGGCTTGAACTCCTGGGCTCCATTGATCCTTCCACCTCTGCCTCCCAAACTGCAGAGATTACAGACATGAGCCACTGTGCCCAGCCTTGAAATTGCTCTCAAATATATGAGAAGATGCTTAACCTCACTCATCATAAGAGAAATGCAAATTAACATCACAGTTGTTTTTCACCTGTCACCTTGGCAAACATAAAAATATTTGATAACATTTTGTTGGTAAAAGTATGGGGAAATAGGCACTCTCATACATTGCAAGGGTAAATTGATAGACTCTGTCTTGGCAGGGATGGGGATTTGGCTTTATCTACTAAATTTTAAAAATGCACAGATGCCTTGTTTCAGCTGTTCCACCTCTAGGAATGTATCCTGAAGATGTACTCACACGTTCACAATAGAAGTCTTGTTCCATGAGGGCAGGGACTTCTGCCTGTTTTGTTTACTGCTCGATCTCTAGCACCTGGAATGCTGCCCAGCATATAGTAGGTGCTCAATAAATGTCTGAATGAATGACTAAGCAAAATGACATATGTTCAAGATTTTTCATTGCAACATTTTTAGTAAGAGCAAAAGAGCAGAAATAATGTAAATGTCCCATTATTATGGAGGAGTATACTGCTGTTAAAAAGACCAGGACAGCCCTCCGTGCACTGATGTGTAAAGATCTCCAAGGTATATTACATGAAAAAACCAAGGTGCAGAAAAACGTATGTAATAACAATGTAGCTGGGTATTTACTTGTCTAAACACAGAATGTCTCCAGAAGGAAGGTCTCAAACTGGCCACTGTACTTGCTTTTAGACAGGACGAATTGGGGCCCTGGAACATGGGGTGAGAAGTAGCTTAATTTTTCAGCATATTTGCATATATATGTATGTATGTATGTATGTATGTATGTATGTATGTATTTATTTTGAGAAGGAGTTTTGCTCTTGTTGCCCAGGCTGGAGTGCAATGGCATGATCTCGGCTCACTGCAGCCTCTGCCTCCTGGGTTCAAGTGATTCTCCTACCTCAGCCTCCCGCGTAGCTGCAATTACAGGCTCCCGCCACCACGCCCGGCTAATTTTTTATATTTTTAGTAGAGACGGGGTTTTGCCATGTTGGCCAGGCTGGTCTGGAACTCTTGGCCTCAGGTGATCTGCCCACCTTGGCCTCCCAAAGTGCTGGGATTACAGGTGTGAGCCACCACACCTAGCCATTTCCTTATATTTCGTTTGGATTTTAGATACTGTGATGTATTACATTTATTTATTTATTTATTTATTTATGAGGCAGAGTCTCCCTCTGTCACCCAGGCTGGAGTGCACTGGGCTTACTGCAACCTCTGCCTCTTATATTCAAGCGATTCTCCTGCCTCAGCCTCCCAAGTAGCTGGGACTATGGACTCACCACCACGCCTGGCTGATTTTTGTATGTTTAGTTAGAGACAAGGTTTTACCATGTTGGCCAGGCTGGTCTCAAACTCCTGACCTCAGGTGATCCTCCTGCCTTGGCCTCCCAAAGTGCTGGGATTACAGGCGTGAGCCACCTCACCTGGCCATGTTTAAATAAACAAATACAATTCAGAATTTTAAAATAGCTGGGTCCAGGAATTAATCCTTTGCTTTTGAAGTGTACATTCATATACATGTGTGTCTGTACATTTTTTTTTTTTCTGAGGCAGGATCTTGCTCTGTCACCCAGGTGGGAGTGCAGTGGCATGATCATGGCTCACTGCGGCCTTGACCTCCTGGGCTCAAGAGATCCTCATTTTTTGTAGAGATAAGGTCTCACTGTGGGCTCAAGCAATCCCCCCACCTCGGCCTCCCAAAGTGCTGGGATTATAAGTGTGGGCCACTGGGTCCGCCACGTCTGCACATTTCTGAAGATGTGCATGTATGTGTATGTGTGCATGCACGTATATTTCCAATCTATTACTTTGTTCACAACTGCAGATTAGTCTAGACTAAATGAAACAGGTCCCAAGGATTTCCCCTGTTCGACAGTCTTTGATGGCTCCCTCTTAAATCTATAAAATTTTAAATCTATAAAATCCAAACTCTTAGTCCAGCATCTCAAGATCTTCTGTCATCTGACACTAACCTACTTCCTGCCACTCCCTTCACACAGTTTTGCCACAGACAAATGGAGCTACTTGCTTTCCCTATGTCCACCCGCCAATATCCCATCCTATGCCTTGAACTGTGCTCTTTAGAAAACCAAGAACCTCTTCACTTTCATTACTGCATCAAATCATACCCACTCTCCAAGACCCATCAGGAGCCTCTTTCTCCAGGAGGGCTACCTTGATGTCCCCAGTGGGAAGTAGACTCTCATTTTTCATCTGCATTTCTCTTATAGCATTCCGGTTTTTTCAGCCTTGTAATGAAAGCTGTTTCCACACCTGATCACTGTTCTCCTAAGCTATTGGAAGGAAGGCAGGGTCCAAGCTGGATTCCTATTTGCATGGTCCTCAGAGCCCAATAAATGCCAGGCACATAGTAGGTGCTTGAGAAATACTGAAGGAATGGATATGCCTGTGTCTATGTGGTGGTGATGAGTCTGTCTGTTCTTTGTATAGTCTGAGCCATCACTATCGTGTTCGTCATCGCTGAGGAAAAGCCTTTTTCATACCTCGCTGCACCCGGCCCTGTGTGGGGCCTTCTGTAGAGCAGCTCAGCGTGAGCCACCACAGCCCCTCCATACCCACCAGCCTGGCTGCAGAAGAGGGGCCCAGACGTGACCAGACGGTGAGGCAGCCACATTCCAGACGGATGAGGCACGCCTGGGAGGTCACATGTCTGGCTCACAACCCACCTGCAGGCACTCAAGCTTTACCGACCCTTGAACTGCCCTGGGGTTCGAATCCTCACTCTCCCTGTGAGTCTGTGCAAATGGGAACTCGCTGTCTCAAGCTTCTTGTCTGTAAAATGGGGATGGCAAGCCCTGCCTCCTGGCTGCTGTGAGGCGTGGAGAGACTGTCTGGGTAGTGCCTTGCTGAGGGCCTGGCATCTGGCAGGTTCTCAGAGGTTGACATGCAGGAAGCCACATCAGCCTGAGCTAAACCTAGAAAGGTAAATGTATTGCCAAAAACCCCATATGCCAAGCAGCACTTTAGTACAAAGCCAAACAGACTTTTTTTGGCTCAACCATTGTTTGGGATTATTTTGCCGCAGTTAATGCTCTGTGGGTGAGAACTCAAGACCCACCCAGGGTGTGGTATGAATGGTGGCCTCACATGTGCGAATGGACCCCTGTGCATGTACACAGAAACATGGGTGTGCGCACTTGTTCTGTACAGATGTGTACATACATTCACATGTTGGTGGACTCCGCAGTAGTCGTGCATGTGTGTCCGTGTGTCCATGCGTCCACACACGTGATGTGTTTGCTCCCAGCCATTCACGTCCTGGTGCTGGCCTAGAGGCCCAGGCAAACTGGGACACACCTCCAGAAGGAACAAGGGCTGGCTGGAGAAATGCTGAGAAAAGATGGGTAAGAAGAAAAAAATATTGAAACACTCAACATGTGGGTGAGGGGCATGAAGGACAGGAGAGTGTAGTGGCTAAGAGAGCAACCTCTGAACCTCTCCTAGGTTCAAACCCTCTTCCTGCTGATTCCCAGCTTGTCACTTGGGCAGGTCACTCAACCCCTATCTGCCTCAGTTTCTCATCTATGAAATGGGGATTAGAACAACAGCACCTATGAAATAGGACTGTTGGGAGGAGTAAATGAGTGAATACACATGAAGTACTCAGTGGGGCCTGGTACCAAGTAAGTGCTTGCTTCGAAAATACTGCTGGTGAGGGATGGCCTCTGCCAGGGCTCTCCTTTCCTTCCTCTTCCTCCCCTCTGAGTTGTCGCCTTCCAGCGTCTTTCCCTCCTCTTTCCTTCTTCCCTACATCACTCTCCAGCCCCCCAACAATGTCCTGGTCTTTGCCAGGGCCAGGTTGGGAGCATGCAGCACGTGCCACTGGCAGGGAAAGAAGGCCAACATGGAACAGGAGGAGGTGGAGACGCTGGCTCCGAAATGTTGCTGCTTTTTTTCTCCCTGCTTCCCCAGCAGGCTCCCAGAGGCAGGAGGTTTGGGGAACAGTGGGAGGGCTCCAAAGAACAGACAATCCCAGCCATTCCCCAGCGGGCCGTGGGTCAGGCCCCTCCTTGCTCCATCTGCCTCTGCCGCAGCCTGTGCCATCCGGTTTGCCAGCCCAGCCCAGCAGGCTGGGACCCCAGGCTGTGCCAGCCCTGGCCCCGCTGGGGGTGGGAGTGGGCCACTGCCTGGGGTCCTTGAGGGGTTCTCTTGCTTTGTTTTATTTTTCTTTATCTCTTCTTTGCTTTCTGAGCCCTGGTCTTTCCCAGCCCTTGTGGCTCTGACTCTGTCCTGCGCCAGCCTCTCTAGCTGTCTCACCCGTCCCTGCATCTCTGCCACCACCTGCCCCGGGTCTTCTGCCAGCTCTGGGCTCAGGGAGCATCAGGCCCTGTCAGCCTCAGCTCCTGCACACACCCCTCTCCGCCCCCTGGGCTGAAGGCTGGCAGCCCCGGCATCTGGAGGGGCTGGCTCTCTGCTCCGGCTGCCCTGGGCCGAGAGTCCTCCTCCTTGTTCCCCAGCCTGTCTTCCCCTGTTCCCCTCTCCCCAGTGACTAGAGTCCTCTTCCCACCCCTCTGCATCCTCCCAGCCCAGGACAGCTTGCTGCCCTCCAGGCCTTGGCTGGAGGCTCACAATGAAGCTGCCTCCCCCCACAGACTGGGAGGTGGAGAATCACCATGGCAACCAAGAAAGCCTCCCCTTCCTCCCCTCCTCTCCCCTTCCTCTCCCGGCTTCACAGAAGGGGCTAGAGGTCTGGGGGTGGGGGGCAGTTCAAGCCCTCAGAGATACAGGTTGGAGAATGACAGAGGAACAGGAGTAGCTGATGGGACATTTGTGAGAGAAATGGGCCAGTCATGGGACCATAATTCTTGAGGAACTCGGTCCCACTGATTATGTGACTAGTGTGGTCCCAGCCACCAGCTGAGTTCCTATGGCTCTGGCTCATCTGGGCACCTCTGAATGCAGAGCTTCAGCCCCCATCCTAGACCTACTGAATTCCATCTCCACAGTTGGGTCCTAGGGACCCATATTTTAGATTCTCTCTAGGTGATTTCTTCTCTTTTCTTTTCTTTTTTCTTTTCTCTTTCTTTCTTTATCTTTGTTTCTTTCCTTTTTTCTTTCCTTCTTTCTTCTTTCTTTTCTTTCTTTTTTCTTTCCTTTTCTTTCTTTCTTTCTTTTTTTCTTTCCTTCTTTCTTTCTTTCCTTCCTTCCTTTTTTTTTTTTGTCTTGCTCTGTTACCCAGGAGTGGGATCCCTTCAGTGGCGGGATCTCGGCTCACTGCAATCTCCGCCTCCTAGGTTCAAGTGATTCTCCTGTCTCAGCTTACTGAGTAGCTGGGATTACAGGCACCCACCACCACGCCTGGCTAATTTTTGTATTTTTAGTAGAGATGGGGTTTCACCATATTGGCCAGGCTGGTCTTGAACTCCTGACCTTGTGATCGACCTGCCTCAGCCTCCTAAAGTGCTGGGATTACAGGCGTGAACCACTGCACCTGGCCCTCTCTAGGTAATTTCTATATGTGCTAAAGTTGAAGACCCACCAACAGGCCTGTGTTTAAATCCTGGCTTGGTCACACAAGATCAGACGGCAAGTCTTGTGATTGTTCCAAGGCTCAGTTTTCACTTGTGTAAAATGGGATAATAGTACCGGCTCCCTAGGTTGTTGTTGAGAATTAGTGCTCGCAGATAACTTTGCACAGAGGTTGACGGCCTCCACTGTCTGCTCTAGGCTCTGCCATCTCCTGGAGACCAGTGGGGTCTGTGGGGGAGCATGACCCCCTCCCTCCATGCCTGCCATGGCCTGAGTCTTCTCTGCCATTATGTGTTACAAGACACTGAGAATTCTCGACACTGGAGCAACATGAAATCATTAAGGCAAAACAATAAATAAAGGCCTAAAAGTTATTACAGAGCTGACAGCGCACAACACCATCCTGCAAAGCAAATATGAATTATTTCAGAACATTTTAAAATGAAAAATCCTCTCTTCCTGCCCAGCCCTGTGATGCATTAACTCCTCTTTCCACCCTTCTCACCTGTGTGGAGAGTGGCCAGGCCAGGAGGGCTCCACCCAGCCCAGGGCTTCCAGGGAATCAGGCTGGAAGTCAGCCCATCGCTTCTTTGGCCTGAACGCATTTTGGTTTGCTCAAAGTGTCTCCTGGTTCCTTGTCTGCACCCAGGATCAGTGAGCAAGCATTACCGGGAGCCTTTCCTACTCCTAGCATTGTGTATCCCTTCACAGTTTCCAGGGAACCCTCCCTACGGCTCCAGGAAAATGGGCTGTATTCTTCCCATTTTACAGACGGGAGACAGGTTCAAAAGGTTTCAGTGACAAGCCCAGGGTCTGATAAATGGCAGAGCTGGGACTCAAACCTGCTCACCTCAAATTTAAATGAGATTAAATAAGACAATGTATGCAGAGTACTTGCATAGGATACTCTAAAAGCTATATTATTATTATTTTTGAGATGGAGTCTTGCTCTGTCGCCCAGGCTGAAGTGCAGTGGTGCAATCTCAGCTCACTGCAAACTCCGCCTCCCGAGTTCAAGCAATTCTCCTGCCTCAGCCTCCCGAGTAGCTGGGATTACAGGCAGGTGCCACCATGCCCATCTAACTTTTGTAGAGATGGGGTTTCACCATGTCGGCCAGGCTGGTCTTGAACATCTGACCTCAGGTGACCTGCCCGCCTTGGCTTCCCAAAGTGCTGGGATTATAGGCGTGAGTCACCGTGCCCGGCCTATTATTATTATTATATTCAAGGACTCATCCAGTTGCTGCCCTGTTATCCGGCACTGGAATAGGACTGCTGTGGCCATCTGTCATTTTTGACTGCTCAGCATCCCTCCCTTGCTCTGAACAGCACCCCTTCCCTTTGAAGTAATGTCCTCTCCTTTCACTTGGTCTTAGCCAAAAGGCCGAGAAGCAATTGTCCTCTCCTTTCCATTTCAATGGATAAGCTGTCAATCACGGTACCATGCTCTCTCCTGGCCTCTAACACGGACATGAGATCTAGAAATTTCGGATCGCCGAATCATAGTGCCCAATTTTTCTAATCACAGGGACTGAACCTGAGCTGGAACCACTGGAAGATTTAGCTGGGATTTTATATACAGAGACAAGTTTTCCCTCGCTCTACCTTACCAGTGCCATGAGGTCATGCCATCTGTCCCCACCCATCCTTCTTACCCCAGATGAAGGAAGCCCATCAGGAGGAGAGGATGTAGCCAACACAAAGACAGACACAGAGTTGTAAGATTTGACAATATTGCTTGAGTGCCTGGATTCAGCTGCACCTGAAGTCAGCCGCACCTGCCTTTCCCAGTTACACAGGCCAATGCTCCCCTTTTGGATGAAACTAGATTCAGTTGGGTTTCAGTCACTTGCTCTGATGGATACAGGTGCTGTGTGCATGGGAGCACAGCACATGACCTTTGGCAGTATATCCAGAGAGGAAGGCCCAACCTAGGAGACCCATGAAAAATAACGGCATATCTTATCACATCTAATCCCTCCGGGGATATAGGAGGCTGAGCGTGCCATGGAAAGGGCCCTGGACCTGGAGCCCAAGCCCAGGGGTATAATCTTGGCAGAGCCATTGCTTCTGCCCTCTGGCGGATTCGTAGCAAGCCCCATTTATCTGGACCTCAGCTTCCTCATTTGTACAATGAAGGTATTGGGGATTAGAAAATGATACCCCACAGTTTGGCGCTTTGGCATGCCGAGTACTTTGAACTGGGGACACTGGTGGGACCTCAGAAACAAAGTCTCTCTCTGACCTTCTCCTGGTCTTTTTTCTCCTGCTCCCTCTTCTCCCCCAGGGCAGGCCATGGAAAATAGAATTCCTCTTCTCCAAGACGGGTCATAGAAACTAGAAATATTACTCTACCCTTCCCCTGCCTTTCTGTGTAGGAGTTGGCCATAAAGAAATTCTCTGACCTACCTTGTCTGATAGTAGGTCATAAGACTCTCATTCTAGAAGGGGTCCTGCCCTATACCAGCGAGGAAGGAACGCTACACAGAGAGGCCAAGAAGAATCTGAACAGACAGGCCTTGCTGGGCTCCCCCACTCAGTCTCTTACTGTAAGGTCATATCTTTTCTGTCTAATCACGTTTCTATATGGCTGTCCATTCTCCATTGAACCTAAATGTAAAAACAGACAGTTTTCTCTGAGTCTTAGGGTTTTCATTTCTGAAGGCTCCTGTGTCACATAAAACTTTGCTTAAAAACATTTAATGCTTTTCTCTTATTAACTTGGTTTTTGTTACAGAAATTTTGGCTGTGACCCTTATGATGGGGAGGAAAGCTATGATATCCTTTCTACCCCTTCAAAGATGCTATTATCTCCAGAACATACTGCGAAGGTTCTAGGATTCACTTTGTATGTCAATGTGTACTAGGCATGGCTACAGGACCTTCCACAATCCCACCCCTGGCAGACTCTTCAGTTTCATCTCCCATGATTCTACCACAGTTATCCCACTCCCTTGTACTCTACATATCTCTGCAGTTCTAATTTCTCTTTACTTTAGCTTCTTGAACAAACCATCTACCCATCCATCCATGCATCCATCCATGCATCCATCCATCCATCCATCCAGTCAACCAACCAACCAAACAACGAGCCAGCCAGCAAACCAACCAACCAGCGAGCTCTTGAAATATGTCAGGCACTGTCCTGGGTGTGGTAAGGTACAATATAGTCCTTGCCCTCATGGAGCAAACAAGCAAATACAAGTGTGTTAGAGTTAGAAAATGGAAGATGTAGGATGCTATGGCTGCCTCTAATTAGGGGGGCCATAGCTCTCTCTGAGGAGAGATAGTTCTTTAAGGTGAGCCTTGCAGATTGAATAGAGAATAGTCAGGGATGACGGGAAAGAACATTGCAGGCAAGTGGAACAGCATAGAGGGTGTTGTGAGTGAAAGAAGCTCGTAATGGAAAGTGCACAGGCAGCAAAAGGGAGGAGAGCCCAATGTGTGGCCAAATGTTGGTGGGAAGCAACATGATAACAATTCACTTTCACCATGTTTACCTGGCAAACTCCTGTTCATCCTTAGAAACCCTGCTGAGACATCTCCTGTGAGAAGTGCCATCCCCAATCCGAGTTGATCACTTCTTCCTCTATACACTGCTTGTACTTCTGTAGGTGCACCTTTCCCCCAGCCCTATGATGACCTCTTGCCACGTTTGTCTTTTCTCTTAATGTATATTCCTTAGGGCATGAAGCTGTCTATAGTTGCAGCCTAGCACACATGGGTACTCAACAAATGCTTTCAGACGGAATTGGATCTCATGGCGGGTATGCAGCCATGAGTGAACTGTTTGTGTTTGAGGAAGGCGCAGGAGGAGAGGCAGGCATGTATATGGGTATCTCTGCATTGGGACTGAAATTCAACATTTCCAGAGGGCTGTTTAGACTCACTGGACTGTGACAAGCTGCTGACCATTTTCTCAACACCAAGAAAAACTGGCTCTGCTGGAGGGGCAGAGCTGGCTGGGGCTGGGGCTGGGTTGCCTGTTTGCTTCTCCCCGATCTCTCCTTGATTTTTTGTTTCCCCCTCTACAAAGTGCACTTGGGCGTCCCCGGTTCTTCAGGACTCTTCGGCGGGGTAAGGTGGCGGACTGAGGCCATGGCCCTGACCTGAGTGTCCACTGGCCGCTGGCCAAGCTGCCTTCCTTAGTGAAGGTGCTGATCGATGGGGGCCCCAGGCTCCAGGCCAGGGGAGGTCCTTCCTTCTAATCCGTATCGACTGCCCCCCTCCTTTGCCTGCCAATTTGTATCAGGCTGTTGTCTGCAGTGGTGGTGGAGAGTGTTGGGTCCATTTGCAGTGATCCGTGAGGGGGATCAGAGGCTTCTGCGAGGCTGGGCTGGGGTGTGGGTCGAGGGGCAGCCCTACCTAGGAAGAAAAAACCCCGAACCAGCTGGGCAGGGGCTGCTCCGCATTCTTTATCTGCTTAAGCTCTGAGGGGGCTGATCCTTCCCCAGGGCAAGAGAGGACAGGCAGTGGGTAGGGGAAGAAGAAAAAAGGACTCCTCACTCACACCGTGTCACGTGCAGGACAGGCGCAGAGCAGAGGCCCTGTGCAGTTCCAGCTACCTCAAGATGTGATGTCCTCCACCCAAGCATTTCCATCAATTAACAAGCACGTAGCCCACCCTCATGCTTCAGGGTAGGAGGAAGCTACGGGCATGTGTGGAGAGCCTGCACTGCTCAGGCTCCTGGCACAGTCACACTGGGTTCTCTCAACAATCCTGGACAGATACTATTTAATATTACTCGTACCATTGAGGAGATGAGAAAACTGGGGCTCCAAAAGTTTCGGAAGTGTGCCTGAGAGCCCGAGCCTCTGCTCTCTTCTCTCTTGTTCTACCTGACTGGAAGGAGCCACCCCCTTAAGAGAGACAGGACACTTGGCTGGGCATGGTGGCTCATGCCTGTAATTCCAGCACTTTGGGAGGCCGAGGCGGGTGAATCACCAGAGGTCAGGAGTTCGAGACTAGCCTGGCCACCATGGCAAAACCCTGTCTCTACTAAAAATACAAAAATTAGCTGGGCATGGTGGTGTGTGCCTGTAATCCCAGCTACTCAGGAGGCTGAGGCAGGAGAATCACTTGAACCTGGGAAGTGGAGGTTGCAGTGAGCCGAGATCGCACCACTGCACTTGAGGCTGGGCAACAGAGCGAGACTCTGTCTCAAAAAAAAAAAAAAAAAAAAAGACAGGACACTCACACCTGAAGATGTCAATGGCCATCGTGGCCAGGCCAGGCCTCCCTTTATGAACATGTGACCCACAGGCACCCCTTCCCCTGTGTCTGGTCCGTGGCAGGGCTCCCTGTTCCTACTGTTTGCTTCTGAGGATGCCTTGGTCCTCTTCTTCCTCTTTCTCACCTCTAACCACTGACCCCCAGAAACTTGTGCATTCTTCTAAGCCTTGGTGCAAGAATGAGGAGAGGAGAGCCCCTGCTCTATGGTCATTGTGGGTGGGAGGGAAGAGAGGGGAATCAATTCTGTGCCTGGAGGCTTAGGTCAGGCCCAGAATGAGCTTTCCTGCAGCTTTCCTAAGGTCACAGATCGTTTAAGCTCTCGAGCCTCAGTTTTCTCATTTGTAAAATGAAGCTACATCTCCCAGACTTCTCTAGAGGAGACTTACAAGAGATAGTGCGTGTATGTTGCAGGTACTCACGGAGTGTTTGGAAATGAAAATGAAGAGTTGGAGTTTGGCTTGGGGAGAGGGTCAGGGTGGGGCAGGGGTGGGAGGGATAAGGGGACTGGTATGTATAGGAGGGCTGGTGGGATGAGGGAGCAGGGGAGTGTCGAGGGCTGCAGAGAGACCCCTGGGCTGAGTCACAGGAGTAAGGGCAGATAGGGTGAAGTTTGGGGGTTGCTGAATGCCAAACTGCCTTTGGACTTTGTCCTATGGGTTGGCCCTTTTCCCACACTGAGTCCTTTGTTCAAATGCAGTCCTGTTAGGAAGCCCAATAGGGCAAGTGGATGAAGGGCTGAACTGAGGCTGGGGTCCCGGAGTCCTGCTTTTCAACCCATCCTCATCACCCTCAATCCCAGGTGCTCCATGGAACTCGCAGAGCTACCCTGAGCACCTTTGAAAAGCCTCTGCATGGAGAATGAATCGGAGAAGGCTTTGCTGAAACTCCGAGGACTTCCAGGAGGCCTGAGAGAAGAGGGCTGGGGAAGGGGGCTCGGTGCTTTTGTTCTCAGCGCACCTCAGGGCTTCTGATCCTTGTTCCATTGACCAATGATGATGCCATCTGCTGGAGGCTGGGTCCAGCTATCAGTTCTCCCTTGGGTCAGGTTGTCTTCGCATGGAGAACAGGGTACAGGAGTCACCAGGGAAGCCCTGGGAGATGCAAGCTGGGTGTCCCCTGAGGGGTCCAGGTAAGGGAGTGTAGTGGTCTCACTGCTGGTTTCAAGGCTCACAGGTGGATGCCTTGTGGGGTGCCTCAGCACATGCCAAGGGCCATCCTATCACCTGCCTTCCTTACCTGCTGCCATGGACATTCTCTGGGAGGGTTGGGCACTTCCCTCTTTCACTGTGCTTCTCCACCTGGCTGGCTCCCACGTGTCAGGCCTCAGCTTGGGCATAGTTTCTTCCAGAATGCCTTCCTTGTCCCCCTCTGCCATGTCCTCACTGCCCTGAGCTAGCCTCACTTGCAGCAAGGATCCCCATGTGCCATAAGCATCTGCTCATTTGTCTCTTCTCTGCTGGGTTTTACATTTGAGGGTGGGGCATTCTATTGCCAGAGCCTCGCACAGCGCCTAGTAGATGGCAGTGAATGAATGAAAGAGCCTTACTCCAACACGGGTGCAGGGAGAGACCAAACTCCATCTTACTGCAGCACGGGTGCAGTGTGAGCTCTTCACATCTGAGGAATGATCTTCTAGAGGAAGGCTGGTGAATGGCATGAAGGCCCAGCCAGGGAGAGGTTGGGAGGAGAGCATAGTCACCGGGGTTCCAGGGCTGGGGTGGCCCAGTTCCACTCAGCACGTCTACCTCTTTTCATTCCTGCGTCTTCCCGCTGGGGGATTTGCCCTCCAGATCTTACTAGCCCCGGGCATCGGACAGTGTCTGCTCTCCACTCTCCATGCCCACCTGTGCATGGGCGCATCCACCCAGGGGCGTTAGGTAGATCTTTGTGTCCTTGGGTCTGAACGAACACGATGGGTACAGGGGTGCCTGGGAGTATGTGTCTGAACACATGCACACATGGCACTAGCAAGCGTGTGTGTCTTTGTGTATCCAGGTATGGGTGTGACACCTCTGCATGTGCAGCTTTGTATGCAGAACATGTCCCAGCATGCTTTTGTATCTGTGAGTGTGTATGTGCTTGCACAGACATTAAGTGTGCCCATGGGGCAGGGTGGGGCCGGGTGTGTTCTGTCACCGTGCTCTGATTAGCCTTCACTTGGAAGCATTTAGGTGACAATTTCCAGCTGCTCCTGACCCTGGCCTCTCTGCCTCGTCCTGCGTGTGCTGCTACGGCTGCCCCCTGCCCCCTGGCCACATAACTGTGATTTATGGCTGGCCTGTGGGGAGCAGCCCCCTCCCCGCTGCCCACCTCTCTGCAGCTCCTACACCAGATGGGCTGCCTGCTGCTCCCTGGAGCAGCCTTCGCCAGGGAGGGTGAGGCAAGATGACCCACCGCCAGGCCTGGCTGGGACCCCTCCCTCACCCACTGCTCACTCCCTTTCAGACAGTCCCTGTCATCCTGTCTTGGACTTGTTCATGGCTGTTGGGATTGTGAACTGAGATGAGAGGTCACAGTCTGTGACATAGAACAGAAACCACCCCCAGTCTCCCATTCATGTCCTCCCCAGACACAGACAGATGGACAGACACACAGATAAAGGTACCGACAGGTCCTCATGCAAGGACTGCATGTGCATCTGGGCGTGTGAGCACACACACATACACACACACACAGTGAGAGTTCGTGGGGGATCTGCATATGTGTGGGGGCTGGGAAGGAAGCCAGGCCCCCTACAGCCAGGCCAAGCCTCCCCAGCTCCCCGCCGGGTCTCTGCCTCCTTTCTCCTGTGCCTACGCTCCCTGATGCCAAAGGGGATCTTCTCCAGCTCGTGCCAATCCATTATGAAGGTCCACTCAACCAGCAAGGGCATTTCTGGGGGTGTCCCTGGGGTGGACCCTTGGGAGCTGGGGCTCAACCTTGTACCCCCAGGCTGGCATTGCTGGAAGCGGGGAGTGGCGGAGGGGCTGCGTCAGGCTGAAGGTGAGCGCTGGAAACAAAAAGATTGGAGTAAATTATTATTCCCCCCATGGCTTTCCCAAGGAAAGTGGAAGCAGCAGCCTGAGGCCCGTTTTCCTATTTGATGGGGAATCAGATAAATGGCAGGCAGCTTGCTCTGATAAGGCCTTGCTCTGGGCACAACCTCTCTCTCTGAAACCCTCTTACTATGCATAGAGGAAGGCTATCTGTGCAGCTGCACCTTGACACAAATATATCTGCACCCGAGATGAAGCAATTCCCCCAGAAATTACAGCAGGGGGATTGCATCTGAGGAGGGGGCCCTGGGGAGGGGTGGGGGCTGCAAGGGAGGGAGGGAAGAAGAGGCCTGGGACAGGCAGGGAGGAGAAGAGGGAGGTGGCTGGGAGGTTGGGAGTGGGAGCAAGAAGTCTAGAGGTTTGCACTGGGAAGGGGGCTCGGGAGCATCTTTGTATAAAATTTACATTTTTTCCCCACCAAGCAGCTTGCACAGAAATATTCTTTTTCCCCTGTATCATCTTCTTAATAGGGACGTTCTCACCACCACCCTCATCTTCCTCCTCCTGGCTCCACTGCTGCCCTGACCATATTCTCCCTGCTCACAGAATTAAAAGGAAAATACATGTATGATCACAGATTTTACAATTAGTCACCTAAATGGAGGAGTCTCAGCTGCCTTAGACATTTTCTTTTTTTCTTCTTAAATGAAAATTTTACATTTCTTTTTAATTAAAAAATTTTTTTTTGCCTTAAGCTTTTCTTTATACATTAAAAAGAAAACGGGGATGGGGTTGTAATGTGATTTTAATAAATACGTGAATAAATAAATATTTTTGAAAAGATGGAGAACACAGAGTGCTGATTGGGTATTTGAAACACTTTTCCAACTTGTCACCCGGCTGCATGAGAGTGCGTGTGTGCACGTGTGCACATGTACGCATGTGTGTCTGCAAAAATGTGCATGAATATCCCTGTGTGTGGGGGGATGTGTTCTCATGTTCTCTCACACACGCACCTAGTCTGACAATACCCCAGGCTCTCTCTCTCCCCTTCCAGCAGTGTCTGCTCATCTCTGTGAGTTTGTATATCTCGCCTTTTCCCTTCCCAGGGTGAAGAACCGGAGGCTCCAGCCTCTCAGGAGGCCTGCAGAAAACTCTCTGGTCCCAGAAGAGAAGCTTGAGTAAAGAGACATCCCATCAGGCACAAGGGTGCCCTATCTCCTGCCAGGCATCCCCTCCCCCCAGCTTCTCCTTGGCTGGGCAAAGGTGCTCAAGGGCGATGAGCAGAATTTGGCAGGACAAGCCAAGGGGAAGGGGTAGTAGAGCCATGGGGAATGTGGGTCTCATCCCCCAAACCCTAGGTCTTGGAGGGACAAGGTGGGCTTGTTGGGGTGGGGAAGGGTGGCAGGAGACATTGCATTTACACGTGAGGGTGAGGGGAAGAAGTGGAGTTTGAGTGCACGTTGAGGGCGCTCATGCCCCTCCCTCCCCAAACTGGCACCTGCCTTGGGTCTGACTGTCAGAGCAGCTGCAAGACACAAGAGTCGGCGACAGATGCCACAGCCCCAGCCTTTGTCTGAGCAAGAGAAAATTCGCACCCTCCCCTTAAGCCCCTGGGGCAGCTGAAGCTGGGAGGCTTTAGTCATCTCACCCCTCCACTCCATCGCCAGCCCTGGAGAGCAACAGGGGCCTTTTTCTTGTCTCCCAACTTTGGGGAATTTGAGCGGTGATGGGAAAGATGCAGGAAAGTGAAGGTTTGGGGGAGAGATCCCTTGAACCTGTCTGCCTAAACTGCATGATGCACTCCCAGAACCCACTTAGGCTGGGGGCGGGGGTGTGTTCTGCCACATCAACCTAGATCAGCTGGAAAAGGGCTGAGCTGGCAGGTGGGGATCAGGCTTCTAGTTTCATCTCTGCCACTTCTCTGCGGCCACCTACTTACTCTTCTGGGCCTTGCTTTTCTCAGCTATAAAATGTGGGGAAGCAATCACTCAAATGACAGACGCAATGTTAAGTAACATGGATAACTGTGGATTTTAGACACATATCAAGCCAAGGGGTGAGAACGTGAGTGGTTGTGACTGTATCTCACTTGCTACTGGTTTGGGCTGAGTCTGGAAGAGCCAGAGACCTGGTCTCCCTGCAGGAAATAATCCCTGGAAAGTAAGTAACCTCTTCCAGGCTGCTGGGATCTTTTGGACTCATTTGCAAGCTGTCTCTGGAGATTGGCTACAGAAGTCCAAGGGGAACTCCAAAAGGAACTACTGTGGATAACCAGGCTGGGGTGTGTTGGGGCAGATGCCCAAATTTTCTGCAGTGGAGGACTTAGCCAGAGTAGGGACCCTGGGAATTGTCACCCCTTTAGCGCAAATAGTAGAAAAGCTCCAAGGGAAGCCTAGAAGTCACAAATAGGTGTCCTATTGATCTTCATATTGGCAAGCTGCTGTCTACACTGGGACATGAACTCCCATCCATTTCTATAGTGGGACTTTGGCTATCATTGATATCACATTGGAACATTGTTACCACCACTTTTGTATATCATTGACTGCCATTGATCCGGATATTGGGACAGTGCTCCCTACATTGGGACATCGATTTTCCTTAACCAACTCTGAATTGGGGCATTGATCTCTACATTGGGATGTTGACTTTCTTACTCATCTGTATGGTGGGGGGCATCAATATCTCTCAACCAACTCTCCATTGGGACATTGATCCCCACATGAGATGCTGATGGCCTCAACCAAATCTTCATTGGGGTATTGATTTCAACACTGGAACTCCCTTTCCCGTCCAACTCTGGATTGGGACATTGATCCCACATTGGGGCATTGATTTATTCCTCTCTCTCAGTATCTGGGCATTATCCCCCACCCAGCTGGGAACAAGGATGCTGATTTTTATATTAGGGCTTCGGTTCATTCATTCCACCAATCATTCATTTCTCATAGCTACTATGTGTCAGTTTTGTGCTAATGGTTGGGATCTCTGTTTTTCTTTTCTTTCCTACCATCCATCCCTATGTGAAGACCCCAATTCTCTTCAGTCTTCATATTTGAATACTGATGCTCACCTTCTGCATCTATCACCCCCTTCAGCCTCCCTTAGTGACTTCAACTAAGGTCTGTGTTCATCAGTTGAAGTTGGGAGCCATATTGGAAAGTGCACAGTCTTTGGAGTCATGAGTTTGAATTTTGGGCTTTGCCACTTGCCAGCCTCACTTTCCTCTTCCTTCTTTCTCTCTCTCTTTCTCCTTCCTTCCTTCCTTCTTTCCTTCTTTTCTTTTTCTTTCTTCTCTTTCTCTTTTCTTTTTTCTTTCTCTTTCTCTTTCTTTCTTTCGTCCTTTCTTTTCTTTCTTTTTTTCTTTCGAGACAGAGTCTCAATTTGTCACCTATGATGGAGTGCAGTGGCTTGATCTCTGCTCACTGCAACCTCTGTCCCCCAGGTTCAAGCGATTCTTGTGCCTCAGCCTCCTGAGTAGCTGGGATTATAGGTGTGCACCACCACGCCCAGATAATTTTTGTATTTTTAGTAGAGATGGGGTATCACCATGTTGGCCAGGCTGGTCTCGAACTCCTGGCCTCAAGTGATCCAGCCACGTCAGCCTCCCAAAGTGTCTTCATCTTTCAGGTGAAGACAAGGATACCTACTTTTCAGGTTTCCTGTGCAGATTGGAGGAGGGAATGTAAATGAGAGCACTGAATGAGACCCAGGCGTAGAGAGCACCATCCTTCATAGCAAGGCTTTCCCTTCCTTGTTCTCTTCCCCCAGCCCGGGGAGATGGCTCTGAACTTGGCATATCCACGTGCCCCCCCCATCACATACTGCTGAGGGGGTGAGACCTTCCCTCTCCTCAAATGCCATGGGCAGCATACCTCATGAAGTAAGTCCCTCACAACATTTCAGACCTAGCTCTCATTTTTTAAAATCCGTATTATATAGATAGCAATGAGGAGAGCAACTTTTCTACCCCGAGCCTGTGTGTAATTACATATTTTGGCCACGTGCTGGGCCTGGGATAAATCTGTATGGTAATGCAGGCCAGGGGCTTACGATGTAGGCACACATGCTAATTTTTAAACCACAAAATCGCGGCTGTTTTTCATTTTCATTTCCGACAACACTGGCGGAGATTAGGTCCTATTAAGCACCATGGGACCTGTCCTCCCCCTGGCCACCTGCAGGGCTCCTTGTGGCTTTCATGGGCTCACTGGGCCTGGCACTGAGGCAAACACATCCTTCTTAATTGTGGGACAAAGCTCTGCCCAGCGGGAGGTGCCCAGGTTGGCAGACCAAGGCTGTCTTCTCCTGTCATCCCCACCCAGGCTGGGGCTAGGTCCTACTCCCGCCCCGAGATGTCCTTAGGGGCCTGGGGAGCAAGGACTCAGGTCACTGAGCTGTCTGTCCAGTCCTAGCCCAGCTCAAGTGACCTTGTGCAAGTCACTTTTCTTCCCTGGGCCTTCGTCTTCTGTCTGTCAAGTCCGTGAAATGTAAACTGGGTGATCTGAAAACACTCTGCATTTGAGCTACCTGTCCCCTGCCGAGAGGCAGACAGACCAGTGATGACAGCAGCTCTCATTTGTTACACACGCACCGTGGGTAAACTATGCATGCTCATTATCTCATTTAATCTTCCCCTCGACTCCCCGAGGTGACAGCGTGTTAAACAAAAATCCCATTTTCACCACTCACTGGCCGGATGATCTGTTTTCTCATCTGTAAAATGGGGGAGTAACTGATAACAGTGCTACCGGATAAAGTATTATCACGATGGAACGAATTGCTGCAGAGTACACAAGACACTTAGAACAACACCAGGCCCAGGGTTGCTATCATTATTATTACAGATAAGGAGATGGAGGCTGAGGAAAGGATAAGGAACTCACTCAAAGCCACCCGGTTAGAACCCAAACCGGAACTCACGAGCCTCATATCTCCCACTGGAGTCTTTGCCGCCTCCAACTCTTCCTGGCACAAAAGCTTCTCTATCCATCCAGAGAAGCAGCGTCAGGCCCTGCTTCCCTTTAGTCGTCATTTCTCAGTACTGAGCAAAAATGGCAGCAGAGAGACGCAGAGATAAGCAGAGAGATGCTGAGGGGCCCCCCGAATGGGTGTCTGGTCGGGCTGCCACCCCAGCCTTGACTCCTAGGGGTGCTTGGGCGCAAGGGAGCCAGTCCAGGCTAGCCCATCGCTGGGGTCCGGCAGGCCCTCTGCTTGGAGGAGGAGAGCTGAGGGTGAGGAGGGGCCCGGGAGGAGGAGCTGAGCCCCTCCCCCTTCCATTCTCTCTCCATCTGCACCCAGAAGCAGCTGAGCGTGCAGCGGGGCCACCCCTCCCGCTCCCGCCCCCTTGCCTTCTCCCCTCCTGTTCGGGGGCTGCCCCGTCTCTGGGGGGGAGCCTGGTCTGTGCTCAATTTCATGCCACTTAATTCACAAGTCTGCCCGTGAAAATGGCGACAAATCGGCCCCAACTGCCCAAATGTCCCGTCCCATCTCGGACGTCTCTCCTGCAGCCCCCCCTGCTCCTCCGTCTGACAACCCCTCACCCATCAGACCGGAGGGGGAGCGGGCCGTGGTGGCAGCCAGCCGAGGGCCCTGCCGCTGACTTAGACGCCACACATATCCCTTCTGCAGCGGAACCAGGCCCCAACGGGGGCTACAGCCGAGACTCCGGGTGACCCTCCAGTGCATGGTCAGCGGCTGGGGACTGTTTTAGTTTGGATTTTAATGTGACTGTGTAATGTTTATTTTTAAATTTACTTTCTTTTAAGAACAATTTATTTTATTTTTTTTTTTGAATACGTAGCACATTCACATGATTCAAATTTCAAAAAGTGGCCAGGCACGGTGGCTCACGCCTGTAATCCCAGCACTTTGGGAGGCTGAGGCAGGTGAATCACTTCAGGTCGGGAGTTCAGAACCAGCCTGGCCAACATGGTGAAACCCCGTCTCTACTAAAAATACAAAACATTGGCCGGGCATGGTGGCACACGCCTGTAATCTCAGCTATTCAGGAGGCTGAGGCAGAGAATTGCTTGAACCCTGGAGGCGGAGGTTGCAGTGAGTTGAGATAGTGCCATTGCACTCCAGCCTGGGCAACAGAGCAAGACTCCATCTCAAAAACAAACAAAACCAAACAAACAAACAAAAACAGGCCAGGCTTGGTGGCTCACGCTCATAATTGCAGCACTTTGGGAGGTCAAAGCAGGCAGATCACTTGAGGTCAGGAGTTCAAGACCAGCCTGGCCAACATGGTGAAACCCCGTCTCTACTAAAAATACAAAAATTAGCCACACGTGGTGGCAGGCACCTGTAATCACAGCTACTCCGGAGGTTGAGGCAGGAGAATTGCTTGAACCCGGGAGACGGAGGTTGCAGTGAACCGAGACCATGACACTACACTCCAGCCTGAGCGACAGAGCAAGACTCTATCTCAAAACAACAACAACAACAAATTTCAAAAAGCATAAAAGGGAGGGTGGAATGTCTCCCTCTACCTCTACCCCAGTATCCTGGTTCTCCCTTTCAACTCCCAGTTCCTATCCCAAGGGGAACCAATGTCCCCAGATTCTTGGGTGTCCTTCCAGAGACCTTATATCCAAGAATAAACAAATATGTATGATCTTTCCTGCCTCTGCCACAAATGGTGACGTGCTGTACACACTGACTGTACCTCACTGGTCTCACCTGTATGTCCTGGTGACCGGAGCCTCCTCACTCCACCCCCACCCTCCCACCACAGAGGCTATTTGAAGTTCTCTCTCCTTTCCCTTCACCTGCCCACCAAAAGGGCTTTGAAGCCACAGAGTCCAGAATTCAAGTCCTACCAGCTCCAACTATTCTCTGGGTGACCTCGATGAGTTCATTTCCTCTTGGGCCTCAGTCTCCAATTCAGTAAAATGGGAATATTCATGTATACCCACCTTGCAAGACTATTGGTGGGAGGGTGGGTAGTAAAGAAGATACTGGGCAAGGTGCGGTGGCTCATGCCTGTAATTCTAGCACTTTGGGAGGCTGAGGCGGACAGATCACCTGAGGTCAGGAGTTTGAGACTAGCCTGGCCAACATGGAGAAACCTCATCTCTACTAAAAATACAAAATTAGCTGGGCGTGGTGGCGCATGCCTGTAATCCTAGCTACTTGGGAGGCTGAGGCAGGAGAATCACTTGAACCCGGGAAGCAGAGGTTGTGGTGAGCCAAGATCGTGCCATTGCACTCCAGCCTGGGGAACAAGAGTGAAACTCTGTCTCAAAAATAAAAGAAGATACTGGATACAAAGTGGGGAGGTGAAGTGTAGCTGCTCCCTCCTCTCCCCGTTCCTCTCTGTCCCTCCATCAGGGGAATAATTACTCATTCTTCAAGCCCCAGTTCAATGTTGCCTCCTCCGGATGCCTACCTGCTGCAGGAATTGAACCTCCACTTTGCATCTATAGTGCTTCAGACCAGCCTTGAGGAGACTGTCACTGTGGTGTGGTGTAGCCATATATACTTGTCCTCCTCTTACAAGGCTGTGAGCCACTTGAAGGCTTCTGATGAAGCAGGAGCAAAAATATTAAGATGTGAATATTTACAGCCTTTCTTCTCCTGCCATGTTCCCACATCTGAGCCGATCAAGGTGATAGATACGGATACAAAGTGGAAGATGCTTCACTGAAGAAAGAGCATAAAGTTAGCAGGAAAAGCTGGATCAGAATAGAATCGATCCAGTCAGCTAGAGGTGGAGGCAAGAGAGACCAGAGCTGGAGTTTTAGGAGAGACAAAGGAAAAAGAAAAAAGGGGGTGGGGAATGTAGCGACCTATGACACTTTGGGGAAAGGCAGGCCTGAAGAGGATTTGGAGAGAGTTTTGCTGTCTGTTCTGTGACATAGTTTCTTTTCCCACCTTGCCGCTTGTTCGGGAGTTTTGCAAAGGCTTCGTTGCCGATCAATGCACTTGGAGACTATCAGGGTTTCTTCTGGATGTGACCCCGGCTTCAAACGGCCTAAGATTTGTTCAGGTTGCATTGTACATTTTGGGCCCAGCTCAGCAGGTATGCAGAATAATACAAAGATGAGGCAAAAGAGCAGGTGGAGGGACAGGAGGAGGAGTGCACACAGGTTGTGGCTCTCTGTCCCTCTCTGGGCAGACCACCATGGTGGACAGTGCTCATGTGTTCATGACAACATGTTCTCCAGGGAGACCCAGATTTTGATAAACCATCTCCCCAGGTCCTGCCTCTCCCAAATTGTGGATAAATAAAGCCCTAAGATTTGTAATAGGCACAACCATTGAGGATGCATCAGAAATACTCCCTCTCTGTGGTTTTGGTGCAGACAGGAGGAGATGGGTGTTGGGTGTGATTCTCTTTCAGCCTTTCTTTCTTCCCCTCTCAAGAAAGGTTACCAGGAAGCACACAAGCAAAATGCTTCTAGATAAATATTACTTCATTTGACTCCTTCTAGGAATCTTGTGAGGTGGGATTAATGTTCTTAATTTCAACTTCCAATTGTTTATTATTAGCATGTAGAGGTATAATTGATTTTTGTATATTGACCTCTTATGAAATTTTACTGAACTTAATTGTTCTAGTTTTATTTTTTATTGATTCTTAGAGTTTTCTATGAAGACAATCATGTTGTCTGTGAATAAAGATGGTTTCTATTTTTCCTTTCTCTTTCTTGTCTTATTGCACTGGGCAGGATCTCCAGGTCGTGTGAAATAGGAGTGATAAGAGCAGACATACTTGCCCTTTTTCTGATCTTTGGGGGAAATATGTCTCCATTTTATAGTTGAGAAAATTGAGCCACAGAGATGTTCAGCCACATGCCCAGGGGACCCCAGCTAGTAAGTGCCAGTGCCAAAATCAGAACTCAGATCTGCCTGTCTCCAAAGCCTGTGCTCTTTCTACTGCTTCAAGCTTTGTTGTACAAAAGTATGGAGTTAAAATAATTTCCTCTTTGAAGCCCTCAGTTCTCCAACCAGGTCCAGGAATATAAATGG
Source organism: Hylobates moloch (assembly GCF_009828535.3). Classification (NCBI taxonomy): domain Eukaryota; kingdom Metazoa; phylum Chordata; class Mammalia; order Primates; family Hylobatidae; genus Hylobates; species Hylobates moloch. The sequence continues at coordinate 14,470,606 of NW_026652285.1, read as the reverse complement.
CTGCTTGGTGAACACTTGCTATTTGATTGGAAGTGGTGAGCTAGAGTGGAAAGCATGAGCTAGAGAGCAAGATGGGGTAATCTCCTGCGTTGATGTGGGGGTGCACAGTGAGGTTGGGAATGGAGGGATTTCCATTCCACTCTGCAGCCTGATGTAGGGAGGAATGGTCCCTTGGGTACAGAGAGGACAGCTCTTAGAGACAAACATGGGATTCAGTTTAGAAGACTTTGAGGGGCAAAAGTGAGTGTGGGGCACAGCTGGATCTTTAAGAGGAAGGACAAATGATAGATCAAAATGAGGACTGTGGAGACTGACTTTCCAGGCTTGAAGCCCAATTCTACCACCTACGAACCACGTGACCTTTGGGAGAGTTACTTAGCCTCCCTGTGCTTCAGTCTTCTGATCTGTAAAACAGGGATAATTGTGTTTCTACCTCATAAACTCATTGTGTGGGTTACATGAGTTAATACACAGTAAGTGCCCCCGGCAACTGCTATCTCAAGGTGAGTGATTATGATTTTTAATGAGTCACAGGACTGTCAGGGGGACTTCTAGAAGTTGTAAGGGACTGTTCCTCCTCCTTCTTAGAAAGCACACATACATCCTGATCAAGCCCCTGCAATTGTAGGTAGAGAAAGATGTGTCTCTCCCAAGTGGCCAAGTTACTTAATTTCTCTGAGCCTCTGTTTCTTCAGAAATAAAATGGGATAATGAGCCTTATCTCACACTGTGAAGAGACAAGCAGATAACGCATGGGAAAGCACTGTCAATACTTGGTAACAGTAAAAATTATGACAACTTCCAAGTGCCTCCTCTCTGCAAGGCAACTGAGGGTGCTTAATCTGTGTTTATGTCCCTGTGAGGTAGACTGGCTGTTCTACTTTCTACATGAGGACACTAAGCCCCAGAAATCAAATGGCATACGGGCTATCAGCCAGGGTTGAGCCCAGGTAGGCCGATCTCCAAAGCCTGGATCTTTATTATTTTTGTGCAATTCTCCTTCCGGTACCAAGGGGCCTGAGCTGCAGCATCTGGGTACAGGTGCCCCCTCCCCCAGGCATCCCCTCCCAGGCCTTCCCCTGGGTGAGGGGCTGCCCTTCAGTCACTCCCTTGTCCAGCCAAATGCAGGCGGGCGGCAGGCAGCTTTGGTGCATGAGGCAGATGGGACCTTCACAAAAGCCCCCGCACCTCTCCAAGCTGGTCCCCCCCACACGCCTGATTACCCCCCAATACCCAAGTTACCATTGATACAGTGGTGCCGGGTGATTCAATTAGTGCAGCCGGCATGAAGGCAACAGCACAAAGAGCTGGGGTAGTTAGAAACTCATTTTCTTTTGATTATTATAGCATCTCACACGTGGAAGCAGAAAATTATAGGCTCATGTGTCTTTGCTTAATATCCTCTGGGGCCAGATTTGTCGTCATGTTGAAGTTAGCTGTCAGAATTGACAAAATCATGTGGAGTTGATGGATTTACAGTGCCGGGGCCCAGCCAAGCTGGAGAGGTGCAGACTTACACAGATACACAGACAGAGACACACACACAGACACAGCTGCACACTCCCATACACCCTGTGCAGACACACATCGGCCCTACTTTAAGATACTGATAGACACGCTCACAGTGATTTGTGCACAGATATGCACACTCCTGAAATGCTGAAACACACCCATTCAGACCTACACAGAGATACACACACATACTCCACAAACTGACACCCCCGTACAGACACACACATACTCATACCCAGCACACTAATATACGCTCACAAGTCTCACATGGGATACACATCCCCCCTGCACCAACACACTCCTCCCAGACACAGACACACAAACACATCCTACATCCCATATACTGAGAAGACAGGCACAGTCATATGCACACACTCAGCCTCCATGCTGATAACCCCTCTCTCCCAGATGCTGATACACCTAGACACCCACACACACTGTCACACACCCACACAGGTGCATGCAGATACACATACACACTTCTGACTCATCCCTTCTCAGGCACTCACCCCTCCACACTGATACACACTAACCTAGACACACTCAGATCTTCATACACCATTGGTATGCACCCACACAGACACACACTCAGATACACCCATAGATGCTATCATACACACGTTCAAACATACACACCCTGATAGACTCCAGTCCAGACACATACGTACACAGACACAACCCCCTGCTTCACACACACACATTCAGACCTATACACACATCCACGCCGAGGCAGGGGTGCGCACACCCACACACACACGGAGCAGGAGACATACACAACTACAGCATGCACAGGCACAAAGTTACAGTGATACACTTCTACACACATGCAGATGCCCAGACAAGTACACCAACACATCCATGGACAGAGAGAGAGAGAGGGAGGGAGGGAGGGAGGGAGGGAGGGACGGAAACAGGACAGAGTCACAGATACAGAAAACAGAGAAACGCATTCACAGAGACATGACGGCATGGGTGCAACTCCCAGCTTCCACCACTGTAGCCCTCTTTTCTTTTCCCTTCTTTATCTCCTCATCCTCATCCTCCATTGGCCTGGCTAGGAGGGGAAGATTGTGGGGAACAATATCGAAATAGAAACACAGGGTGAGGACTGGGGCGCCCCCCACCTCTGAGTCAGTACACCCCAGCCCCTGGTTTCTGTTTGTTTGAGTGAATGGTAGCCAGAAGGGTGCTGGGGGTGGGGTTGGTGGTGAGGAGAGGTTGTGTGTTCAGAGGGAGAAGGCCTTGAACCTTCACTGAGCACCCATTACCGTCCCCATTTTATAGAGCTGGAGACTGAGGCCCTCAGAAGGCAAGTTCCTCCCCGATGCCACACAGGGTGCTTTCATGGCAATTAACTAAAGAAGCCCCTTCCAGGCAGAGTGCACACTTTGGTGACTGGACAACGGCCAAGTGGGTGGGGCACACCCTTACTCAGCAGCCATGGAGACAGGATGGTTCTCCAAGGGGAATTCCTGGGAGAGGACAGGAAGACTGGCTAGTGCTGGAAGGTTCCAAGCCCACTGCCTTTCTTTATAGAGCTCCCCACCCCTGCCCACCAACAGGTTATGGGGCATCTGCTATGGGAGAGATGCTGGGGCCCGCGCCCCAAGGTCTCCCAGGCAGAGGGGCCACACTCAATGCTGTCTGTATGGTGGGATATTGCTGATGAGCCAGACCAGACTCAGACAGGCCTGGACCCAGGCCCGGCGTGTCATTTGGAAAGCCCTAGGTTACCATTGGTGTCGCATCAGAGTAGAGGAGGAGCGTGTGGCAACCCTGCCAAAGCCCCAGAGAGGTGGGCTCTGATGAGTCCTAGAGCCTTTGAGCCTTGGCTCAGCCAACTTCCATTCCCTCAAAAGAAGAAAACTCTGCCCAAACTGCATGGCGCACGCATGAGACACCTGACCTCAACTCCTTCTCTCAGCAAGCCTGTGAAGTTGGTCCTATCATCCCTATCGGCCAAGGAGGAGCCCGTCAGATGCTCAGAGAGGGCAATGACTTGCTTGAGGTTACATGGCTCATAAAAGCCAGGATTTGAACCCAAGGCTGTTTGACTTCCAAGCCCTTGCTCACTCCCCTCCATCACGTGAGGCCGGCCTTCCTCTGGCATAGCAGGCTGGAGGGACCCCCTAGCTCAGTCAGGCCTTAGGGTCCAGGGCCAGCCACTAACTTCCTTGGATAAGCTTACCCCCAGGGCCCCTCCCCAGTGGGTGGGAGGCAATGGCCTGAGCTTTGGGGGTCAGACCCAGCTGGATTCAAATCCCAACTCTACAACCTTGGGAAAATCACCTTGCCTCTCTGAGCCTAACTTCCTCATCTGTCAAACTGGGATTAAAAATAACTCCATTTAAGAGTCACAGAGAATACATGTGCAGGGCTTAGTCCACAGGGGATATTTCATACACCATAGCTGGTTTTTGTGGTTCAAGGCTCCCCAGTACACCCAGTGCGGTGTCTTCAGTCCATTCCCAAGCTGGGTTACTCACTCTATTTTTTTGCTCTTTCCTGCCTCTTCCATAGCCGTTGCCCTGGCCCTGGCCCAGGCCTCTGGCTTCTGAGGGTCTTAGGGCCTGAGCGTCCCTGGAGACTTGGAATAGATCCGTGGACTTCTCAGGATTCCAGGCACCATTCAAGTCAGGGGCTCTCAATCCTGGCTCTATATTAGAAAAAAAAAAAAATTCCAGTGTTCAGGCTGTTCTTGCAGAGGTTCTAATTGAACTGGTTTGGAGTGAGCCCCAGGCATTGGTTCACTTTTTATGCTCCCCAGGCGACTAGGATGCAACCAGAGGTGAGAACCACAGAGCCAGGACCTCTAAAGTGTGGCCTGTGGACTGGCAGCGTTGGCATCAGCTGGGAGCTTCTTAGAAATGCAGCACCTGGCCAGGTGCGGTGGCTCATGCCTGTAATCCCAGCACTTTGGGAGGCCAAGGCGGGTACATCATGAGGTCAGGAGATTGAGACCATCCTGGCTAACATGGTGAAACCCCGTCTCTACTAAAAATACAAAAAATTAGCCGGGTATGGTTGCGGACACCTGTAGTCCCAGCTACTTGGGAGGCTGAGGCAGGAGAGTTGCTTGAACCGGAGAGGTGGAGGTTGCAGTGAGCTGAGATTGCGCCACTGCACTCCAACCTGGGCGACAGAGCGAGACTCCGTCTAAAAAAAAAAAAAAAAAAAAACAAGCGCAGTGGCTCATGCCTGTAATCACAGCACTTTGGGAGGATCACCTGAGGTCAGGATTCGAGACCAGCCTGGCCAACATGGTGAAAAACCATCTCTACTAAAAATACAAAAATTAGCCGAGTGTGGTGGCAGGCACCTGTAATCCCAGCTACTTGGGAGGCTGAGGCACGAGAATCGCTTGAACCTGGGAGGCAGAGGTTGCAGTGAGCCAAGACTGTGCCATTATACTCTAGCAGGGGCAACAGGAGCGAAACTTTGTCTCAAAAAAAAAAAAAAAAAAGGCAGAATCTCACCCAGACCCCCCAGTTCAAAGCCTGCGTCTGAGGAGGTTCTCCAGGGCTTCGTACTCATATTAAAGCTTGACCGGCCCTGCTCTGGCCCAGGCAGCTTCGATGGACACTGTGGGAAGAAGGCTCCGATTCTTTACTGACGGTGGCGACGTGTCCTCTTCTCCAAAGACGACCATTAGGGGCTGGGATATCTCCAACCCACCTCTCCGAGGGGGATTCCTGGTGACCTCTGCTCCTCCTGCCTCCTCCATCTGGGTCTGGTCTTGGAGATATGCTAATCAGTGTGGGAGTCCACCCTTCACATAATTATCATATACGAGAGGCTCCTCATCTCAGGGTAATTTTCTCATCTGCATAATCGTCTTCGACTTCCTTACAGATGGAAAAACCCCCTTACCTTGGGCGAGTTAATCTTCATTGATTGAATATCAAATTCATTCGAATGAGGGAGAAGAGGCTTTGCTTTCTCAGCAGCAGACCCCTCTGAGGCTGAAAGCCGTGCTCAGCTGGGGGCCGAGGGGCCTTCACTTTGTCCCTGTCCTTGCCCGGCTGGTCAACGGCTCCTTCCCCTTCCCCTCTGACTCACTTTCTCCATGGCTGCACCTTTCCACTTCTGCTTCTCTCTTTCTTGCTCTTTCTCTGTTTTGTCTTCATCTTTCTGTCTCTGTTGCGTTCCTTAGTGTCTTGGTCTTTGGTTCTGTTTGTTGTTGTTGCTGTTGTTTTGAGACAGGGTCTTGCTCTATCGCCCAGGCTGGAGTGCAGTGGCATGATCACAACTCACTGTAGCCTCAACCTCCCGGGCTCAAGCAATCTTCCCACCTTAGCTGGGAGTAGCTGGGACTACAGGCATGTGCCGCCATGCTCGGCTAAATGTTTGTACTTTTTGGACAGATGGGGTTTCACCGTGTTGCCTAGGCTGGTCTCAAACACCTGGGCTCAAGCAGTCTGCCCTCCTTGGCCTGCCAAAGTGCTGGGTTTACAGGTGTGAGCCACCCTGCCCGGCCGGCTCTGCTTTTAAAATTTCCTGTCTTACTTTTGTTTCCTTTCTTTCTTTGTCATCCCCTCCCTTCCCTATCTCTCCAAGTCTCAGACTCTTTCTTTACTGGAAACCCCAAGTGTCTCAGCTATGTCCCCACTCACAACTTGGTGAAAGAAAAAAAAATCCAGCGTGAACTCATTGCAGAAGCAGCTGAGATTCTTGGGAAGACAGAGGGCCTCAGCAGCGGTGGAGGTGGGGATAGGAGGGAGGAGGACAGGACGTCCTGGGACTGTGATGCCCTGGATCCCAGGTCCTGGCTGGGAGGCCCATCGTTAGGTTAGAAAATGTAAGACCTAACCAATAAGAAATGTAGGTCTTCACAACAACCCTGAGAGTGGTATTTTCCTATTTTCAAACAGGGATATGATCAACATGTCCAAGTCCCATGAGTAATGGCAAGACCAGGACTCGAACCCAGGCCTGTTTAACCCTGGAGACAGCCCACGATTATTCAGGAGGAGGCTGAGGCCAGGCCTTCTGCTCTCAGTAGGCCTTGAAGCAGGTGAATGAATCAGCTTAAGTCTAGAACCTGTCATTTCTCCTCAATCCTCTCCCCTGTCTTAAGAATGAGCCCTAAGGGGTCATCTGGGTTCAGGCCATGGGAGGAATTTTCAGGGACTTTAGACAAGAGAGGACAGAGGATTGATTCTCCCTCTGGGGCCCTGGGCTTGTATTACTTTGTTTTTGTTTGTTTGTTTGTTTGTTTGTTTTTTGTTTGTTTGAGACAGAGTCTTGCTCTGTCACCCAGGCTGGAGTGCAGTGTCACAATCTTGGCTCACTGCAACTTCCGCCTCCTGGGTTCAAGCGATTCTTGTGCCTTAGCCTCCCAAGTAGCTGGGATTACATGCACACATCACCATGCCTGACTAATTTTTGTATTTTTTTTTTTTTAGTACAGACAGGGTTTCACCATGTCAAGACCATGCCAGGCTGGTCTTGAACTCCTGGCCTCAAGTGATCCACCTATCTTGGCCTCCCAAAGTGCTGGGATTACAGGCGTGAGCCACTGCGCCAGGACTCACTTTGTCTTTGAAGGGCAGGAAACAGACTTCCCAGTTTCATCTCTGTGGAGGGATTTATGCCTGAGGCTAAGCCCTGCAGAACTTGGGGCATACACTTTAGACTTTGTGGTTGTTTACCAGTTTATCCATAAATTCAGGTCTTTGCTGAGCACCTTCTATGTTGTAAGGCACTGGTGATACAAAAATTGATAGGCCACAAGTCCAGCCCTAGAGGAGTCCACAGTCTGGTCAGACAATCAGATATAGGAACGAATAATTACAATGCACTCTGATAAGTGCATCTGTGGAGGTTTCTGTGGGTGCAATGTCCTCTGCTACAGAAAGGGAAGATTTCAATGAGGAGGTAATATGGAAAATGGGTCTTGAAAGGTGAATCAACATTTTCTAAAGTGAAGAGCGGGATAGTGTTCCAGACAGAGGGTCAGCTGTGTAAACACCCATGAGTATGAAGACCATGCATTGTCAGGGAATAGAGCAGTTCTGTGATTGAACACATTTTCTTTTTAAAGGTGGGGTGGGAGATGGGACTGGAAAGGTGGCGGAATCCAGATTGTGAAAGGTCTTATAGACCATGGCCGGGAGTTTAGGCTTTATTCTTCAGATGGAGGAAACCATTTACAAGTATGAACCCATTTAGTAGTATGAACCAGGGCTGTGCGCAGTGGCTCATGCCTGTAATCCCAGCACTTTGGGAGGCCAAAGAGGGCTGATCACCTGAGGTCAGGAGTTTGAGATCAGCCTGGCCAACATGGAAAAACCCTGTCTCTACTAAAAATAGAAAGAATTAGCTGGGTGTGATGATGCATGCCTGTTAGTCCCAGCAACTTGGGAGGCTGAGGCATGAGAATCACTTGAACCCAGGACATGGAGGTTGCAGTGAGCCAAGATTGCCACTGCATTCCATCCTGGGTGACACGGTGAGACTCTGTCTCAAAAAAAAAGAAAAAAAGTTATGAACCAGGAGTGAATATATTATTCTTTAGGTAAGCCTGGCTGCTGTAATAAGTAAACCCCCAAATTTCAGTGGCTTCCCCCAAAAGGTGTCCTTCTTACATACATAGCAGTCCAATACGGGTGCTGCAGATTGCTGGGTCACTTCTTCCACATGGTGATTCAGGACCCACCAGCCTCCTTACACCCCTGTCTTAGTCAATTTGGGCTGTGATAACAACCAACCATGGATAGACTGGGTGACTTAAACAACAAACATTTATTTCTGATAGTTCTGGGGGCTGGGAAGTCCAAGATCAAGCTGCTGTGGATCTGGTGTCTGGTGAGGGCCCATTTCCTGGTTTGCAGACAGCTGTCTTCTCATTGTATCCTCACACAGCAGAGAGCAGAGTGGGTTAGGGGAGACTGTGTCTCCTCTTTTCATAAGGGCAATAATGAGGGCCCCACCCTCATGACCTGATATCTACTCGTAATTACCTCTGAAAGGGCCCACCTCCAGATATTATCACATTGGGTTAGGATTTCAACATATGAATTTTGAATTTGATTATGAATGTGAATTATAAATACCAATTTTTTTGGGGGGGTCCCAAGCTTCAGTCCACAACGACCCCTAAGAGTGAGGAATCTTGGAAGGTCTTGGAATCTCCCACTTCCAGCTGGTGGACAAGGCAAAGAGAGGGTGGAGAAGGTACAGTTTCTTCTTAATCACTCGGCCCAGAAGCAACACACATCACTTCTGCCTGCATTCCACCCACGAGAAGTAATTACATGGCCTCAAGCAGTTGAAAAGGGCTCTGGGAAATGCAGGACCTGGCAGGGTGGTGCCCTCCAGTGATATATACCCCCTTTGAAAGGTGCAGCATGAACTTTTGGTGGACAGTTAGCTGCCTCTGCCACCGGTTGAGTTTTAGGACAGTACCTCTGTCAGTAGAGTAACAACTATGAACGAAGGTTTGGAGGAGAAGCAATTAGAGAAGTCCCAGTAGGAGGCTGTTGCATTAGCCCAGAAGAGAGAGAATAAAGTCCTTGTACTTCAACTGCTTACTCTAGACAGCCCTCTACTTGAGGGGCATTGTGGGGAAATAGAAGGCACACAGGTTGGTGGACCTGGCTCCAAATCCTGGCTGCACTGTGTCCTCAGTCCATGGCCTTGAGCAGTTTACTTGACCTCCAAGCCACAGTTTCCTCATCACTAAAATGGAGATGATAATGACACCTGGCTTAAATGATCATTTTGAGTGCTTAGCAGACTGTCTGGAAAGTATCCAATAAATGCTAGACAGTCTCATGAGTGTTGTTGTTGTTGTTATTCAAAGACAGTCTGGGGATTCAAATTCTCGCTCAGATGCTTGAAATCTAAGTGAATTTAGACACAGGCTCTCTGAGCCTCAGTGCACTCATCTATAAAGTGGCGATAATAATAATAATAACTGCCTTGCAGGGCTGCTGTAAGGATTAGAGTCTGCAACAGAAGACCTAGCACAGTGCCGAACACATTGTAGGAGCTCAGAAGATGTCAGCAATAGTTTTTGTCTTACCACTATCACTAATGTTACTACCATTGATGTTATTCTCATCATCATTATAATTATCTCTGAGTGCTCAGCGTCTAGTAGATGCTTGGTAAATATCAAATCAGTGAATGAATGACTATCTCTAGAAGCTCCTTTTATTCCTTCATTACAGGTCCTGGCTCCCTGACTTCATTTCTCCTATATATTTTGTGCAAGGTCTGCTTCATGGCAGGACAGAGTAATGGTTAAGAGCTGGGCTCTGGAGGGAGCAAGATGTGATTGTGTGTCTGTGTCCCAGCTCTGCCACCTGCTAGAGGTGTGTAACCTCTCTGAGTCTCAGTCCCTCCATCTGTAGAATGGGATTCTCAACAGTACATACCTCATGGAGTTGTAGAAGGTGTATCCAAGCTGACGCTTATAATAGAGCGCCCAGTGCTGTAAGCACCTGTAAGCACTCAACAAAGATCATCTACCTTCCCTACGTTAGTATAGGACTTAGGCTGAGCCTATGGAGAAGGGTGTGGGGTGGGTGGTAGGGGATGGGGATGGACATGGGAGCAGAGAGAGAAGGTGAGGCCAGGCAGTGAAGGCATTGAATGCCAGGCTAGGTGGCTCTAACGGGGCCTTGCCTACTTTCTCAGGATCCTGGAAAGGGGCCCTGGTCTGAGGGCTCTGCCTGCAGACCCTTTGAGACAGAGCAAGGCTAAGGCGCCCTACAGGGGCAGGGACACATCTTCTTTGGACTCAGCTGTCTCCAGCTGGAGTGGTGGGGAAAGGAAGGTCATTTGCAATTCAGATCTGGGGCAGATGGGAGGATGCCATAGATTGGTGGGGGGCGAGGGGGACACGAGTCGAGTCAGCTGCCTTACTTCTCACGCACATCCTCCACCAGCCCTTCCTAGCCTGGCTGCAGCCCCTCAGAGCACAACCCAGGCTCAGGCCTGTCCCAACCCACTTAGACACATGCTGTAAGTGCTTTACATAAGTGAACTGATAACCATATGAGGAAGATTATTTTACAGATAGCGAAAGTGAAGTCCAGAGAGGCAAAGCAACTCACCCAGGGTCACACAGTAGAGCTGTGACTCACGTCAGGCTGCCGGGCTCCAGAGCCCATGCTGACTCATGCATTGCACCATCAGAAAATTCCTCCCAGTTACAGCGCCTCCACCTTGTGGCCCAAAGACCCCGGAGGATGTTGTGTGAAGCGTGTTGGACACACATAGCTGAGTTTCTCCTGTGAACCTGCAGCTGGCCTGGGGGTATCTCCCACCTTCTTCACAGTCCATGCAGCTCCCCTGGGACTGCTAGGCCACTTTAGCAGGGAAATCACAGACCCAGGCCCCTCCCACTCTCTGGGTCCTGAGTCTCTTGCCCCTCCTCTCCCCACCTCCCCTGGGGCTGCTCCAGAACTGAGACCGTGCTGGCTGTGCCAGGTCAGCCACTGTGGGTCCCACTCATCTTGCCCCTCCCAGCTCACCCTCCCTGGGGCCGATCAGGGCACTCTCTGCCCACAAGCTGATGGCCTGGGTGTCAGAGAAAGGCTGAGTCTTAGGAGAGAGCTGTGTCCTGAGGTGGTAAGGGGACCTCTGGACCATCAAAGGGGACCCAGGTGATAGATCAGGACAGGCAGGTGCAGGGACTCAGGGGCAGATTGACCCCCGGAGATGGTTAACCTAGGACAAAGCAGGTCAAATATCTGGGGACGACTGCTTTGCTTCTCTCTTTCCACAGAGAGGAAGTAGCGGGCGTGAAGCACCCTCACACACATGCCCATCACCCTCTCTCCAGCCACCATGTGGTCCTGGGAGGCAGGGACTGTTGGCTCCATCTTACAGCAGAGAAAACGGCAATTCCAACAAGGCCCTACTTGGCGAGTCTTTGTTCCTTGATGGAAAACACGGTCCATTCCCCATCCCCTGAACCCTCTCCTTTTCCAGTCCCCTAGGGAGAAGGGACAGGTAGGCTGGCAGCTTCCCTACTGGATGGTCCTTTCCCGTCCATGGGACTTCCGTGCTGATGAAGTCATTCATCCAGGCGGGACGCCATGCTGTGAGTGACTGACTGGGAAAGAGCCAGCGAAGGCCCTGGCCAGCCTCTCCTCCCTGCTGAAGCTGGGCGTTGGCCCTCACTTGCTGTGTGACCTTGTGCCAGCCATTTTCTCCCAAGTGCCACCATTGTCTCATCTGTGAAGTGGGTAGCACATTCACCTCTTCACCAGATTAGTTTGTGAATGCACTCAGTCAGCACCTATGTAAGCCCCCGCCCGCCATCCGCTTAATGACTGAATGCTCTAATCACTGCCCCCACCAAGATCTTGGTTCCCCAGTGGAGCCCATCCTCCTCCCTCTGTGACCTCTGACCCCTTCTCCTCCTCCCCTGATTCCTCCTCAGCAGGGGCTGTGAGTCCCTTCCCCCCATGAGGCCCAAGGGGCCCAGAGAAATTAGACTGAATCAAAGCAGAAAATGAGTTTTCATTCATCTTGGAATGATGCGAGAGGTTACGGGCAAGACAAATAGCAGCCTCCCCCTCTTCCTTTATCACTGTCACCGCAATTAATAGGCTGTGGCCTTCGTTATCCAGGCCTTTGCTAAGGAGAGAGCAGGCCCCCGGGCAAAGCTAACGAGGGAGAGGAAGCAGGCTCCACTCCATGCAAGTCCTGCCATGTGGCCATATGCTCACCTGGCCCTTCAAACTCACAAAGGAGGGGTGCAGCCACCCACAGGGCAGGCCGGGTGAAAGGGGAACAGTCTCCCAACACCCCTGAGAGTGCCCAGCCAGTCTGTGGTCTGATGATCATCACAGCTGCCTCATCACAAGGACAAGCTATGTGTTATTTCCTCTTCATACGATAGCCTGGGAGTCAGGTGTCTCTTCTCCAATTTTTCTGATGAGGAAACTGAGATTCAGAGTATACTTATTTGAAGCTACTTGTTTGAGGAGGTCACATAGATTGGGAAGAGGAGGAGCCAGGCTTTGAACACAGACCTGCTTGACCCCAAAGCCTGGGTTCCTCACTATCACATTCCATTGACCAACCATATGGAAGGAGCGAGGACTGGCAGACAGGTCCCTGAAAGTCTCTGAGTCCAGGGTTTTTGTATAAAAAGAGCCTTAGAAGTCAACTGAGTCAACATTAGTTCCACACTCTGGCCCAAACTTGGGGCCTCAGATCCTGCAGGGACCTTGGAGTTATTGCCAGTCCTTAGCCTGAACCATGTCTTTGTCAAAAGGACCAAAATGAAAGTCCTTTATTCAAGTGTGAGTTGATACTATTCAGATAATTTTAAAAATGAATTCCTTTAAAGGCTGACTGAACGCCAAAGAGGCTTCGTTCATTGAGTATTGCTCAATCAATGAATACTGTATTACTTATCTATTACTGTGTAGCAAATTATCCCAAAACTTGGTAGCTTAAAACAACAATAAATATTTACTATTTCTCACAGTTTCCATGGGTCTGGAATTCAGGAGTAGCTTGGCCAGCGGCTCTGGCTTAGGGTCTCCTGTGACATTACAGTCATATGTTGGCGGAAACTGCAGTCATCTGAAGGCCTGACCGGGGCTGGAAGATCTGCTTCCGAGATGGCGCACTTGTGTGGTTGGCATGTTGCCACCTGCTGCCAGTGGGAGGCTTCAGTTCCTTTTTATGTGGAGCACTCCATAGGATGGCTCATAACAGGGCACCCAGCTCCCCAAGAGCTGTGATCCAATAGAGCAAGGCAGAAGCCACCTGCCATTGATGACTTAGCCTCAGAAGCCATATAGTGTCACCTCTGCCATACTTTACTTGTCACAAAGATCACCCTGATTCGATGTGGGAGGGAATTAACATGGGCATGAACTCCAGCTGGTGAGCATCATCTTGGGGGCTAAAATCAAAAGAAAATTTTGTAGAGTTACGAAGGGAGCCTCAAGGTTCAGAAAACAGGGGAAACTATCTAGTGTTAACAATCAGGACAATCTTTGCCTTTTGGGGAAGTAGGGACTGGGAAGGGCCATAAGGGGACTTCTTGGGGGTGAGTAATGTTTCATTTCTTGGTCAAGATGCTGATGAACTTTGTGAAAAATCACCGTGTATGTTTATGATGCTTCAGTAAAAAATTCTAAAGAGGGGTCCTTATCCTTGAAAAGGTTTGGAGCCATCTGTGTAGGTTGTTGTTGTTGTGTTGTTGTTGTTGTTGTTTTGGAGACAGAGTCTAGCTCTGTCGCCCAGACTGCAGTGCAATGGCATGATCTCGGCTCACTGCAACCTCCACCTCCTGGGTTCAAGTGACTTTCCTGCCTTAGCCTCCCAAGTAGCTTGGATTACAGGCACCTGCCATCATGCCTGGCTAATTTTTGTATTTTTGTGGAGACGGGGGTTTCACCATGTTGGCCAGGTTGGTCTTGAACACCTGACCTCAGGTGATCTGCCCACCTCCCAAAGCGCTGGGTTTTCAGACATGAGCCACCTTGCCCAGCCAGTTCTAATCCATAGGGGAGAAAACACTGGGACTCAGGGAGGGAAGGTGACTTGCTCAAGGTCCCTTGGTGGGTCAGGTGTGGAGTTTCAGACTGGCATTTGGGACTCCTGGGTCCCAAGGAATGGCCCTTTACAGGCACTGTGGGGACAGGGGCCGATGCCATCAGCAGGCTGGGGCTGGGGCTGGGGCTCTGTTTCCTGCACTCTGCTTGACGCTCCTCTCCCCAGCTCACCCCAGGGCTGCTCCAGAACTGAGACCTTGCCGGCTGTGCCAGGTTAGCCACTGTGGGTCCTGCTCATGCCGCCCCTCCCAGCTCACCCTCCCTGGGGCCGATCGGGGCACTCTCTGCCCACAGACTGATAATCTGAGTGCCAGAGAAAGGCTGAGTCTTGGGAGAGGGCTGTGTCCTGAGGTGGTATGGGGACAAGGATAGGAGGAAGTTTGCTGTGTTAGAACATGATTCACTCAGATGACAATGACTGTCTCCCTTGGCCAGACTCAGGCCTTTCAAGGCAGGGACCCAGCCTGATTCAGCTCTGTTTCTTGTGTCCATCAGTTCACCCAGCAAATATTTACTGAGCACCTATGATAGGCACTGGTGATATGACAACAAACAGAAAAGACAAAAGCTCTGCCCTTAGGGAACCAACGCTCTAGTGAAGGTAGACACAATAAAACAGGTAACATATAGGATATGAGGCGCATAGGAGCGTGTGTGTGGAATTGTGTCAGGGAGACTTTATTAAGAAAATGACATTTGAGCAAAGACTTGAAGGAGACCGGGGGGAGCCTAAGGTTGTCAGCAGGAAGAGTATTCCAGGCAGAGGGAAACGTGTTCAAAGACTTGGACGAGAGAGCACGCGTGGCATGTTAGGAATAGCAAAGGGGCCAGTGAGGCCAGGCAGGCTGAGCAAGGAGGAAGCTCAAGCTAGGGGGCCCATCTGGCCTTGGTTTGAACCCTGGTCCTGCTATTCCCTAACCAGTGACCTGAGGGCTCTCTGTTGCACAGGGAGGATAATCCCACCTACCTCAAAAGTCCTTTTCAGGCTTTTTTTTGAGACTGGGTCTCCCTCTGTCACTCAGGTTGGAGTGCAGTGGTGCAATCTCTGCAGCCTCCGCTTTGCAAGCTCCAGCCACCCTCCCACCTCGGCATCCTGAGTAGCTGGGACCACAGGCATGCGCCACCATGCCTGGCTACTTTTTGTATTTTTGGTAGAGACGGGATTTTGCTATGTTGCCCAGGCTGGTGTTGAACTCCTGAGCTCAAGTGATCACTTGCCTTGGCCTCCCAAAGTGCTGGGATTACAGGCATGAGGCACCGTGCCTGGCCTTTTTAAAATTTTTTTTGAGACAGGGTCTTGCTCTTTGTCCAGGCTGCAGTGCAGTGGCACGATCTCAACTCACTGTAGTCTCAACCTCCCAGGCTCAAGCGATCCTCCCCTCTCAGCCTCCTGAGTAGCTGGGACTATGGGCTCATGCCACCATGCCCAGCTAATTTTTTTTTTGTATTTTTTTTGTAGAGATGGAGTTTCATCATGTTGCGCAGGCTGGTCTGGGCTCAAGTGATCCACCTGCCTTGGCCTCCCAAAGAGCTGGGATTACAGGTGTGAGCCACTGCACCTGGCCCCTTTTCAGGTTTAAACTCAGCCATACCTTTAGGGACATGTCCACAAAGGTTGAAAGAGACAGATGGTCCTTGTCTGCCCACCTTCACTGGGATATAAGCTTCATGATGGCCAGGGATTTTGTCTGTTTTGTTCATTGCTAAATTCCCAGACCCAGAATAGTGTCCTCAATAGGGGCCTTCACATGCCTTACAATTAAACCAACAGTGACAATATACTGTGATGAAATGTACAACAAAGGGGAGATGCAGGGAGTTCTTGGCAAGGGAGCTGATTGGAGAGTCAGGGAGGGCTTCCTGGAGGAAGCTGCGGCTTTGACCTGCTAGTGAGTAGGAGTTAGCCAGACGGGGGTTCCAGGCAGAGGGAACAGCATGCGTGAAAGCGCAGAGGCTGGAGAGAGCAAATTATTTTGAATGTTTCAATACAGCTGGAATAGAGCATTGGGAGGGTCGAGTGGGCAGAGTAGTATGGGGTCATGGGACAGGAGGGGCTGGGGTGGGGAGACATGGCTAGAAATTAGGTGAGCAGAGTGCTGCATTCTAAGAGCAATGAGAATATTCAGGTGACAATCATGTAGGTAACACTGTACCTGGCACATAAAGTGAGATGGAGGGAGGGAAGGGAGGAAGAAAAGGAGGGAGGGGGGAGGGAGGAAAGAAAAGAGGGAGGGGGGGAGGGGGGAAGGAAGGGAGGGAGGGAGGAAGGAAGGAAGGAAGGAAGGAAGGAAGGAAGGAAGGAAGGAAGGAAGGAAGGAAGGGTAAATGGAAGGAAGGAAGATTCTAGCCAACCACAGTCTAGCCCCATGCTGTTTTCAGTAGCCCTGTGGCTGGAGCTCCGCTGTAACCCTGCACCTCAGCAACACTCCCGGAGTATCCAGCCCTACGGCCCCTTTTCCAGGCCCAAGGCCTCCTAGGACAGAGTCTGCCCTGCTCCCTCCCGTTCTCTGTGCTCTGCACCATGCAGGGTGGGGTGGGCAGACAGCCCCAGGCTCCCTACCGTGGACACATGTTCTGGTTCAGTGGAAGGACCTTAAATGCACAGACAAGGACACAGCAGTAAAGGATGATGTGGCTGAACCCCCTGGTTCCATGGCGAGCAGACCCCAGGTGTGTGATCGGGAGCAGTTAAATTTCATCATTACCCTTTCTCCGATGGTGTTTTTTATAGTCCTTTTTACTACTGGCACTAAAGGTTCTGGACTCATCCTGGCGGACTGGAGGACATCACTCGTCAAGCTGACTGCTCTGTGATATAAAAAAATGACAAGTCCTGGCTTAATCTTTCTGATAACTGTGTTCCGCGCCTCCATCCATCTCCACCAAGGGGTTTGGGGGAAGCTGGAAGACAAGAGCATCCCAGCATTTAAGAATGAAAAATTAAGTGCCCTTTTTAAGCACAGCGTGGAGCTCCCTGGCTTGGTGCTGTTCTAGAGGTGGGGGGAGAGGGGGAGGGGAGGGGAGAGCACGTCCAGCTGGGTCTCCTTCAGGTCCTAGGGTGGGGGGATGGACAGCGGGTCCCACACAGTGTCGTGGGAGTGCCAGGTGTGAGCACGTATACTTGGAAGTGGGCACATGTCTTGTGCCCCCCAGGTGGCCCCTTGTGCCTCAGTCTCTGTGGCTGTGGTTTTCTGTGTCAGTATCTGGTGGTGTATGGCTAATACGGGAGAGTGAAAACAGCCCTGCACTGCAAGTCAAGATGCCTGGGTTGGATTCCTAGCTCAACTTTATTTTAATTTTTTTTTAAAGAGAGCCTCCCATGTTGGCCTCGAACCTCTGGGCTCAAGCGATCCTCCTGCCTCAGCCTCCCGAGTGTCAGCTCTACTGACTTTAGCTATGTAGCTTTTTGGCAAGTCGTTTTCCTGCTCCGGGCCTCAGTTTCCTCATCTGTAAAATCAGTGAGCTGGGATCGCCTGGAGCCAAGGTCTTCAAGCAGCACCCACTGGCTGGCTGATCCCAGGCCTGTCGCATGTCTATTTTCATCTCCGTTTCCTTGTCTGTCCCAGGAGACCTTTGCTCCAGATGACCTCCAAGGCCACCCAGGATGTGACAACCCCAGAGCCAGGGAGCCAGCAAGATCCCTCTGGGCCCAGGTTCCCAGCCCAGCATCCCAGCTCTGGCCCAAAGCCAGCTTCCAGGTGTGGCTCAGACTTTTCTGTGCCTAGGAGAGCAGCCACCTGTTTCCTTTCCATGCCCTAGAAAGGGCCAGGAGCAGGGGCAGCCCCTGGGAACAGGGTGCAGAGGGCAAGAGCAGAGGCTTTGCTTCAAACCTGGCCTTTGATTCTAGTCTTTCTTACCAGTGGTATCGTGACCTTCTGAACCTCAGATGTCTTGCCTGTAAAATGGAAACAAAGGGGATGGTTAGCGCTCCCACTGGATCCAATAAGCTGCACCTCATACATAGTAAGTGCTCAATAAATGTTGGTTAGTATCAGGTGTCCTTGAAGGAGGAACCCTCCCTCCCAGGCTTTTTATAATCACCAAAAGCTCTGAACAGAATTTGCCTGTCTGCCACCCGCTAATCCCATCTCCAATGCCTTCCTCTCCCTCCCTTGGAAATCCGTCAGGGGGGACAAATGGCCGTCTGGCTTTTGATGAGAGAGGGAGGGGGAGCTAGTTGGGAGACCCTGGCTGCCAGAGGACTGGCTTGTCCCTGAAGGGGCCAAACATTTGTTGTAAATAATAGCAAGGGGAAGAAAAACAAAAACCAAAAAACCTGCGAAAAGCTCCCACCTGGGCCCAAGCAGATGCAGCCCCCTACACAATCCCTTTATCACCAGCGCCTGTGGTTTGGAGAACAAGATGCCAAGCCGATAGGGCCTTGGTTATCTGAGGCAGGCAGTGTTTATCTGGGCAGTTTCCACAGGCCAGGGTCCCCATTGGTGTGTGTGTTATCTGGGCCAGCGGGGGAGCGGCGGGAGATTTGGCCCCACTCCCCCACTCGGCAGAGTCAGTGGGAAGCTTTAGGATGGGGAGGGAGGTGGGCAATGAAGACCCTCTTGTGCAGCTGGGAAGATTTGTGGTGAAGAATGGCCAAGGTCCCCGCAGGCCTCAGGCCCAGGCTTCCTTACCCTGGGACATTTGGGGCTGGTGTGAACTTGCCCTAGAGATTCAGTGTCATGTCCATGCCAATGGGGGTCAGTAATCTTATTCACCCTGTGTGCGGGGGGAGCCATCCCATTCTACAGACAACGAGTCCTGGACAGGTCGTGTCACTTGGCTAAAGGCACCCAGCCAGTAAATGGTAGAGCCAGGATTTGAACTCTGGTCTGCCCAACTCCAAAAACCTGGCCTTCCAAAACAAATCCTATGACCTTGGCAGAGCGGACCCCAGCCCCTTTCAAAGGAGTGGCACATACATTCTCAGAGACTGTTTAGGTCCATTCACTCTACAATCCCATGCCAGACTGGGAGACTTGGAGTTTAATTAAGCTTTATCTTTTCCCCCATTTTACAGATGAGGAAACAGAGACCTGGAGAGAACAGTCCTTGGCCACAGTCAGCCAAGTTGGAGCATAGCTGAGACTTTGAACCCAGTCTCCCAGCTCCCAATCTGCCTGCAGCCCTGTCCCTCTCCACCCCCAAGCCCTGGCCAGAATTCTCTTCTGTACATCCAGAAGGGCTTTCCCGTTCCTCAGACTCTCTGAGGCAATTACAGTCCGTACCACTCATGTGGCCCTTAATCATTTACTGCCCTTGCAAACAGCCTGTGGTCAAAGGCAATAAAGTTCGGACTTGGACAGATCAGACCTCGTGTGGCTGTCGTTTGTGCACACGGCCCACCTCCTCTACTGACTGGAACTGCTCAGAGGGCAGTTCCTCTAGTCCTCTAGGTGGCTAGAGGTTTCCATGTTCTCCCTGCACTGCTGCCACACTGAGGGGGTTTGGCGAGCGAATGCACACACTTGGACCTGGTGCTTGTCACATCGCCGGGGAGAAGCCACAGGGGCAGAGACACGGGAGGAGCTGGCTCCTCGCACTCTAGAGGACCAAGGTTAGACCCAAGGACTGGCCAACCCTGGCATCCTATATGTTGGTGACTGGCACCACAGCCACTTAGCACCTCCTCCTCTCTCACTCCACCAATTGGTCATTCCCAGCTCCCATCAGTTCTGCATCTGAAATACTTCTTTTCAGTCAGGCCGCCAGCTGCGCACCCTGGACTACTGCACCAGCCTCCTGATTGGCCTCCCTGCCTCCTGATTGGCCTCCCTGCCTTCTGATTGGCCTCCTTGCCTCTGGTCTACTCTCCTGATTGGCCTCCCTGCCTCCTGATTGGCCTCCCTGCCTTCTGATTGGCCTCCCTGCCTCCTGATTGGCCTCCCTGCCTCCTGATTGGCCTCCTTGCCTCTGGTCTACTCTCCAGTTGCAATAAGAGTGATCTGAAAATGCAAACTTGAGCTTGTTCCTCCACTACTTAAATGTTCCTGGGTCGGCCAGGCACGGTAGTGTGAGCCTGTAATGCCAGCGCTTTGGGAGGCTGAGGCGGGTTGATAATTTGAGGCCAGGAGCTCAAGACCAGCCTGGGCAACATGGTGAAACCCCATCTCTACTTAAAATACAAAAAAATTAGCTGGGTGTGGTGGTGCATGCATGTAATCCCAGCTACCCTGGAGGCTGAGGCAAAAGACTCACTTGAACCTGGGAAGCGGGGGTTGCAGTGAGCTGAGATTGCACCACTACACTCCAGCCTGGGCGACGAAGCAAGATTCTGTCTCAAAAAAATAAATAAATAAATAAATGCTCCCAGGTCATAACTCTCCTATGACCTGGTCCTAGTCCACCTCTCCAGCCTTACTGCTGGTGCTCTTGGCCACTCTGAACTCTGGGTTCTTCAAAATGACCCCCACACCTTGCCCTGGGTCATGGCACATGCTGTTCTGTCAGTGGGTGGAACAGTCCTCCCTGCCCGGGCCCCCTCATTGGCCGGCTCCTCCTCCTCTTCCTGGTCTCGCTTGGTGTCACCTCCTCCAGGAAGCCTCCCCTATCCCCTACTGAGGTAGGTGCCCACTCGTCCAAGCCAACTTTTGCACGAACCTATTATGGCCCTGAAAACACGGACGGGGAAGTGCCTGTGAGCTTGTCCTCTGTCTCTTCCATTAAACTCCAGATTTCATGCAGGCAAGGGCTGTGCTCCTGTTCACTGAGGCTGCTTTTCAGTTAGTGTTTGGGAAGGAGCAAGTGCTTGACATCACCTCTCTTTCCTGATTCCTTTAACCCCTCAAAGGAACTCAAACAGAGAGTCCTTGGTGCTGGGGAACAGAGGGCATGGAGTCCACCCCTCTGCCCCTGGGTTTCCTGGGTTGTTCTGAACGATGATCTTTCCCTCCCAGTCCTGGGGCCTGTGGCTACCCTGTCGACTCCTACCACCCTCCTACGATCACAGTGCAGCCCGCTCCCCAGAGATGGAGTGGCTCCAGCTTGGGTCTGCCTCTACAGAAACCCTAAAGTTACTCCACCTCCTGGTGGAGTTGGGGTGAGGAGTACCAGAGGCCTCCTAGGGGAAACCTGGGGCCCTGGGGCCAGCTGAGCGTTCCCCAGGCCTCCCCTTCTTCCCACCCCCCTCCTGGGAGCCTCACCAGCCACTTCACTGTCTTCCCTGGCCTCCCTCTCCCCTGACTGCTGGGCCCTGGCAGAGGGCGTGGGACTGTGCATCCTGGTGTGTGTATCCAGCTGCTGCTCGCCACAGCTGGCTGCATCGGCCTCAGCAGAGCCAGGGAGGGCACGCTCTGCCCCCGACCATCCCACCTCCCTCATTCCTCCACCCCCAACCCCACTCCCAGACCCCGACCCCCCTGCTCCATTGAATGCCCAAGATTGGAAGAGGGTCAACAGAATGTGGGGCCATTCATGGGTGGGGGCAGGACGTAGGTGTTCAGTGCCAGCCCCTGATTTACATGGTCCCTTCCTTGTTGGACACCCCGAGCCCCGGCTCTCCTGGCTGCTCCCCTCAGGACTGTGAGAGGCAGCACCGTTCTCCCTTCTGGGGCCTCAGCTTTCTCTTCCGTACAATGGAAGATAGGCTGCTTTGGGAACGCCCTCACCTTGCGGGGAAGAGCCTAGAAAGTACAGCAAGGATATATGCACTTCGCTGAGCAGCTCAGGGAGTTGTGGGAGAGGCTCCAGGTGGGGGAGGCGGGATCAAAGCCCTGCTTGGGGGAGATTAGGCCTGAATTGGGAAAGGGAGCAGTCAGAGGCAGGGCGGGCTTCGATTTGTGGGTAGAGTGCAGAGGAGGGAGGCTCAGAGCACCCGGCCCAGGGCTGCAGGGATAGCATGGGATTGCCTGTGGCTGCAGACGGTACCATTCTAGATGAAACGGCAGGGCGGAGGGCCTCCGAGGGTTGGCTGGGGGAGCTTTCCAGCAACCTGCCCACCCTAGCAGGCCGGGACCCCCCGCACAGGACACCCATCCTGCCAACAAGCCAAGAAGCATTTGCTGAATGCTACCATGTGCCAGGGAAGAGACAAGTCCCCACACCTGGCCATCAGAGAGTCCAGCACAGCAACAGGAACTGCCGCTGGGCAGCAGTCACGAAGTGGCCCAGGGAGAGGGCATGCCTGCGGTGCCAGGCCCCGTTTCCACGCCCCGTTTCCTGCACTCATGGCATTAGCTCCTTTCTAACCCTCAAGACACCCCTCTGAGGTATGTGCTATTGTCTTCATCCTCATTTTGTGGATAATGAAAGTGAGACACAGAGAGGTGAAGTTATTTGCCCAAGGGCACACAGTTGAATCCCCAGGAGAAAAGGCTAAATCCAAACTTGGCCAGCTGGCTCCAGGGTGCTCTTCTCAGGCCGATGCCACTGACCTCCTCCCCAGGAGACAGGGAAGCTGGCTCTACATTTTGCGGATGAGGTAAGCAAAGCTCGGAGTGGGAGTGGTGTAAGTGCCTCCTGTAACCTGTGGCACGCTCTAGCGTTCGTGACCTAGAGGTCAGGGTGCAAGGTTTCTTTAGGAGTGGTGAGTTTCCTTTGGACAAAGGTGCCTGAGCGAGCTGAGTCAAGATTGCCGGAAACACGCCACACATTTTTGTGCGTGGGTGTGTGTAAATGTATGAATGCTCGTGTGCGCTGTATCTTATAGGCCTCAGCCAGCTCCCAAAAGCCTCATGGGGCTGCCTCCGCCCTGCCCCAGGCATGCTATTCTCGGGACAGACACAAGCCCATCTGTCCCAAGACCCCTGTGCCCAGCTCCTGCAGCCTGGCCTAACGCTCCCCACCCACCCCCACGCCCCAGCCTCTGCTAGTGCCATCTGGCGGGTGGCAAGATGCCCGCCCCTGGGGAGTGGGTGCCAGGGGCCAAGAGGGGAGCAGCTGGGAGGTTGAGCTGACCCCATGAGCAGCAGCACAGCCCCAGGCTCTGTCTGAGGAGCTGTAGCAGGGTCACTGCACCTCCTAACCCACAAGAGATACACTGTGAGGGTCTTTCGCTGGCCTCAAGACACAAGGAACCAGCTCGAACTGTTTACCATTGGGAATTCCCATCTCTGGGGACTCTGCCCCATAACTCACTCCAGAGAAGGAACACGGGGTGCAAAGTCTTCCCGAGCACCCCCACCCAGAGCACTTAGCTCCCGCCACTGCCACCGTCTGTTTAGCAACAACGGTTCATGCTTTTGCAGCTCTTACTTCATGGCAGGCTCTGTTCTCAATCCCTTTCTGTTGATTGACTCCTTTAATCTTCACGCAACTCTATGAGATAGATGTAATCGCTATCCCCATTTCACAGATGGGAAAACGGAGCTACAAAGTGCTTAAGTAACGTGCCCAAGGCACACAGCTGCTAAGTGGCAGAGCTGGGATTAGAACCCAAGCAGTCCAAGTCTTTCACATTGATTTTGTGCCTCCTATGGACCAAGCATTGTTCTGAGTGTTTTCCATGAAGTAGCTCATTTAATCCTCACAACAGTGTTGCTATCATTCCCATTTTACAGGTGAGGAAACTGGGGCACAGAGAGGTTGCATGACATGCCTAAGGTGACGTCAGTAAGAGGAGGAAATAAGGGGTGGGATTTGAACCCAGGCAGTCTGGCCGTTCACAGGATCCCAAGGTTCATGGGTGAAAGGTTCACTCAGTAAAATGCTGTAAGAATAGATGGAGATGGGCTCATTTGGCCTCCGCTCTTGTCTCTCCTCTCTGCATCGTCCTGTTCTTGGTAGCCACAGCCAGGGAGACAAGGCTGAGGGAGGAGAGAGCATCTGTGAGCTGGGCAGGCGGGCAGGCAGGCAGGCGTGGGCAGAGGCTGCACATGCTCACGACGTCTCTTCTGTGGCCAATTAAACAAATTGCAGCAAAACAGCATTTTATTAGTATTTGCCCATAGCAGTCTGGAGCTGCAATAAATTTCCTCCCGGCTGCGGCACTGGAGAGGCAGGCGGAGGGGTGTGTGTGAATGGGGGAAGAGATCGGTGCCATTGGAGGGGTGTGGGGAGCAGGGTGGGGGAGGGAGAGTTGGCATGTTAAGCAGTGGATGGTGGAAGAGAAACATCAGGAACGGCCCTGGGGGCTGTTGGGTATCGGAGTGGCTGTCTTCCTAAACAACCGCTCCGCTTCATCATAAGCACAGTGAGTTATGAGGCGGTGTTATGTGCTGCACATGAGCAGCGGGGACCACGAAGCTGCCTGTCCTGGTTAGGCGGGGGGTGGGCAGGTGGGGGTGGGCAGGGAAGCCCAGTGCTTGGCTGAGGGTCCCCCCAAAACTCATGGCAGCTGCCCTGGGTTCAGCCCTCATGATGGGATACCTGGGTCGCTGAAGTGGCCGCCTAATTGATCTCTCCTCCTCCAATCTCGATTCATTCATTCATTCAAGAGGTATTTATTAAATGCCTGCTGTTTGCCAGGTCCTGGAGTGAACTGTCTGTAAAGTGTATCATTCTTCTATTTAAAAAACGTTTCCCTGCTGCTTTCAGTATCAACCCCAAGCTTCTGAGCCCCGTGTTCAAGGCCCTTCCTATGAAGGCTTCCTCCTCCCTTTCTAGCTTGTTCTGTGGCCACTCCCCTCCACCTCTCTGATAATAATAATAACGATAGCAGCTAACACTGATCAAATGCTCACTATGTGCCAGGCACTGCTCTACGTGCTTTATCATGTACAGTCGTGGGTTGATTAACGATGGGGCTATGTTCTGAGAAATGCATTGTTAGGCGATTTCATCACTCTATGAGCATCAGACAGTGTGTTTACACAAACCTACCTGGTAGAGCCTATGACATACCTTGGCTGTATGGCATAGCCTATGCTCCTAGGCTACAAATCCATTCAGCACATTACTGTACTGAATACTGTAGGCAGTTGTAATACAATAGTAAGTATTTGTGTATCTAAAGATAGCTACGCAGGCTGGGTGCGGTGGCTCACACCTGTAATCCCAGCACTTTGGGAGGCTGAGGTGGGTGGATCATGAGGTCAGGAGATCGAGACCATCCTGGCCAACATGGTGAAACTCTGTCTCTACTAAAAATACAAAAATTAGCTGGGTGTGGTGGTACATGCCTGTAGTCCCAGCTACTCGGGAGGCTGAGGCAGGAGAATCGCTTGAATTTGGGAGGTGCAGGTTGGAGTGAGTGGAGATTGTACCACTGCACTCCAGCCTGGGAGACAGAGTGAGACTTCATCTCAAAAATAAAATAAATAAATAAATAAATAAAAATTTAAAAAAAGAAAAAGAAAAAAAGAGGGAGAGAAAGGGAGAAAAGAGAAAGAAAGGGAGGAACTGGAATGCTGGATGCAAACCAGGCATTCTGGCTCCACTCCCGCACAGCAGCCCGCTGTTTCTTACACCCAGCCTTCCTCACCCCTGCGTGCTCTGCTCATGCTTTGCTTCTGCTGAAAACGTCCTCCAACCACTTCTCTGTCTGGCAAACTCCTACTCAACCATCAAGACCCCCCTCAATACCCTCTCTTCTCTCTGGTTCCAGGTAAAGGGAGCTGGTGGATTTCTGTGCCTGCATAGCACCTGGAAATGTCACCGCTATGGCACTAATTGCACCCCCTTGAGGGATTCTTGTGCCCTGCTGAGCTCCCTCAGAGCAGAACCTTCTTTGCATCCTTGGTGCCTCGCCCTGGCAACGGACCAGGGTGGGCTGCCTGGCGGGGGTTAGGGGCAGTAGGCACTGAGGCTTAGCTGTAGAGTGAACCCTCACCTCCTCTCCATTCTGGAAGTCCTTGGGCCTAGGCCCTCCCTCCCTTCAGACCCCAAACTAAGGGTCCTGATGGAAGATGAGGCTGGAGGAAGATAGGAAAAGGCAGGGCTCTGGAGGGTGGCCTGGGGAGGAAGTGGTATTAACCCCTCAACCCCCCAGGGCCATCCCAAGGGCATGGCGGTGTCACCTGATCCCGGGACCTGTCTTCTGGCTTTGGGCCCAGCCAGTCAAGCTGTTCCAGTTGAGAGCTCTCAGCCACAAATGTTTTTTGGCTTTGTTTTGTTTTAACTTAAACTACATTCTCTCCTCTCCCTACCCACCTCCAGGCCCACCATGGGTAACTTAAATCAAACCAGTCCCCGCCAATTGCTTAGGAGTATGGGGGGACTAGTCTGATCTAAGTTTGATCTAAGATGATGGCATTTACAGGTGCTGTGCAGGCACAGAGACAGAAACATCTTCCTTTACCTGGAGTAGGATGCTGAGGGGTCCCCTGGCCAGCCCTCCTCCCATTGCTAGGGCAGTTTCCATATATAGGAGACCAGCAAAGGGCATGGGAGGCAGGACACCCCCTACACTCACTGTGGACTGCCAGGGCATCTAGGACTCAGGCCACACTGTTCTCCCAACCTCCTGGAAACAGGCAGCCTCTCAGCTCCCTCCTCCTCTTCTCACCTCCCCCCTTCCCCTCACTGCCTCCCCCACCTCCAGTCCTTTTCCCCCAGGAAAACGTCCTTCTTTTCCCCCAGTTTTAGTAAGATGCATTGGCAATTAAAAATTGCATGTATCTGGCTGGGCACAGTGGCTTACACCTGTAATCCCAGCACTTTGGGAGGCCGAGGGGGGCAGATCACTTGAGGTCAGGAGTTTGAGACCAGCCTGGCCATCATGGTGAAATTCGTGTTTCTACTAAAAATACAAAAATTAGCCAGGTACGGTGGCGCGTACCTATAGTCCCAGCTACTCAGGAGGCTGAGGCAGGAGATTTGCCTGAACCCGGGAGGCGGAGGTTATGGTAAGCCGAGATCGCACCACTGCACTCCAGCCTGGACAACAGAGCGAGACTGTCTCAAAAACAAAAAAAAAAAAAGCATATATTTTAGGTGTCTGATTTGATGATTTGATAGACGTATACATTGTGAAATATTCACCATAATCAAGCTAACACATCCATCGCCTCCCAGGTACCATTTCCTTCTCTTTTCTTTTGGCGGTAAGAACACTTAAGACCTATCCTCTGAGCAAATTTGAAGTCTACAATACAATATTGTTCACTGGAGTCACGTTGTTGTACCTTAGATCATCAGAACTTATTCATCTGATGTAACTGAAACCTTATACCCCAAGACCGACATCTCCCATTTCCCCCTTCCTCTAATTCCTGGTAACCACCATTCCACCTACCTCCATTTCCATGAGTTTGATTATTGCAGATTTCACACGTAAGAGAGGTCGTGCAGTATTTTGTCTTTCTGTGTCTGGCTTATTTCACCTAGCATAACCTCCTCTGCGTTTACTCATGTTGCTGCGAAGGGAGGATTTTCTTCTTTTTGAAGGCTAATTAATATTATCTATATCTATATCTCACATTTCTTTTTCCATTCATCCATCGACAGACAAAATGTTCTTACTTTTTCTTTGGGTGCCTTCCTTGCTCATGTCTGAGCCCAGAGGCTGACACACAGAAGGAATTCAGTGAGTATTAGCTGACTGCATGAATGAATGAAAAAAATTCCATTCAAAGGAGACATTGCTTTCCACCCCATAGCAGAGAAACAGAGCCTTAGAGTTCCCATCTTCATCTTGTCATTAAAAGGATCATTATTTTGCTGATATCTAGCCATTCTGCCCCAAATCTTAATTTCTGAACCCCTAATGTTATGTAAATCTTCCTGGCCTCACAAGAACCAGGCAACCAACTACCTCCTCTTGCTCTCAACAAGACTGTACTAACATCCCAGGAAATATACCTTCACCTGGTCAACCAAGCAACATTTATTGAGCACCCACTGTATACAGGGCTTGTTGCTAGGAGGGCCACAGACAAGGAAGTCCTATCACTATCACTGCCCTGACTGCCTACGAGCCTGGAGGGGCTGAGCCACATGGGCTCCAGTAGGGGCAAGTCCACAGGGTTTCCTAAAGAAGGGCACAGACACAGAGGAAAGGAAGGCCAAGAGTGGGTCTCTCTATTCCTTCCTTCCTTCCTTCCTCCCTTCCTTCCTTCCTTCCTTCCCTTCCTTCCTTTCCTTTCTCTTTCTCTTTCTTTCTTTCTCTTTCTTTTTTCTTTCTTTCTTTCGTTCGTTCTTTCTTTCTTCTCTTTCGTCTCTCTCTCTCTATTTCATTTTATTTTTATTTTACTTCAAGTTCTGGGATACATGTACAGGACATGCAGGTTTGTTACATAGGTATACATATGCCATGGTGGTTTGCTGCACCTATTGACCCATCTTCTAAGTTCTCTCCCCTCATCCCCCACCCCCTAACACGCCCTGGTGTGTGATGTTCCCCTCCCTGTGTCCATGTGTTCTGATTGTTCAACTCCCACTTATGAGTGAGAACATGTGGTGTTTGGTTTTCTGTTCCTGTGTTAGTTTGCTGAGGATGATGGATTCCAGCTTCATTCATGCCCCTGCAAAGGACATGATAATCTCATTCCTTTTTATGGCTGTGTAGTATTCCATGGTGTATATGTACCATATTTTCTTTATCCAGTCTATCATTGATGGGGATTTGGGTTGGTTCCATGCCTTTGCTATTGTAAATAGTGCTGCAGTAAACATAGGTGTGCATGTGTCTTTATAGTAGAAGGATTTATATTCCTTTGAGTATATACCCGGGAATGGAATTGTTGAGTCAAATGGTATTTCTGGTTCTAGATCCTTGAGGAATCTACAAACTGTCTTCCACAATGTTTGAACTGATTTACACTCCCACCAACTGTGTAAAAGTGTTCCTATTTCTCCACAGCCTCACCAGCATCTATTGTTTCTTGACTTTTCAATGATTGCCATTCTAACTGGTGAGAGACGGTATCTCATTATGGTTTTGATTTGCATTTCTCTAATGATCAGTGATGTTGAGCTTTTTTTCATATGTTTGTTGGCTGCATAAATGTCTTTTTTTGAGAAGTGTTTGTTCATATCCTTTGCCCACTTTTTGATGGGTTTTTTTTTTTTTGTAAATTTGTTTAAGTTCCTTGTAAATTCTGGATATTAGACCACATTTCTTTCTTCCTTTTCTTTTTCCTATATATTCCTGTATTTAAGTGTCTTCTAAGGAGCATATTCTGCTCTTGTAATTTTTCAAACAATACTGGATTGTTTTTACAGAGAAGGCATGGCACCCATACATGGGAGAAGGTGGGGTAGAAGCGCTCCCCTTCTCAGTCATCTTGGGAGGCGTGGGACCATTGATTCTCAGACAGCAAGGCAGGGAGGCCAGGTTCAAGGCCTTGGATGATTTGGGTGGGAGCAGAGGAGATAGACCAGGGCCATGGGGCCCAGAGAGCATGGCTAGGAGGCCACATCCCAGCCTGGCTCAGCTACCCAGGGTGTGGGGACCCAGCCAGGGCTGGTTGAAGCAAATGGGAATGAAAGCCCCATTCTCCAATAAATCAAGTCTAGGAGTCCAGCATTGACAAATCAGGGGGTGGGGATGGGGCAGGGTGTCAACAGAGTCCTTGCCCACTCTGGTTCTACCTCTGCAGCATGGCTGGGATGGCATTAGAGCATAGTGAGACCCCTGTGACTGGCTGTGAGTAGAGGGAAAAATGTAAATAGGTATCAGGTGTGGCCCGTTATTTTTACAAAGCACTTTCACATTCCTAAGACAACTTGTCACCACAGCCCAATGAGATGTTGTTAGACTCATTTTATAGATGAGAATCCCAAAGTTCAGAGAGGTCATTTGCCAGCGATCACATGACTGGTGATGAGCTGAGTCTTAACCTAAGTCTTCTGATTACAAAAAGTGTCTTTTCCTGTGGAGTTTTTGGGGGCAAGGAGGACAAAGAAACAGGTCAGCTCAGCTTCTAGGCCCCCAGACTGCTGCTGTGGGGGAGAGCAAGGAAGGAACAGGGTGCCATGAGTTCAGTTGTCCTACTGCAGAACACACTGCATCCAGGCTGTCTTCCGGGACACACTGACTTTCAGTCTTGCACAGGAATGACATTCGGGGTCTACAAGATGCTCTCTTGGGCTTCCTGTGGGCCTTAAACTGTACAGGCTTGAGATGGGCCAAAGCTGGTAAGACTGTCCATGTTGGGGACATTTATACTCAGAGAGACAAAGCAATTGGCCCAAGGTCACACAGCAAGTCAAGGTCTGGACTGAGATTAGGAATCTGAGTATGTGACTCAGAGGCCCTTCCTTTCTGGGTCTTCTCTGAGTCCATCTTCCTGCCTTCTTTCCCATCTCTCCCCGCAGAGGCTGGGGCTGGCAGTTTTGTTGCATGTTTTTCTGTTTTTTCTTTAGAGATGGAGTCTCACTCTAGCCTGGGATGGAGTGCAGTGGTGCAATCTTAGCTCACTGCAGCCTTGACCTCCTGGGCTCAAGTGATCCTCCTGCTTTAGCCTCCTGAGTAGCAGGGACTACAGGCATACACCACCATGTTGGCTAATTTTTTATGTTTTTTGTAGAGACGGGGTCTCATTATATTGCCCAGGCTGGTCTCAAACTCCTGGGTCCAAGCAATCCTCCTGCCTCGGCCTCCCAGAGTGCTGGGATTACAGATGTGAGCCACAGTGCAAGGCCTGAAGCTGGCAGTTTCTGAGCATCAGACTCTGCTATTTTCCTTCCTCTCTAGATAACTGGGCCTTTGTAGAACATTCCCAACCCTTTTCCAGAGAGAACCTCCAAGAGTCTAACCTAGGCCCTAAGTGGCAAGACTGTGGCTAGAAGTTTGGGCCAGAAGTGGCAGGTTCCTCTAAAGACCTGGCTGGGTAAGTCCTCCCTCAGGGGCCCATAATCTCACCTCCCTCCTTGTTGGAATAACCAGTGGTATCTTGGACCCGTTACTGGATACCTCCCCCTGCTGGGGTGTGCATGCCCCCACAGGCACGGGGTGGGGGTGAATGACAGACAGTAGCAGGCCCCGGTGGCACGCTGAAGATAACTGCTCTTGACAGATGAAGACGCAGCCCAGGCAAAAGCTACATCCTATTTGGCTTTTAATTTGGAGGCCCCGAGAGTGAATTCGGAAGCTCCCACTCCTGTCCTCACGTGCAAAGTGGATCTGACTTTCAGGAAATGACCTGAAGTGAAACCACATTACTTATCAGCACGTCTCTCAAATTCACAGCCTTCACACTCCCGCCCCCATCCCTGGAGGGATCAGGATTTCCGCTCACTTGTTCCAGTCCCTTCACACACATACCTTTATCTTATCGAGGGGCAGCCGGTGTGGCCCAGGTCCCTGGTAACCTCAGGAGTGAGTGGGGGTGGAGGGGACGGGGGAGAGCAGAGCTGGGCCGCAAGCCTGGAATTGGGAACTTCACCTAATCCAGGAATCTGCAAATGATGGCCCATTGGCCTATTCCAGGTGGCCTGGCCCTGTTTGTATATGGCCACGAGTGAAGGATGACTTTTTTAAAGGTTGAAAAAAATCAACAGGAGAAATGTTGTGACATGTGAAACTTACATGAAATTCAGATTTCAGCATCCGTAAATAAAGTGTTTATGGAGCACAGCCACGCCCACTCATTTATGTTATGTCTCTGGCTGTTTTCGAACAACCACAGCAGAGTTGAGTAGTTGAGACAAAGAGCTTATGGCCCATCAATCCTAAAATATTTACTACCCTGGCTCTTTTATTTTTATATGGAATCTCACTCTGTCGCCCAGGCTGGAGTGCAGTGGCACAATCTTGACTCACTGCAACCTCCACCTGCCGGGTTCAAGAGATTCTCCTATCTCAGCCCCCCGAGTAGCTGGGATTACAGGTGTGCGCCACCACACCCGGCTAGTTTTGGTATTTTCAGTAGAGACAGAGTTTCGCCATGTTTGCCAGGCTAGTCTTGAACTCCTGACCTCCGGTGATCCAGCCGCCTTGGCCTCCCAAAGTGTTAGGATTACAGGCGTGAGCCACCGTGCCTGGCCTACCCTGGCTCTTTGCAGAAAAAGTTTGCTGATCTCTGATCTAAACTCTCATCTCCCCCATGTTGAAAGCATTTAAAAATCAGTGGGTGGGCCGGGCACAGTGGCTCATGTCTATAATCTCAGCATTTTGGGAGGCCAAGGCGGGAGGATCACTTGAGGTCAGGAGTTCGAGACCTGGCTGGCCAACATGGTGAAACCCCGTCTCTACTAAAACTACAAAAATTAACCGGGCATGGTGATGCTCACCCGTAATCCCAGCTACTTGGGAGCCTGAGGCACGAGAAGGGAATCACTTGAACCCGGGAGGTGGAGGTTGCAGTGAGCCAAGATTGCACCATTGCACTCCAGCCTGAGTGACAGAGCGAGACTCCAACTCAAAAAAAAAAAAAAAAAAAAAAGGCAGTGGGTGGCTGAGTGCGGTGGCTCACTCCTGTATTTCCAGAGCTTTGGGAGGCTGAGCCTGGAGTTCCGAGGCTGCAGTGAGCTATGATTGCATCATCTCACTGCAGTCTGGATGACAGGGTGAGACCCTGTCTCTAAAAACAAAAACTAAAATTAAAAAAATCAAAGGCTTTGGGGTGGGGACATGGGAGGAGTTGTCCTGAAACCCCATTTGCACCCCCACTAGGCAAGATGAGGGGACCTCTGCTAACTCTCCTCCCATCCCCACATCTCAGAGGGTGAAATGAAATGCGATCATCACACATTCAATGTGCACACCAGGACCAGCTCTACGCAGCCTCTGCTGCAGGTAGAGGAGATGGGAAGATGACTTAAGACTTGTTCTCATTCCCAACCTGCGCAGCCCACCAAGTGCAGGGTTAAGCCCAGGGGGCAATGGTGAGTGCCCCTGGCCCTAAGTTCAGGGCGTTCACTGTCTGGGGTGGGAGGTCTAGACAGAAAGGTAAACAGAAAACTACCCTGTCCTGTGGTAGGTGTGACCTGTGCAGATCTGCCTCAGGAGCTGAGGCAATAGAGGGGGTGGGTCTCTAACAGCCTGAGGCATTAGGGAAAGCCTGCTGGGGCACCTGTAAGAGGGCTTTGAAGACCCTGCCCAGAGCCCCCAGAGATTCCGGCTGCATCTTCTGCAGTGGGTCCTAGCTTGGGAAAGTGTGTAGAGTTTCCCAAGGGATCTGAACATTCAGCCAGGGCTGCGAAGTGTCTAAAGAATCAGCAGGAATTGGCCAGGCTCGGTGGCTCACGCCTGTGATCACAGCACTTTGGGAGGCCGAGGCGGGCGGAACACCTGAGGTCAGGAGTCCGAGACAGGTCTGGCCAACATGGCGAGACCCTGTCTCTACTAAAAATACAAAAATTAGCTGGGCATGGTGACGCACACCTGTAATCCCAGCTACTTGGGAGGCTGAGGCAGGAGAATTGCTCGAACCTGGTGGAGGTGGAGGTTGCAGTGAGATCGCACCACTGCACTCCAGCCTGGGTGACAGAGCGAGACTCAAAAATAAATAAATAAATATAAAGAATGAGCAAGAATTGGCTGAGTGAAGTGGGCAGGAAGCAGTCCAGACAGAGGAGGGACAACCAGGGGGAACGGCCAGGGGTCCCGGTATAGATGGGTGAGCTACCCAGTTGGTAGGTCACTTGGACCCTCCCCATGGCATGCCCCCCACCCCCAGGTCCTTCTCTCCACTGCTCCTCCCAGAGGAAGACCTCCCTCCACCCTGATAACCCCCTTATCTCTCCAGGAAAAGTGCTGATCCCATCAGATTCATTCACAAACTGAGCCAATTCTGGGGCTCAGGAAAAAGAATGTCCCTTGGTGTTAAGATAAGGAAGGAAATGGTAATCTACACATCATTAGGTCAAATGCCCTCCCACCTCCCTCCCCATGCCCAAATCGTGCTGTGATTTAATCCCAGGGCCAGGAGCTCCCCAGGCACAGGTAAGCAGAAGCTTTGAGCCTCCATTTCCCCTGACCCCTCAGGAATGAGGCCTGAGAGGTGGCAGTGGGGCTAGTCCAGGCCTCATCTTCCTGCCTGGCCCTGCTCTTGGTCCTCCAGGCACTGTCAGAACTCTCCGGACTCACACGCCCTATCTTTGATGGCTCAGGTAATGGCTTGTCCTGCTCTCTGTGGAGACAGGGAATAGAGTTAGCACCCACGCTCTGGGAGCCCTGACAGCCCGTTTAACAAGGTGTCCAACATCCCATTTCCTCTGCACTTCCTCTCGCTTTAATCCTTTTATGTGAAACCCACTCAGGAGCAAGCCCTGTGAAATTGATGCCTCTCTGTACACACGGCCTGGCTCGCTCCCTGTTTCTCACGGAGCACAGACCCCTCCCATTCCAGACACTAGGAATAGCAGGGCCTGGCGTGGGGAGGGAGCCTGGTGCCCCGGAGGGTCACCCCCAAGCTCTGGAGGGTGGGGTGCTGATGAGGCACCTCAGAAATGGCTTAGAGTTGCTGGCCCCAGGTTGGGGCTTCTTGGAGCTGCAGCTCAGGCCTCACACCCAGGCCACCAATGGACTCCCCTCCTCCCTATCTCACAGCCCCTCCTGGACTAGAAAGAAAGAAGGAAGCTCCTGGTGGCTCCAAGGAAACCTGTGACCCCATGCATGCCCCCCAGCCCTATCCCATGCAAGAAAAACAAATCATTAACTTTTCAGCTTGAACACCCAGGGGCGGGAAATGAGAGTCCTCCAGGCCATCCCAGCCAGGGCAGGAGATGAGATAAGGCCCAGGCTATCTCCGTTGATGGTGGGGAACATAAAATGCTAATGAGAAAGGAGAGGGACTGGAAAAGGAGGGTGGCCCAGCCCCCCACTTTCTCTGGCTTGGCTTCCTTCTGACCTTCGAGCCAGCCCCCACCTTGCCATCAGTTCCATCTGCACTTCCCTCACTTGCCTCATGGGATGCCTCAGTTTCCCCTGGGGAAAATGAGGCCCAGACTCCTCTCTGGCTGACATGGGAGAGAGCCTGACACCCTGTAAGCACCAGCCTCTCTCCCTCGGCTCCTCGAACCTGGCTCTGCTGTGGACATGTGACAGGTGAGGGCCATACCTGGGCAGTTGGCCGTGATGAGCAAAGGTACTTTGGCTTGGAGAGGGGGGCTGTGGCGGGGGCAAGGGACCCCATGGCCGGCAGCTCTCCCCACCCCTTTTCCTCCTTGGGGCCCAGGGCCTCACAGCCCAGCCCAGATCACAGACTGGTGGCTCTGCCAGTCTTGCCCCTGCCCTCTCCCCTCTCTGTCCCCACGACCACCTGGAGACACGGAGCAGGGCCTGACCTGTTGTCAGCGAGCAGTGAGGCAGAAGAAGAGGGCAAGGGATTTCCAGGAGCAGAAAACCACACAGACAAATGCGGGGCCGGAAAAGGGACCGTGAGATGCGAAGGGAGACAGAGGGACCAGGAGAAGGAGGGGATGCGAGAGAGAAACAGCGAGAGAGGAAGATGGAGCGGCCTCTAAGGAATGCTGATCTTTAAAGCTGACTGATAAAAAGCTTGTTCCAAAGACAAATTCTTTCAAAACAACAGCTCCAATGAGACTTTCCGTCATTCTCCCTATCACGGCCTGGCCCCTTCTTGCCAGGAAGAAGATGAAAGAACATCTTCATCGGCCCTCCGCCTCCAAAGTCCCCACCACCTTCCTCCTCCCAGCACTGCTATAGCCGAGCTCTGAACCTTCCTCCCTGGGAGGCGCTCCCCTGTCCCCCAGTATTCTGCATCCCTGCCCTGCTGTCCCAACACCCATTTCCGACTCCCCCCACCCTAACTTCCTGTTTCTCTGGGTCAAGGGGTCCTCTGGTCCCTGATTCTCTTTCCTTCTCCCCACTCTTGTTTTCCCTTCTGCACTGTCACTGCTCCCCACCACGGCCCCTGAGTGATGGCTCTAGGCTGTCTCCCTTGGATTTCTGAAGCAATCCTATCAGCCCAAGCTTCTTGCTGGGGAAATTGAGGCCAGGAGGGTACCTTCATCTCATCTCCTCCTCCATCCTTACTATCCCAGCCCCTCAGAGGCTCTGGGAACCAGGCCTGGTCCCTGCCTGGCCATGAGCACCTAAGCTGGGTCTCCTTTCAGGGATAAGGGGTGGGCATTCTCTCCTTACTCTCTCTCCCACTTCCCAGCTACAGCTGAGGCCAGACACCTCCCCATTGCACTGCTCCAGCCTCTCCCTGCTCCCCACAGTTAGCTCTACCTGTGCCCACATTTGAACACATCCCATCCCGAATTGCTTAACAATAGCATCCTGGCCCAAGATCCAGGAAATAATTCCTCTCTTGGTGTTCCCATTCAGGGTCTCTCCCCTGTCAAAATCTCCACTCTGCTCAACATCTCTCCCTCTTCCTCTGGAACAATCCCTACTTATTCTTCAAGACCCTACTGACCTGCCGCCTCCTCTAGGAAGTCCTCCTGACTCTCCCAGCTGCTCCTTCTGAGCTCCATTTGCACAAAATAGCAGCATGTGCATTGATCCCTGATAAGACTGTGAACTCCTTGAAAGCATCAACTTCATCGTTTTATTTAACAAACACGTATTGAGCACCCAGTGTGTGCTAGGTGTTGGTTTGGTTATACAAGAGATTCATTCATTCAACAAGCATGTATTGAGCACCTAATATCTGCCAGGCTGGGGATATAAAGGTGACCAAAACAGACACAATTCCTCTTCTCCTGGGGCTAGATACAGACGTACCAGTTACCATGTAGGATGGTAAGCGGCGTGATGGGAGGAAGTAATGGGCACTCCAGACCCTCAGGGAGGGCACCTGACCCAGCTTGGAGGGTCGGAGAGGCTTCCTGGAATGGGGCTGAATGGGATCTATTCAGGTGAAGCAGAGGGGAGAGGAGGTCCTGGGCTTAGGGCATGGAAAGTATGACAGAGCATGGCTTAGATGGAGGCCACCAGGAGGTGGGTAAGACCTGCCTTCGGCAGGAGTGGCAAGTGGGTAGAGGTGAGGAACCATATCTGTATCATCATCTTCCTCCAGCCCATGGTAGGAGCTGGGTTAATGTCTTTCTTTCTTTCTTTCTTTTTTAGAGATAGGGTCTCGCTCTGTCATCCAGGCTGAGTGCAGTGGCATGATCACAGCTCATGGCAGTCTTGAGCTCCTGGGCTCAAGCAATCCTCCCACCTCAGCCTCCAAATAACTGAGATTATAGGTGTGTGCCACTGCACCAGGCTCAGGTAAATTTCTTGCCATTGAATGAAGGGAGTCCAGCTTATACACACTAATCAAGTGTCTGCCATGTGCAGGGCACCAGCGCTTGGGATAGAAGACAAGATTTACAAGGATAATAATAACGAACAAAAGCCAACATGAATAAAGCTGCTCACACGTTGTGGGTCAAGCACTGTGCCAGGGTTTCCTAGGTGTCACTTCACTTATTCCTCATGGCCACTCTGTGTGGGATGATTTCTATGATCCCTTGGCCTGGTGGGCTCAGAGAGGTGAAGGGAACTTCCCAAAGCCACACTGGAGTCGATTTTTTTTGAGACAGAGTTTCACTCTTGTGGCCCAGGCTGGAGTGCAATGGCGCCATCTTGACTCACTGCAACCCCCACCTCCTGGATTCAAGCGATTCTCCTGTCTCAGCCTCCTGAGTAGCTGGGATTATAGGCGACCACCACCAGGCTCGGCTAATATTTAAAATATTTTTAGTAGAGATGGGGTTTCACCATGTTGGCCAGGCTAGTTTGGAACTCCTGACATCAAGTGATCCACCTGCCTCTGCCTACCACTCCCAAAGTGCTAGGATTACAGGCGTGAGCCACCGTGCCCGGCCTGGAGCCAATATTGGAACACCGGCTCAATCGCAGTGCAGTAGCCTCTCCCCAGACAAAGCAGGGACTGGCCTTGCCTCTTGCAGAGACCCTGGCCCCCCGCCCTCTGAACTGCTGCCTTCTGTCCCCTGGGAACTGCAGCCTTCCCAGGAAACCCAGCACATCCTCCCTCCTCTTTCTTTCCTCTGCCCCCACAGCCTGAATACTTCAGTTTCTCCCTGGCCTGTCCCCTCCCCTCAAAGAAAGAAAAAATGGAGAGGAAATGGATCTTTAAAGATACTTGTATCCATCACTATTATTTACATTCTAATGTGCATCTGTGGCTCGGCTCCAATGGGGGAAATGCAAATCAGGTGGACACCGCTCCCGAAAGCCCTAAAGAGCTTGGCTCCCCCAAATTAGAATAGAAAATGCTCTTTTAAAATGCACCTTTAATATGTAAAAGCCCGCCGACCTGGGCTCTAAATAAACCAAACTTGAACCAGATGCCAAATAGAGTAGATGAAGGACAGGTGCACAGAGGGTCCCAGGCTGGGGAATGAGGCCTAAACAGCTATTTATATTAATGCAAAGAAAGTTCAACATTCTTTCCCTTGATATATGCTGCAGTGGGAGGTGGTTTTTGTCCCACCAGCAAGAATAAAATGCACAGCTCATGATGGGCAGGGTCACATGTGCGAGATAAAAAGCTCTGGGTGTAATATATGTCTCCAGCGCGCATTCTCTGCAGGCTTTGCGTTAGATCTGCGGATGACAACAAGAAAACACTTACTCAAGGTTAGACTCCGTTCGCCAGGCTTCCAATCACAGCTGTCTGTCCTGAGGGAATGCAGCTGCCTCCAGGCTGGGCTCCTGGGGCACCCGCCTGCCTTGGCATTGAGACTGCGAGTGGATCCTGGTTGGGGCTGGAAGGGGGCTGTTGGCCAGGGCCAGGGAATGCCTGCATGTGCCAGCAAGAGGGGGAATGTGTGTCCTTTTCACTGGGGACACCCTGACCGTCCAGACTCCCTGAAGACAGGCTCACAGCTGCCTAGGCAGTTTACAAAGCAGGCCTATGTGAATGAGGGAGGAGGTAATCTTTAGCTTTTTTCTGGTTGTGTTACATGAATTCCTGGTCTCTTCTTTGCAGATAAGTCAGAATTCATTTATTCATTTAGTAATTTCATGAAGGCAACATTCATTCATTCAACAGAGTATTACTAAGACCCTCTGCAAGACCATAGGGAGGCAATCGATTATAGAGGTTCTGGAGGATCTACAATAGGGCAGTAATAGTGATTGTTGGAAGAGATCAGCTCTGAATGGTGTTTCGCCCAGTGCAGGGCAGTGGTAGGCAGTCAATAAATATTGGCCTTCTCATCATCATTGTTGTTAGGCAACGTGTTGGGGTGAGGAGAGAGATGGAAAGATGACAGAGGTGCTGCTCATCTCACGAGATCCTTACAGTCTTGGAAAGACCAGGCGGGCAGACAGATAAGCAAATAATCTCAAGTGCACGTGGTAAGTCTACACTAGCCATATGTGCAGAGTGCTGTGCGGGCACAGATTAGGGTTGACCACGGACGGCTAGAAAGAGCAGGTAATATTTGGCCTGGGACTTTTTAATTTAATCAACTTTTATTTTACGTTCTGGGGTGCGTGTGCAGGATGTGCAGGTTTGTTACATAGGTAAACCTGTGCCATGGTGATTTGCTGCACAGATCAACCCATCACCCGGCAGCTATTAGCTGTTCTTCCTGATGCGCTCCCTCCCCTCGCACCCCCTGACAGGCCCCAGTGTGTGTTGTTCTCCCCCATGTGCCCATGTATTCTCATCGTTCAGCTCCCCCTTATAAGTGAGAACATGTAGTGTTTTGACCTGGGACTTTAAAAAACAGAAGAGTAGATTGGTGCAGCCATTATGGAAAACAGTATGGCGGTTCCTAAAGAAATGAAACATAGAACAAGCATATAACCCAGCCATTCCTCTTCCAGGTACATACTTAAAGGAAATGAGATCACCATAGAACAAGCATATAACCCAGCCATTCCTCTTCCGGGTATATACTTAAAGGAAATGAGATCATCACCTCGTAAAGACATCTGCACTCCCATGCTCACTGCAGCAGCACTATTCACAATAGCCAAGATTTGGAAACAACCAGTGTCCTTCAATGAATGGATGAATAAAGAAACCATGGTGTATACATATATATGTGTGTGTGTGTGTGTGTGTATACATATGTATATAAACACACATATATATACAGAAAGCAAAAAGTAGATTTTTTTTGTGTTAAGCCACTGTGTATTTCTATATATGATGATGTTCATATACATATATATACACACACACATACACACACAATTGGAACCTCATTCAACCTTAATGAGGAAGAGATCCTGCCATTTGTCACAACATAGATAGACCTGGAGGACATTATGTAAGTGAAATAAGCCAGACACAGAAAGACAAATATTGCACGATCTCACTTATATGTGGAATCTAAAAAAAAAAAAAAAAGGTGAAATATATACAGACAGAATAAAAGACTGGTTACCAGGGTCAGGACCGGGGAAGGAAATGGGAGATGTAAGTCAAAGGAGAGGAAGTAGCAAATTTGTAGAATGAACAAGTTGAAAGATCTAATAAACAGCATGAAGACTAATAATAGTGTATTCAGGAATTTTGTTAGATGAGTAGATTATAGCTGCGCTTACCATGGCAGGGAGGGGAGGAATGGGTAACTACGTGAGATGATAGATATGTTAATTGGTCCACTGTAGTAACCATTTTACTATCTATATCTACATCTGGATAGATAGATAATGCATCTTTTTTTTTTTTTTTGAGATGAAGTCTGGCTCTGTTGCCCAGGGTGGAGTGCAGTGGTGCAATCTCAGCTCACTGCAACCTCCGCCTCCCGGGTTCAAGCAGTTCTCCTGCCTCAGCCTCCTGAGTAGCTGGGATTATAGGCGTGCGCCACCACACCCGGCTAATTTTTGTATTATTAGTAGAGATGGGGTTTCACCATGTTGGCCAGGCTGGTCTTGAACTCCTGACCTCAGATGATCTGCCCGCCTTGGCCTCCCAAAGTGCTGGGATTACAGGTATGAGCCCCATTGCCCGGCCAGATAATGTCTCTTATAACATCATGATGTAGGCCTTAAATATACACAATAACATTTTTAAACATTTTAAAATCAGTATCTCCTCAGGAGGAGATGTGAGTGGAACAGCGTTTTAGACAAAGGGAACAGCGATGGCTTGTGACAGAGCTGATGT
Organism: Hylobates moloch; assembly: GCF_009828535.3. Lineage (NCBI taxonomy): Eukaryota > Metazoa > Chordata > Mammalia > Primates > Hylobatidae > Hylobates > Hylobates moloch. The sequence goes on along the minus strand of NW_026652285.1, from coordinate 14,429,757 downwards.
GATAAGGGAATGAAGAGAAGCTCAGTGTCTCTGGGGCCTGAGATGTGAAAGAGGGTTGGGAGAAGAGGAAAATGTGGTTGAAGAGAGGTAGACAGAGAGCGTAAGCTCACTGAGGGCCTTGTAGGCCAACCTAAGAAATTATGTTGCATTTAAGAAGAAGTTAAGTTACATTTATTCTGGTGAGTAGGGGAAGCTTACACATTGAAGAACTGTTTTCCCTAAGTGGGGTAGTGTAGGCATCTGACCTAAAGGCAACTAATCCCCACACTGGCTCAGTGAATGGTCGAGGAGAAAATAAACAAGCAAACAAACAAACAAGTTCACATGATAAGCCTGGGCAAAAAGATAAGCTGGACCAATCAGAGGCTCTTTCTTGGTGAATTAGTCAGGACAGGACAGGTTATGTTTTGGTAACAAACATCATCAAAATCTCAGTGGCTTAACACAACAAAAGTCTACTTTTTGCTTATAAAAAATCTTCTGTGAGTCTGGGCAGCTTTCTAGGGAAGCTGCCACCATGTGATGACAGAGATTCCAGGCCACCTCCACCGTGATATCTTCATATCAACATGTGCTTCCATGGTAGCTGGGAGAAGACATGGAGAATTGTACCTTGGCTCTTCAGTACTTCCACCAGAATGACACACAACACTTCTGCTCATATTTCATTGGTTCACACATAACACAAAGGCCATGACTAACCTCAGTGGGGTGGAGAAGACAATCTTGCTGTGTGAGCAGAAGGCAAGTAGAACTCAAAATAGAATCCAGTGCTTGCAATGCCTATCACCACTGGGAAGTACAGAAAGAGCTGGTTTTCACAGGGAGAAGAAGCTGAGAAGAGACTGAGAAGAAGAGTTTCCATAGACACCTACTCAGGAGGCTGAGGCAGGAGGATGGCTTGAACCCGGGAGTTCAAGGCTACAGTGAGCTGTAATTGCACCACTACACTCTTTTGTAATGTTCCTCCTGGCTCTAAAACTTGGAGATTCTAAGATTTCACAGATGTCTTGTGACCTCCAGGAATGGGGTGGAATACTGGTGGTACCAAGGAAGGGGACAGGGGCCCAGACAGAAGTCAGTCCTTCTCTAACCAAAATTTCAGTACACCTTGGAAAACGGTTTGATTGGCCAATGGGGCTGGTAGTGGGGGACAGGGGTGCTATTCCAGGCTCAGGTCAACATCTTCTAGTAGATCTTAATTCATGTTAGAAACCTCTGGATGGGGCCGGGCACGGTGGCTCACGCCTGTAATCCCAGAACTTTGGGAGGCCGAGGTGGGCGGATTACCTGAGGTCAGGATTTCGAGACCAGCCTGGCCAACATGGTGAAACCCCGTCTCTATTAAAAAAAAATACAAAAATTAGCTTGGCGTGGTGGCACATGCTTGTAATCCTAGCTACTCAGGAGGCTGAGGTAGGAGAATCGCTTGAGCCTGGGAGGCAGAGGTTGCAGTGAGCAGAGATCGTGCCACTGCACTGCAGCCTGGCCAACAGAGCGAGACTCTGTCTCAAAAAAAAGAAAAGAAAAGAAAAGAAAAGAAACCTCTGGATGGTAGAAAAGGGAGATGTGGGTGGAAGAGGCAAGGGCGGGGCTGGGTTTAGAAGGCCTGAGCCCAAAGACTTAATTCCCCTGAGGCCTGAAGCCAGTGGCAACAGGCTTGGAAGGGCCACAAATAGCAGTTAGGGCCAGGATTCTCCCACTCCCATGGGTGCCAGGGCCCTGGCAGATGAGTGCAAGGCAGACATAGATCCTTTCTAGGGCATTTGGCCAGCAAGGCAAATACCACAGTCCTCTGCTTGGCCCACAGAGGAGGAAGGGTGGTGGGAGCAGGGGTCATCACCCCGACCCCTCATCCCCTCAGACACCTCCAGATTGCTTCAGGGTTTGCCTCCCTAGGGATATAACTGATGCCACAAATCACAGGGTGGCAGGTCAGGGTGGCAGGTCAGGCTAGTTCTTTACAATGCGGATGGGAATCGAGGAGCCAGAAGCGGGGTCTGGTGGGAGGGTGAGGGAGGGGAAGCAGCCCCTGTGCCCGGCTCACTCCTGAGGGGTCACAGGGAGGGCAAGGAGGAGCCTTGTGCTGGGGGTGGGGGAAGCAGGGAAAGAAGAGGGGATGGAGGAGGAAGAGAGACAAAAAAACAGTGAAGGAGGGCCAGGCGCGGTGGCTCATGCCTGTCATCCCAGTGCTTTGGGAGGCCAAGGCGGGTGGATCACCTGAGGCCAGGAGTTCAAGTAACACAGCTGGGCAACACAGTGAGACTTTGTCTCTAAAAAATAATTTTTATTTTTTGTTTATTTACTTTTTTTTTTGAGACAGAGTCTTGCTCTGTTGCCCAGGCTGGAGTGCAGTGATGTGGTCTCGGCTCACCACAACCTCCATCTCTTTGTTTCAAGCAATTCTCATGCCTCAGCCTCTCAGTGAGCTGGGACTACAGGCACCTGCCACCATGCCTGGCTAATTTTTGTAGTTTGTTTGTTTGTTTATTTGTTTATTTATTTATTTATTTTTGAGACAGAGTCACGCTGTGTCACCTGGGCTGGAGTGCAATGGCACGATCTCGGCTCACCGCAACCTCCACTTCCCAGGTTCAAGCGATTCTCCTGCCTCAGCCTCCTGAATAGCTGGGATTACAGGTGCCTGCCACCACGCCTGGCTAATTTTTTGTGAGACGGAGTTTCACTATGTTGGGCAGGCTGGTCTTGAACATCTGACCTACTGATCTGCCCGCCTCGGCCTCCCAAAGTGCTGGGATTACAGGCCTGAGCCACTGTGCCTGGCCTAGTTTTTGTAGTTTTAGTAGAGACAGGGTTTCACCATGTTGCCCAGGCTGGTCTCCAACTCCTCGCCTCAAGTGATCTGCCCACCTCAGCCTCCCAAATTGCTGCGATTACAGGCGTGAGCCACCGTGCCTGGCCTACAAGACAATTTTTAAAAATTGGCCAGGCGTGGGTGGGGCACATCTATGGTCCCAGCTACTCAGGAGGCTCAGGCAGGAGGATGGCTTGAACCCAGGAGTTTGAGGCTCCAGTGAGTGGTGATTGCACCACTGCACTCCAGCCTGGGCAACAGAGTGAGACCCTGTCTCAAACAAAGAAAAGAAAACAGTGGAGGAGAAGGAAAAAGAGCAGGGAGGAAAAAAGGAGAAATAAAGGGAAGATAGAAAAAAAAGAGGAAGTAAAAACAAAGACGAGCAAGTCAAGGGGCAAGAAAGGAAGAAGGCAGGAGGAAGAGTGTGATGGGGAAGGAGGAAGCTGAGCAAAGAAGGGAAGGAAAACGAAAGAGTGGAGGATGAATTAAAGGAGGAGGAAGAAGCCGAGGAAAAGGAGAATAAAAATAAAGGTGAAAGGAGACAGAAAAGCACAAGGAAAGAGGAAGAGGAGGAATTGAAGCGGGAGAGACAGAAAGAAGAGAGAAGCAAAGCTGCCAGGCACTTCCTGGGCCCTGGGAGCTGAAATGCGGGCACCGGAGCTGCCAGGAGGGGAGCCGGGGCAGGGCTGTTACGAAGAGCACAGTAGGCGCTATGAAGATCTATTGGGCCCCGCAGTGCCATTGTCTTCAGAAGGAATTAAAAACAAATTGCTGAGGGCCAGCACATAATTTAAAGACGCACGGCAATTTTATGACTTGCTAATGTTCCTAATTACATGCCCGTGAAAGGCTTAATTAATTGGGGGATGTAGCAAAAAGTGGAGCCTGTGTTTGTTATCATGGTTCCACTGCATTGATTTTAGTGCCTATGGAGAATTTAGGGCCCCTTTATTTGCACAAAGAAAATGCAAGTCTCTCGAAAAAATGCACATTAAGATCAACCCCTCGCTGCTATCTAATATACTTTCCTCTACTTAACCAAAGCGCTTGTAATCATATTTTGTAAATGTTGGTGCCGTTAATTGCATTGTGAGGGAAAATAGGTTCTGCTTGGCTGGTTGTGGAGAATTTTATAAAGTTTGTTCCCGGTGCCCCATTCCAGGGGACTCTTCCCAGGAAACTTGCGGAGAAGTTGGGAAGCCCAGCCTGGGAAGCCGGCACGGCTGCCCTGAGATTCTCTGCTCCTGGCTGTGTCTTGACTGCCACTCCCTCTGCTGCCAGGGCCCTGATGGCCAAGGGGAGTTGAGCCTGTGCAGGAGTGGGATTGAGGGCAGTGGGCACGGGAGGAAGGCTGCAGATGGATGTTCCTCTCAACAGCACTGGAACAGAGAACATTTCTGGTGTGGGCCCAGCCACACCTTATCTGTGAGGCCTTAGGTAAGGTCTTTAGCTTCGCTGATCCTCAGTTTCTTCATCTGTGACATGGGGTGGTGGTGCCCACCCTGCTGACACCCTCAGATTGCTGTGATGATCAAACAAGAGAATGGAAGTGAAGGGAGGTCCTGATGTCAGGCTTGTGGCTGTTTCCATCAGCTGCTGTCTCTGCTCTTGCTGCCTCAGGGCACCACAGAGAAGGTCTCCTTCCAGCTGGGAGCTCTGTGTGACAGGGGCGACCACCCACACTCTGCCTTTCTTTTTTTTTAAGATGGAGTCTCACTCTGTCACCCAGGCTGGAGTGCAGTGGGGCAATCTTGGCTCACTGCAACCTCTGCTTTCCGGGTTCAAGAGATTCTCCTGCCTCAGCCTCCCGAGTAGCTGGGACTACAGGTACGTGCCACCACACCCGGCTAATTTTTTATTTTTTATTTTTTTTAGTAGAGATGGGGTTTTACCATGTTGGCCAGGCTGGTCTCAAACTCCCGACCTCAGGTGATCCACCCACCTTGGCCTCCCAAAGTGCTGGGATTACAGGCGTGAGCCACAGCGCCCAGCCCACACTCTGCCTTTCTACAGGGAGGGGCACAAGGAGGTTCAGCTGGAGATGGGCTGGGTCCCTGAGATCCAGGGGAGGAGCAGTTCCTGTCACCATCTGAGAAGCTGTTCCTGACGCTGCTCCCTCCCTGAGAACGGGCACTCACCTTTCCTTTCCGCTCCCACTGGCCCAGAACTTTCCCCACAGGTTGTCATTGTCAGTGACTGCAAATCCCTTCAGGACAGGGACCAGGCCTCTCACCCTCCAGCCCCAGTGCATCCCTAGAATCTGGTACCTTGGGAGACACTCAATAGCATTTTACTGAATGAATCAGTGAATCAATGAAATCATTAATTTGGGCAATGGGGCTGAGTCACAGTGGGCTAACCAGGCTCAGCTTCTTATTTCTTCCTCTCTGGCTGAGTTCGCTGATCAATGGTTTCTTCCCGTCTACCAATCCCCACCTCACACACACACTCCTCAGGGACCCCTCTCTGGGCAAAGAGGGTCTTCTTCCAGAGAAGATTGGAAGAGTTGGAATCTTAGATCCTAACAGGGACCCTGCCACCATGCTTCCTCCCTACAATCCATCCCTACATGGTGACCAAAGGGACCCTTTAAAAAATGCAGATTAATGGCTGGGCGCAGTGGCTCATGCCTGTAATCCCATCACTTTGGGAGGCTGAGGTGGGCAGATCACTTGAGGTCAGGAGTTCGAGAGCAGCCTGGCCAATGCAGTGAAACCCCATTTCAACTAAAAATACAAAAATAGGTCTGGTGTGGTGGCAGGTGCCTGTAATCCCAGCTACTTGGGAGGCTGAGGCACGAGAATCACTTGAACCTGAGAGGTGGAGGTTGCAATGAGCCGAGATCACGTCACTGCACTCCAGCCTGGGTGGCAGAGAGAGACTCTGTCTCAAAATAATAATAAAAAAATACATAAAAATGCAGATCAACTTATGTCAAGTTCCTGATAAAAGTCCCCCATACCACTTCCCATAAAAGCCTCTCATGGGGCCTACAGGGCCTATCACTGTGGTCAGGCCCCTTCCTATCTCTGGCATCTCATCCTGTATTGCCCTCCCTTAAAGTCACCCACACTGCCCAGAACACTGTTTTCCTTTTGTTCCCCAACAGGCCAAATTCAGTCCCGCCTTGGCCTTTGCACTTGCTGTGTCCTCTGCCTGGGATACTCTTCTCCGTCTCTTTGCATGGCTGGCTCCGTCTCCTCATTCAAGTCCTATCTCAAGAGTCTTCCTCCAAACCTCTTTCCTGACCACCAGTCTCATGTCATTTCTTTTTAAACATGGGAGATAGACACATTTTTGGGGTTCTCTGTGATGACTCCACAATATGAAATACACAGGGCTCCCCATCGGGTGCTCACTGTTTTGGCAGACGCGCACTCATGGTTGTGTATTTCCTTGGGTGCTGTGTGGTTTTGAAATGTGGGCTCAGGCTCAAAGAGCTTTATGTAGGAGAGTGGTAGACGCCTGTATTGAAGGTTTGTCTCTCCAGAGAGGATCTGTATTTATCTCAACCCTAAGGCTGTTACCAATGTAGGTCTGCTTTAGTTCATTTATTGCCTTGGGTTCTTCTGCTCTCCATGGGTGGTGTACAGCTAAGACCCACCCCATATGAAGACAGATCGATGGTTATAGAATTCCCAGGAGAGGCTTTTTTATATTTTCTTTTTCTTTCTTTTTTTTTTTTTTTTTTTTTTTTTGAGATGGAGTTTCACTCTTTCACCCAGGCTGGAGTAAAGTGGCACGATCTTGGCTCACTGAAACATCTGCCCCCCAGATTCAAGCGATTCTCCTGCCTCAGCCTCCCGAGTAGCTGGGACTACAGGTGCCCACCACCATGCCCAGATAATTTTTGTATTTTTAGTAGAGACGGGGTTTCACCATGTTGGCCAGGCTGGTCTCGAACTCCTGACTCTTCGTGATCCACCCGCCTCGGGCTCCCAAAGTGCTGGGATTACAGGCATGAGCCACCGCACCCAGCTACAGTTTCTTTTTCTTCATATGTGTGGGGCTTTTTTGTTGTTTGTTTGTTTGTTTTTGAGACAGAGTCTTGCTGTGTTGCCCAGGCTACAGTGCAGTGGTGTGATCTCGGCTCACTGCAACCTCCACCTCCCTGGTTCAAGCGATTCTCCTGCCTCAGCCTCCCGAGTAGCTGGGACTACGGGCACCCACCACTATGCCTGGCTAATTTTTGCATTTTTAGTGGAGACATGGTTTCACCATGTTGGCCAGGCTGGTCTCGAACTCCTGACCTCGTGATCCATCAGCCTTGGTCTCCCAAAGTGCTGGGATTACAGGTGTGAGCCACCATGCCTGGCCTACATTTTCTTAAAAAAAAATTTCATTTTAGGGATGTGGTCTTGCTGTGTCATCCAGGCTGGAGTGCAGTGGTGCGATCATAACTCACTGCAGCCTTGACCTGGGATCAAAAGACCCTCCTGGCCAGGCGCAGTGGTTCGCACTTGTAATCTCAACACTTTGGCAGGCCAAGGTAGGAAGATTGCTTAGGTAGGCCAAGGTAGGAAGATTGCTTAGGGAGGCCAAGGTAGGAAGATTGCTTAAGTCCAGGAGTTGGAGACTGGTCTGGGAAACATAGTGAGACTCCATCTCTACAATTTCTTTTTTTAATAAAAAGAGAGAGAGATCCTCCCGCCTCAGCCTCCTCAGTATCTGGAACTACAGGCACATGCCACCACGCCTGGTGGCTTTTTCATTTTCACTTGAGTCCAGGTGAAGACAGGAGCAGCCTTCTTTGGTTTTGACTCCTGGAGATTTCCCTCAATTTTTTTGCCACCTTGACTGTACCTGTGGTGAGATGTTTTTTGTTGGATAAATCAAAGACGCCATCTTAGGCATCGGTTCCGGGTTCTTTCCCCTCCACTTGGCGCCCCCTAAACCCGCCAAGCACAGCCCGCCAAATAAGCACCCAATCAAAGGAAACACCTCCTGCTAGCCTCGAGGTCCCGCCCTCTGGCCAATCACCAATCACCACATCACCCCAAAGGACATAAATACTCAGCCCCAGCAGCTCTCTCTCTCTCTCCTCTGCGTGACCTGACCTCTACCTCTCCAATAAAGATCTCTTGGCTGCCACCGGTGTCGTCTCTGACTAGCCTGTCGCCCTTCATTTGTTATATTTTTTTACCCAGCATTTCTAGGTGTTTTGTATTGGAAGGTTGTCTGCAGAGTGTCCAGTCCATCGTATTGCTAAGGAATGGAAGTCTCTCAGGCATTCTCAATCATAAGTCCCACTTCTATTGTCTTCATAACACTTGTCGTACTTGAGATGATGATTGTCATTTGTTAACTTGTTTACTCCCTGCGTCCTCCCACTGGAATGGAAGCTCCACGAGGGCAGGAACCTTGCTGCCTTGCTCACTGCCGTCCTCAGCACCTAGAACAGCACCTGGCTCCCGCAAATATTAACATTAGTTGAGTGATGAAATAAGTTAAAAAACCTGGGTTCAAATTTCAGCTTAGCAACTTGGGCAAATTACCTAGCCTCTCTAAACTCAGTTTTCTCATCTATAAAATGGGAGTAGTAATGTTTACCCTTACTTTAAGGGAGTTTTATGAAGATTAAATGAGATATTTGTCAGGAACTCCCTTGAATCAGTGCTGGACACTCAATAAGTGGTAGTTACTATGACTGATGACTTCTGGGTCTTACGTGGTCCCATCCCACCCACCTCCCAGGACTCCCACCAGGATCAATTGGAAATCATGGTTCTGCCCTTCCATCTCCTTGCAAGAGCTGAGTGGCCCTCTCTAACTTCACAAACATGAGGGACCACGTTCTTTCCCTCCAGCACGTAGTGGGCCCACCTGGCTCCTGTGTGGTTCACAGTCCCTCCTCCCTGCCACGAGGAAAGGCCTTGGCTTGGTGGGAGGTGGAGGTAGGAGGTGACAGAAAGGCCTATATCTGCACAGATAGCTGTGGGGGAGAAGGCCCGGGAAGAGAGGCCTGAAGGGTGGACGGCTGCCTGCAGAGGGCTTAGCCGTGTGGGAACTTGTGGTTCCTAGCCTGGCTTTGCAACTTACTCTGGTGGTCTTGAACAAGATATTTGACCATTCTGTGCCTCAGTTGCCCCATCTGTAACACAGATGGCTACTTATAGAGTGGCTACTTTTTTATTTATTTATCTGAGATGGGGTCTCACTCTGTCACCCAGGCTAGAGTGCAGTGGCATGATCTTGACTCACTGTAGCCTCCATCTCCTGGGTTCAAGCATTTCTCATTCCTTAGTCTCCCAAGTAGCTGGGATTACAGGTGTGCACTACCACATCCAGCTGATTTTTTGTATTTTTGATAGAGATGGGGTTTTACCATGTTGCCCAGGTTGGTCTTGGACTCCTGAGCTCAGACGATCTGCCCCCTTGACCTCCCAAAGTTCTGGGATTACAGGCATGAGCCACTGTACCCAGCCTTAGAGTGGTTACTTTATGTAACTGTTTTCAGAATAAATAAGTAAAGTGCTTAGAAGTGAGCCTGAGATTAATGTGTTAATTATTATTACATCTATTTTGTTCACTGTACTTTACACAGTACCTGCCTATAGTAGGCACTCAATAAATGTTTCCTGAATGGATGGATGGATGGATGGATGGATGGTGGATGGATGGCTGCATGGATGGACGGATTGACGGTGGATGGATGGGTGGATGCATGGATGGATGGGTGGATGCATGAATGGGTGGATGGATGGGTGGACTGGCTAGCCTGAGAGGCAGGGAGAGTGTGTCCATCAGATCCCTCAGATGTGTTCTATTAATTTTGCTAACAATGTTAACAGAATTTAGGTAGATCCAGCCATATCATGGATTCCTAGAATGCTGGGAGTGGAGGGTCCTGAGAGATCATCTCAGCCAGGTGTGGGTAGCACAATCCCCAGGGGCTTCTTCAAATGCCTGCTTTCCCTTCCCTTATGGAGATGAAGTCACCTTGGCTGGGTGTGGAGGAGTTCCTTGTTGGCTCTGATAGCTCTGTCTGTCAACTCTTCCTTCATCTAATCCACCAGCCTCAGATTTCAGAGGAGGAAATGGAGGGTCAGAGAGAGACAGCAATTTGCAAAAGGTCCTGCAGAGAGTTGTGAAGGAGTTGACTCACGCTCAGGTCTTCTAAGTCCAGGTTGCATGCTCTAGTACCACTCCACTTCTCTGCACCCTCTCTACCAGGCTGAAGGAACTTGACTATTTACAGTCTTTTTAAAAATTTATTTATTTATTTATTTATTTATTTATTTATTTATTTAGAGATGGAGCCTCTCTCTGCTGCCCAGGCTGGAGTGCAGTGGCATAATCGCAGCTCACTGCAGCCTCGAACTCCCTGGCTCAAGTGATCCTCCCACCTCAGACTCCCAAGTAGCTCAGACTACAGGTGTGCACCACCATGCCCAGCTAATTTTTTCTTTTTTTGTAGAGACAGGTTCTCACTATGTCACCCAGACTGGTCTGGAACTGCTGAGTTCAAGTGATCCTTCCACCTCGGCCTCCCAAAGTGCTGGGACTACAGGCGTGAGCCACTGAGCCCAGCCTTAAAAAATTAAAAAAAAAATTTTTTTAAATAAAAGAGGGGTTTCTATGATAAGGATACACAGAATACTTAAGAAACCATGGGCAGGAATGCAGCTGGCCTGGGGAGGTGGTGCCTGGGTCCAGGCCTAGGAGGCATCGGAACCTTCTCTCCATTTCTATCTCTCTCTCTTTTTTGGGGGGGACATGGTCTGGTACTGTTCTCTGTTGCCCAGGCTGTAGTGCAGTGGTGCAGCCATAGGTCACTGCAGCCTTGACCTTCCAGGCTCAAGGGATCCTCCTGCCTCAGCCTCCTGAGTAGCTGGGACTACAGGTATACGCCACTGCACCCAGCAAATATTTTTTAATTTTTTGGGGTCTCACTATGTTGCCCAGGCTGCTCTCAAACTCCTGGCCTCAAGCAATTCTCCTGCCTTGACCCCCTAAAGCACTGGGATTACAGGCGTGAGCCACCACACCCGGTCTCTATATCTTCTTAAATTGTCTGTCACCATTCAGAGCCTCCCACCCCGTTCTTATTTTCTAAATTAGCTTTTTTATTATGAAATATTTCTCATACGAAGAAAAATAAACAATAACATAATGATCACCCATGTATCTTCTACTCAGCTTTGTTCAATCTTAGCATTTTGCTATATTTGCTTCAGATATATATCTTTTTAAAGAAACAAAACATTATAAGTATAATGGAAACCCCCTGTATGTTTCCCCCAAGACTGATTCTCCTCCCTCCCTTCCCAGAGGTAGTCACCCTCCTGAATTTAGGATTTATTCTTTTGATGCAAGTTTTAACTACAGATTATAAATACGTAAGCATTATATTGTATGAGTTTGCATACTTCTAAACTTTATATAAGTGGCATCCCATATATAAACTTCTGCACCTTGGGTGTTTTGTTCAGTATGTTTTTGGGTTTTATTCTTGTTCCTACAAGTAGCTCTGTGCCATATTTATTGAATGAAGAAATATGCCTCAATTTGTCCTTCATTTATTGATAGGCTATAATAAGCATCCTTGTATATTTCTCCTTGTGCACACATACAGAGGTTTCTCTGGGGCATATAACTAGGAATGAAATGGCTGGGTGACAGGTCTATCAGTTATCTATTGCTGCATCATAAACCTCCCCCAAACTTAGTGGCTTAAAACAACATCCCTTCTATTTGCTCACAATTCTATGCATTAGAAATTCGGCAGGGCACAGTGAGAACAGCTTGTCTCTTTCCACAATGTCTGGGGTTGCATCCTGGGTGACTTAAACATCTGAAGCAGCTCAACGGGACCCTATGCGTGGGCCTGTGGTTCCAGCTGTCAGGTGTGTTCCTCAGTTTTCTTTTCGATAGCCTCTCCATGCCGCTAGCTTGGGCTTTCTCACAGCGCGGTGGCCTCAGGATTCGAGAGGTCGGGTCCCAGAGAACAAGCCACCCTGTGCGAAGTGCTCATTAAGCCTCTGCTTGCCTTACTCTTGCTAATAACCCATTGGCCAGAGCAAGTCAATGGCCAGCCCTAGAGTTAATGTGTGAGGATGTGGATACTGGAAGGTGTGAGTCACTGGGAACTATCAATACAACCATAGGTACAAACATTAACAGTTTCTGAGATATTGCCAAATGGCTCTCCAAAGAGGGTGTATCCATTTATAATTTCCTAACTCTTTTTTTTTTTGAGATGGAGTCTGACTCTGTTGCCTAGGCTGGAGTGCAGTGGCACGATCGTGGCTCACTGCAACCTCTGCCTCCCGGGTTCAAGCAATTCTCCTGCCTCAGTCTCCCAAGTAGTTGGGATTACAGGGGCACACCACCATAATAAAAATAATTTTTTTTTTATTTTTAGTAGAGATGGGGCTTCGCCTTTTTGGCCAGGCTTGTCTCGAACTCCTGACCTCAGGTGATCCACCTGCCTCGGCCTCCCAAAGTGCTGGGATTACAGGCGTGAGCCATTTCACCTGGCCTAATCTCCCAACTCTTGAATAATCTCCTTCCAACAGTGTTAGGTTGTTCTACGCCCACACCAATACATGGGTATCGTCAGACTTTCATTTTTGCCAGTCTAATGGATCTGAAATGATGTCACACTGTTGTTTGTTCTTGTGTTGCTATCTGTTTCTTGGGTTTTTGTTTTTTTTTTTTTGAGCCAGGATCTTACTCTGTCACCCAGGAAGGAGTACAGTGATGCCATCATGGCTCACTGCAGCCTCCATCTTCTGGGCTCGAGTGGTCCTTCTGCCTCAGCCTCCTGTGTAGCTGGGACCACAGGTGCATGCCACCACGCCCAGCTAATTTTTTGAGTTTTTGTAGAGATGGAATCTCTCTTTGTTGCCCAGGCTGGTCTCAAACTCTGGTTCAGGTGATCCTCCTGCCTCGGCCTCCCAAAGTCCTGGGATTACAAGCATAAGCCACTGTGCCTGGCCTCACACTGCTGTTTTAATTGCACTGTCCTGAACTAAAGGAGTGGATCATCTTTCTCTATTTGTTGATCATTTATTTGGGTTTCTCTTTTTTGAATTGCCTGTTCCTATCTTTTGCCCATATTACAGTCACTATTTTTTCTTTCTTATATTAATTTATAGTTTGTGTTTTTTGAATCCCTAATTTATAAATGTTTAACCTGACCACGGAGGGGATATCTTCTCACTCCCAACCACCTGGAACAGGATACTGTTACTGAGGACCTTGGGGCACAGACTTAGGTGGGGAGTTCGGGGCTCTAAGGTCCTTTGGGTTCTGATTCTACCTGGCCTCAGCATCTGTCCTACCCTCCGGGTATCTCTGCCAGAGTTAGAATGTGGATGGGGAGACCCAGAGCCCCTCCATCACCATGGCCCATTGACACTGGCTGCCTTCCTTGCTTGCCCCTTCCCTTCCCATGGCTTCAGATGGGTCTTCTCTTCCTCCAGCAGAGATGGCCACCATTGGTGCTCTGGGAAAACTGGACAATGGTCTGAGCACAAAGAAAGAAAACTGGGAAATCTTTGCAGCTCAGAAAACTGGGAAATCTTCATGTCCTGCTGATCCTACATACATCCTGTGCACTAGACATTGACCCTGAGCATACTCTGCCTTTCCTGCCTCTGTGCCTTTGCTTATGCTGTTTCCACTGCCTGGATGCCGCTACCTCTCACTAACCTCCCCTGCACGGATCCTCCAAGGTCTACTTCACTGCCCTCTCTATGAAACTCCCCCTTAGGTGGCCCTCCCATGCCCACCACGATGTAATCTATCTCTCTTTTGGCATCATCCCATAGGATTTTTCTTTGTATTTGTTCCTTTTTACAGGCCCAAATTTGGGTTCTAGACGGGACACGTTTTCTCAATAGTTAGACTTAGCGGTTTAGGGTCCCTCCCCCGCAAAAAAAACAAAACCCAAACCAAAAAGTTCAGTTTTGATAAACTTAACCAGAATTTTGCAAGCAAAAAATCTAGAAAGAAGTGATGTCGACTTAGCATGATCACATATCATGCGGCTATATAAATGTCAATTAAAGTGAAATGAAATTAAGTTTATCTCCTGAGTCACACTGGGCATGATTCAAGTGCTTCATAGCCACACGTGGCTAGTTACTATCGTATTGGACAGTACAAACAGAGAATAGTTCCATCATTGCAGAGCGTTCTATTGGGCCAGGAGAAGTGGCATTCATGCCTGTAGTCCCAGCGATTTGGGAGGCCAGGAGTTTGAGAACAGCCTGGGCAACATGGTTAAACCCTGTCTACACACACACACACACACACACGAAAAATTTAGAAAGTTCTATTGGACAGAGCTGATATTTATTAGCTCTGTTTCACAGCTTCATATTGTTTCTATTTTGAAACACCTATATCAGCGGGAGAAAACAAAATTTCTTCATTGTTTAGGCTTCCAAAGGTCTAAATATTACCCTGGTCCCAGCTCAGCCACTAATTTGTTGTGTGGCCCTAAGAAAGTCATCATCTCTCTGGGCCTCAGCTTGCTCATCTATAAAATGAGGGAACTGATGTAGAAGGGTCCTTCCGCCTCTGCCCAGCCTGTTCCGCCCGGGAGAATTGCTTATTTATGTCTTGGCAGGAAGAGCAGGGGAAGGGGTGGAGAGGGGAGAGAGGCGGAGGCGGAGAGGAGGAGATCATTAATGGCTCCCAGGTTCTTGCCTTTGATCAGGTTGTCTGGAGCGAGGTAAGCGGCCAGGAGATGGGGTGCTGAGAGGAAGCAGAGGGCCAGGTGAGGGGTCAGGTGAGAGAGGCATCGGCCTGCGCTGGAATGGGGGAGGTCTTCCGCTCCGCCTCTCTCCACCTGGGAAGGAGCGCATGGGGAGCTGGCCCCTGCCACCGCTCCATTATTCTAAGGGGGAACTCAGCGTTGAGACAGGGATATTCCTGTTCTGCGGGTTCTCCAGTCCTTGCTGCCAGAAATTCAAAGGCAAAGTGAGGGTTGATGTGCCTGGAGGAGAAGAAAAACTGGGCTCCCCTGGCAGACACCTGGTTGCCTGTCCATCCTACCTGTGAAGAGGAGGGGAGAAAGGAAATTAGCGCACGTTGAAATAAGAAAGGGGCGGCCTTTTATGAGAAGCTGGCTTTGCGGACTGAAGCATATCACGGAATTACTGGCCGGGAATTGGGAATTGTCCTCTCTTTAGGGTGGTAGGACTCTCCAGTGGGGAGACAGCCCTGGATATGGGATCAGAAGGTTTCCAATCCTAACTGCTGGGATATATTATTTAACTTCTCGAAGCCTCGGTGTCCTCATCTGTAAAAGGAGGCCCAGGACACAATGATGACTGTGAGGAAGAATGAGGCCATCCCTATGTGTGAAGACATCTGGCAGATAATAGATGCCCGAGGCATGTTTAGGAGCCCTCTGAAACCTGTGTTTGTGCCCTGGTCCTGACAGTTGTCCTCAACCCAGGGTCCTAGACTTCAGGCGAGGAGGGGGCCAGGACCCTTTGATCTCCCGACAGCAGCATCAATGGAGGGCTGAGTGGGCTGGGCGAGGTGGGGGCACTGGCGTCTGGGCCTGATTGGCACAGACCCAGGAGTCCAGATTTCAAAGGCAAGCTTCAAAGGCAGGGTTACGTGAATGTGGCTTCTTTTGTACCTGCTCAAGGAAGGAAAACAAGCCAGTGCCCCCTCCTGCCCCAGGATGGCAGCTCAGATCCTGGGAGATACTCCCTACCCCGCCTTCCTGCCCCAGGACGGTTAGTTTGATCTCTTCATCCATCCGCAGGGTTTTTGTCTCATCAAAGCAGTGATAAAGGAGCCAATTGTGGTGGGCCCTGCCTGGTCTCACCTGTGGCCCAGGGCACCCCACGGTGGGGAGCCAGCACCAGCACCGGAGGTTATGGTGACATGGGGTGGGGGGAGGAATGAGAGAAGGAAGTCCAGGAGGTGCAGCTTTCACGGAAAGGGGAGCGGCAGCGGCGGTGAAGCAGAGCTAGCAGGGAGAAGTTTGAGGTTCAGGAAATTGACTGGGAATGTGGTGTGGGCAGTGCCCGTGGGTGCTGCTGGAGCCTGTAGGCAGGGGGGAGGCTGAGAGGGACTCCCCTCACCCTCTTTAGGCCAATTACCTGTCACCGGTCTGAGAGGGTCCCACCTCCCTCTGCTGGCTAGACTCACCCCTGCTGGCCCAGGATGGGGGGCCCTGCCAGTTCCTGCACCCCAGGGGTCAGCCGCCCCAGCATCTCTGTGATCTCAGCACAGCTCAACACTGCATCTAGGTGACCCCCCCGCCCACCCCCTCCCGTGCCTTGGCTGGGCCCCAGCAGGGGAGAGGGGCGAAGGGAAGGAGAGTAGTCCAGCCCCTCCCACAGTGGAGCTAAAGCTCTTCCAGTGGAACAGGCCGGGGCAGGAGGCCGCTGGAAGATAAATGACACACTTATTCTTGTCAAGTTGCCCACGCCTTGGCCTGAAATCCTGGGCCTCAACCATGTGGATAAACTCTGCCCCTTGAAGAAAAGCCTCCACTGCCTCACCTGCCTCCACCCTTCCCAGAAGTTTCAAAAGCCCAGGAAACTTGGATGACCAAGACTCTCTTGGGTTTGGTTTCCCGATCTTAGGTGTCAAAGTAGAGCACCGGGTGTAAATTCATTCACTCATTCATTCATTCATTCACTCATTCACTCATTCATTCACTCATTCACTCATTCATTCACTCATTCACTCATTCATTCACTCATTCACTCATTCATTCACTCATTCATTCATTCACTCATTCATTCACTCATTCATTCATTCATTCAGCAACATTTTACTGAGCACCTCCATGTGTTAGGCATCCTTACTGAAAGTCTGCAGTTTAGGCTTTTTTTTTTTTTTTTAATTTTTGACTTTTTTTTTTAATGAGGCCTCACCATGTTGACCAGGCTGGTCTTGAACTCTTGAGGCTCAAGCGATCCATCTGCCTCAGCCTCCCAATGTGATGGGATTACAAGCGTGAGTCACCGTGCCCAGTCTAGGCATTTTTAAATACTTGAGGAAATGGAGAGTCCGAGAGGTTAAGCAACTTGGCCGAGGTCACACAGCGGCTGAGGGGCAGAGCTCTTTGCACCAGTTTTTGCCCCTGCCCCACCAACTCCCAGCTGGAGGGTGAGGGAGGAGGGCTCTCCCAGCCCAGCTGGGAAGGGGCCTTTGTACTCCCTCTGCACCTGCGCCTGAGCTTGGTAGACCTGTTAGTGCCTGGAGTCTGTTGCGCTACCTAGGCAGGTGGTAGTCTGGGCTGTGCTGTGAGACACTGAGTGAGCCCTTCTTATGGGGTGCAGCTGTGTGTCGTTGTTACCTGGGCCACACTTCCTCATCAGCAGTGAGGTGGGTAGACTGGCTAGGTGGCTGCACTTGAGTATTTAAAAAATACGAATGCCTCTTCCCCTACCACTCCCACCTTTCCCAAGAAATTCTGATTCTATTGGTCTGGGCTGGGCCGCATGCCTCTGTACTTTCGAAAGTTTCTCTAAATGAGTTAAGTGTGCAGCCAGAACTGAGAACCTCTTGAACTAGATGATGTCTACTTCTGTGAGCTAAAAGTGGCAGCCCAGCGCCTTCCCCAGGCTTGAGACCATGGGCACAACTCTTCGCCATCACAGCCACCCATGACCTCTGAGTCTCTGTTCTCAGGGTCTCTTTAAGGAGTTGTGTGCTGGGAGCCAGCCGAGGGCCACACCTGCTGGGTTCTGATGGTCAGAGGGACTGGCCCTGTGAGCCAGGTGGCCTGGAGGAGGCTGTGGGGAGCAGGTGCTTTAGTAGGAGTTGGGGGAGGAAGGAGGAAGGGAAACTGTCTCAGGCCTGGGGCAGGGAGCAGAGGGACTGAGGTCCTCCTTATTCTGGAGAGAAGCTCCTTGGTCCGACCCCTTGGGGCCAGCAGGGGCAGGGACGGGTGTCAAGACCATGGTGCCTCTGGGGAAGGTGAACCTGGTGCCCTTGGCCACCTGCCTTCCATCCCTGCACACAGCATTCTCACACTCACGTGGGAGGGGAGGGAACTAGGGGCACCTTGACTCTCCTTCCAGAAAGATCTGCTGACAAAGACAAACCCCCACCCCCACCCTCTCTGGCTGAGGCTGGCAGGTGCCTCAAGCGGTTCAGGTGAGGGAGGGCCCCTCCCTCCCGCCTTCCCCATACCCACAGCCACAACCTGTCAGGCCTCAGCTCTCCCAGAGTCTGTGTGCGCTGCTCAGATTTGGGGGCCCCAGGCAGCGGGAGGAAGGGGCCTGTCCTTCCTCTTCTCAGATTTCAGCTGGAGCAGGGTTTCTCAAACTGTGATGGGTGGACACATCACTCCCAGCTCCTGTTCAAGCAAATTCTGATTCAGAAGGCAGGGCCTGACACTCTGCATCCCTAGCAGGCTCCCCTGGGGTGCTGTACTGCCAGTCTGTGGACCACACTTTGGGCAGCAAGGAGCTAGAACACCCACACAGATGTTCTCTGAGCCTAACCCTCTCATGGGCCTGGCAAGCAGCTGGCACCCACCAGGGTAGGGCCAGGCTGGGCCAGGCTGGGCGGACAGCCACCATCCCCTGGTACCCCTAATGAACAAGTGGTCCTCACCAGCCTGGCATGTGGCACCATTGACGGCTCAGTGCCCAGAATGGGGAAAACATAAAATCTCATTTCAAGCCCCAATGATGGTTTGGTTCAGCTTTCCTAGCTTTTTAGGAACTTAATTCCATGCGTTTTTCTTAAATGCAAGGCTGCAAGGCACCTGCTTAAAATGATATTTTCCCCTCTACATTTGAGTAGAGACAGGCAGAGGGAGGGAAATGCTTTTTCTCCCTTTTTCAGGGCTGTGCGTCACTCTGTCTCTGCTGTGTCTGTTTTGATGTCTGTCCATGTGGGCTTCTCTTATCTCTGTTTCTATTTTTCTCTGAAATAGTGCAGGGTTTTGCATCTGTACAGACCTGAGTTGGAGTCCTTCTTTTGCCACAGTTGATTAGCTCTGTGACTTTGGGCAAGTCTCTTAACTTCTTTGAGTCTCAGTTTCTTAATCTCTAAAATGGGCTCATTGTTAGATGGTTGTTGGAGTGGCTGTGAATATTTTTATTTGAAATCATACACACGAATGTCCTTTGTAAGGTGAAAAGGATTGGCCAAGGATACAGGATCATTATAAGGCCATGATTAAGAGCACATGTGAATCCTGACTTTACCAGGTATTAGCTGTGTTGAGTGAGTGACCTAACTGCTTTGAGCCTCAGTTTCTCCATTTATAAAAAGATAATTATACTATCACCCTACAGGATTATGAACAGGGGTACACAAGATTACCTGTGGCTACTGCTCAGCACAGGGCCTCACACACACACACACACACACACACACACACACACACATACACACACACACAGACTCCAAGTTGGGCTCATACTGCTTTTCCCCTTTAACACTATATTACGGACATGTCCCCATGTTTTTGTGTATTGTTGACGCATATATCCTATCAGATGAATGGATGAAAATTAGTGGACTGCATGCTTCATTGTTGGTCATTATGGTTGTTGGGCTGAGGGTCTGGAGTAAATATTTACAAAAAGAAAGAGGGCCTTATAACCATTTCCTTTCCCTTCTTTTTGGCCAAACAGATAAAAGGCCACCTCCCTGGACCAAGAGCCCCTCACCCAAGGCTTTGGCCAGTTGGCCTCTTCAATCAGTACATCCTGCTAGTTAGGAGCACAGAATCCTTTTCCTTCAGGGGGTTCCTTGAAGGAAACTGGCTGCAGCGCTGGCATTGGATGTTACAATTTGCCCATTGCTGTCAGAACTGGATAAGTGACCCAACAGGAATTCTTGGGATACTGAGGCAGACATGTTAGCAAGAAGGCCTCCTTGACATTGAGAAAAAAAGTGCAGGTAAGGATGAGTGACCAGGGTGCTCCAGGTGCTGGCAAGCCCTCACTTCTGTTTCTGCTGGAGAGGGGCTGCCCAAAGGTGGAGGAGGTCCTTGGGGCATTAGGGTGAGCCCCAGCTGAGCAAGGAAGGCAGGTTCCCTTTCCACTCTTCCTCTCAGGAAGTCCCACCACTTACTAGGTCGGAGGAGACCTTAACTCATCTATCCCTCAGTTTTCTTATCTGCTCTAGGAGCATAAAAGAGCATCTATTTCATCGGGCAGTCGGGAGAATTTCATGAATCCACATCTTAAAACAGCACTTGCTGGCTGGGCGTGGTGGCTCACGCCTATAATCCCAGCATTTTGGGAGGCCGAGGTGGTGGGTCACTTTAGGTCAGGAGTTCGAGATCAGCCTGGTCAACACGGTGAAACCCCAACTCTACCAAAAATACAAAAATTATCTGGGTAGGGTGGCGCATGCCTGCAGTCCCAGCTACTGGCTGAGGCAGGAGAATCGCTTGAACCCGGCAGGTGGAGGTTGCAGTGAGCCAAGATCCCGCCATTGTACTCCAGCCTGGGCAACAAGAGCAAAACTCCATCTCAAAAAACAAACAGACAAATAAAAAAAGCACATGTCCTTCAGTGAAGGTTCAAATAATACAATATTAGAAAATTTCGTGGTTCCCAGTCAGTCTATCTGTGTCCTCTCTTTGCCTCTTCAGCCTTCCCAGCATCTCATGGTCACCCACAGCCCTACAGCCTTCTGCTCCAGGAAATCTAACCTCTCCAGGGAAGCTTCCTGAGCGCAGGGCTTACTCTGGAATTATGTAAAGAGTCGCCACAAACCTACAAAATGCCACCCCACCCCTGCTGAAGCAATGTGCCCAGAGGCCACAGGGACACAGGATGGGGTGACAGAAAGAAATATGTCACGGTGGGCAGAGTCCCAGAAATTGGAGGTTCCCCAGCTTCAAGAACACAACCTTTGTTGTCGGGCGTGTTGTTTCCTGAAGGGCCATATGAAACAGCCTTCTACATCCCTAAAAGACCCAATAAGAGTCGGTGGATTAAATTAAAGCAGCAGAGATTTGAGTGGGATACAGGGAAGGCTCTCTTGATAGCCAGGGATAACACCCAGGAGAAGCTAGGGGAAGATGGCTGTGTTGCCCTGTCCCAGGAAGGGGGCCTGGAGAGGATTAGGTCTCAGAGCTAGCATGGGTGCTCAAGAAATGCTGGTCAAATGAAGAAACTGGTGCAGGAGGGTGTGCGATCTTGTCTCTCCTGGTCTAGAACTCAATAATTTAATTTTGATGTGATTCCTAAATTTCCTTTAAGCTTAAAGAAAAAATAATCCATATGAGCTTGAAGGTGGCATTCGGCAAAGGGCTTCACTGACAGGGGCCCCCACCTGGACCCTCCAAGCTTCCCAAAGGCACGTTTGGCTAAGAGACAAGGTTCGAGGTGGGAAGCCTGGCTGTCGATACAGTCAGTCTCTGCAATCAGGCAGAATTAATTGTGTGAACACCATTGATCAAACCACTTAATACTTACAGGGGCTGAGAAAGAGCTGAAATGTAATTTCATTACCAACCTGCTCACCCCTAATCAAACTCCTAATAACTCTCTAATTTTTCTTTTAGATAAGGGCTGATAGGTGGAAGTGGGAGTGGGGCGGGGGATAGACATGGAAACTTATTTTCTCTTCTTTGCTAGACTCTGTCTAGATAGATCCAAGTTAAATGCCTACTTCCAGAGCACCTTGTCGAAAGTCGCTATAAGGGTTGTAGCCAACTTTGAGATTTATGCCTGGGATGGGGTGTGGGTGGGTGGCAGGGTGGAGGATGGGTGCAGATATCCTGAACTGCGAGTGAAGTTCACAAAAATCAGTTCTTTTTTCTTTCTCTCTTTTTGAGATGGGGTCTCACTCAGTCATTCAGGCTGGAGTGCAATGGTGTGATCTTAGCTCACTGCAACCTCCACCTCCCAGGCTCAAGTGATCCTCCCACTTCAGCCTCCTGGGTAGCTGGGAACACAGGCATGCACCACCAAGCCTGGCTGCTTTTTTTGTATTTCTGGTAGAGATGGGATTTCACCATGCTACCCTGGCTGGTCTTGAACTCCTGAGCTCAAGCGATCCACCCACCCCAGCCTAACAAAAAATTCTAATTTGACTTAGGGTGATTATTCAGTGACTCAAGATCAGCAGATACCTTTTTAGGCAGGAAACAAAACACATATAGGCTCCCTTGGCCCACAGCAAGGGGTGGAGGTGGGGAGTGCAAGCAGAAGTAGTCACAGGTTCAAAAATATCCAAGGATAGTAATTCCAGGAGAATGATTGCAAGGTAGGAGACTTGGCTCAAGTCCTGAGTGGGCTGGCGAAAGCTCCATTGCAGGGCCCTGCACAGGCACACACAGACGCATGTGCACACTACACAGACATGTATCACACGCCCACACACATGTACACAGGTGAATGTCATGCTTGCTGTTTTGTCCTGTGTCCATAGGGTGTTTGAAATGTAGCAGACCCTCAATTGATATTTGGAAAATATGCTCAGAGCACATAGGCATATATACATATGACCTGCACACATACAGGTGTGTACACACATGCGTGCACATGTGGTCTCCCACTCTTTGCTCTCTGGGAGGGCAGGGAGCCCGGCAGTTTTATTTGCCCCTTGTCTCTGGCACACAGTGGGCACTTGGAGGCATCTGTGCAAAGAAGAGCTGGAAGCAACAGGCCTGGGGCAAAGCTGCCTCCTCCGCTGCCACGGTTGGATCATCCCTTAATTTAAAGCTCTGCTCAAGGTTCTCGTCTCCTCAGAGGCCCTGCCTGCTCTGTGGCATTCTCCGGGACCATCCGCACACTTGAATGATGCATGTTCACACCGGTGCTGTGGGCGTCTTTAGTGCGTACCTCCGTCATCAGACTCCTGTCTTCCCAGACCACCTCCTGTCCCTCACTCTATGTCAGGAATTTCTTTAGAGGAGGGACCCTCTTCCCTATCAAAGTGGGAGCCCCTGGATGGCCCTCCCATCCCCTGTCAGACCAGAAGTCCCCCTATTTGAGAGTTCCAAAGGCCACAAGCCTCCCTCATCAATTCTTATGAGAGGTAGGTGCCTCCCTTCATTTTTCTGGGTTGGTGAGATGACAGCTCCTTCTTGTTTAGTTTCTGCCTGACCCCCTGAAGTCCCCCTGTGCCCAACAGATGCCAGAAAGCCTGCCCAGTGCCCAGATGCCAGGGCTGAGCTCACAGGGTGTGTATGTAGGCAGGTGAGGGGAAAACAGCATAAATAACTCGATCTGGAGAAGCGTACATGTGTACATTTGTGTGTCCGTGTTTGTTCCTGCGTGCAAGAGTGCGTGTGTGGAGGTAGGTCCTGCCTTCCTGGACTCAGCCAGTTTGGGCAGTAAAATCATTTTTTATGACCCAGCCCACCATGCTCTGCCCAGGGCTCCCCCAGCCCAGCCCCAGCACACCCCAGGGAATTGTGGCCCTTGCAAGGATGTAGGAGGGCATCCCCCGCCAGCCAGGTCTTCCCTCCCACCTCTCCACAGCCTTCTTTCCTGTCCCAGCTACTTTACCTGGCTTCTGAGCCCTGTGAAGGAGGAAAGTAGGCAGGGAGGGGTGGGGTGAAAGGTGGGGGCAGTGGAGGGTAGTTATTTACAAAGCCTGTGCCCTGGGGACCCTTGTCCTGGACAACAATTACAGCCCCTTAATTAACTGAAATGCAGTCCGCCTGTCGATGGAGGCCTGTCCCCCACTGAAGTTAGCTGTGCCTGCCGCTGTCTAGTACTGGTTAATGAATATAAATCAGATAGTTTATAGTTAGCGAGCACGGAACAGGCTGGCAAGGGCCTGAATTCCAATGCAGAATGCCCGAGGATAGGAACATGGCCTCCGTGGCATGGGGGCCTGGACACCCACGGGGGTGGCACCGGGTGGGGAGGGGAGTGGGCAGTAAGCCAGCCTACCTTGCACTTGGGCTGTGAGTGCACACACAAGTATGCGGTGCACACATGAGGCACACAGCACAGGCTTTCTTTGCATATACAACATTACATACCCACAAAAGTGAACAACACAGGCCCTCTACAAGATACACGGAAACACGGAGGAAGTACAGCTCCCAGAAAACCCTGGCTCCTGCCTCTTCTGAAATCCGCAGAGCCTTGGCTCTGAGCAGCTTCTCTCTCGCATGCTAGAGCCTATGCTCACTGCCCCCCGCAGGAGACAGATGCAGTCTGACCCCCAGGCCAGCTCCCCACCTGATTCTGGGGATCAGCCCAGGTCCAGAATGCTGACTCAGTTTCCCCTCCCCAGGCTGGAGTCACTGGGCTGACTGCTGTGGTGGGGGTGGCAGTGGCTATGGAACCCTGGTACCAGGCAGGGAGGCTTCTAGAATGTGTGTGGGGATTTTACCCAAGGTCTTCACAGCTGCAGAGGAAATAGATTGACAAGGTCCTAGCCCAGGGCCAGGTTCATGGGCTGGTGATCTGTGTACAGAGCCCTGTGGTTAGAAGGTTTAATGGTTTAATGCTCTTCTGTCGCTATCTTGAAAGCCTTAATAATGTCTGAACAAGGGGCCTGCACTTTCATTTTGCATTGGGAACTACAAGTAGTAAAGCTGGTCCCATTCTCACTCCAGACACAGGGCCAATGGGAGAAGGCTGTGTGAAAAGTGTGGGTGTGGGGTTGTGGTGTTTACAGGGTCTCTGAACAGAGATCTAGCAATAGAGGTCACTTGTGGAAAGCACACTTTACCCAGACCTGAGGGTTCCTCCTGCTGGCTTTGTCACCTGGGGAAGGTCCCTCACCTCCCTGGGCCCCAGGTTCAGCCTTCCAAGGAGATGGCCTTTCAGCTCCCTTCTAGCTCAGCCTCTCCTCCCTGGGAAGAGTCCAGACCTCCTTGGAACCTTGGTTCACACACACACATGCATGCACACACTCACACACACGTACACACGCACACACATGCACACACCCGCACACGCACATGCGCACACACGCACGCACACACGCACACACACATGCACACACACGCACGATGGAGCCAAATCTGCAACATAGAGTTGCATTATTGCCTCTGGAGAGATGGAGTGGGGGTGTCCCCACCCCCAGACAAGTCCTCACAAGCAGCTTCTAAAATCCAGAGACCAGCCAACACCTCTCCCTGGGTGGGTTTGTTTACTATCGGAGAGGGAGGGGATGGGGGTCCAGCAGCGGGGTGGGGCGGGGCGGGGGGGAGGTAATGGCTTGGTGGGGGCAGATAAATAATTGTCATCCAGGGCTCACTGACACCCCTGCGTTCTGCCTGGCTAGTCTGGGCTGGGAGGGGCGACAATTATTTGCTTCTCCTGGGCTCCCCTGCTAGTAGAGCTATGGGGAGGAGGGGAGGGTGTGCGGGTTCTGGAGACAAAGGAAAATGATCCTATGACCATGGTGTGAGTGGTGGCGAGTGGGGCAGCGCCCAGGATGAGACAGTGTGGCCTGGATACCAGGCAGGGTGGCTGGGGGCGAGGGGCGGGGGGGCGGCATGCAGAGGCAGAGCCCCCAAGTGGCTGAGGCTGGGTCCTGGTGCTGTGGACACAAATGAAGGCAGCTGTCATGTGGTGGGGGGGGGCTGAACGTCTGTCGCCAAGGGGGCCTCTCACACCTTGGGTGGCAGCAAGGGCCCCACAGCAGGCTAGCTCAAGGCTGCCCACAGCAGAGGTCTCTGGGCGGTGGCATAGGGCACTTCAGCCTCTCTTCTTGTCTGACAGCCCAGGAGAGGAGCAGTCACTTGGTCAGGCGGCTCTTCCATCTTGATGGCGCCAAAGCAGGAGGAGGGAGGTGGTGGATGCTCAGCTAGGCCAGAGCCTCAAGCCTCACGGAGTGGGTCCTTCACAGAAGCATCTCTCAGTCCTGGCTAAGCTACTGTGAATACACCCATTCCATAGACGGAGAAGTAAAGAAAGAAGGCACTCACTCCCTGGAGACCTACAGTAAAATGAAGGTTAAAACCCAAGTGACCCCTCCCTGACTCCAGATTGGGGCCCTGCTAAGAAAGTAAACACCCCAAATCATCCCCAGTCCTCCCCAACAGACTCATCACATATACATCACACACACATCCACATATACACGCATCACGTACACCCAAGAGGTGGACAGGAACTCCTTGTTCCTATTAGACTTGAGAGAGGAGCCTGGGAGCTCCAATTCTTTGACAAGATTCCCCCTAACAACGTGTCCTGATAAACCCTTTCCTGGGCGCGGAACATCTGCTGATCTTCACAGCCCCTGGGTGAGGAAGACTGGGAGGATGTCAGGAACTGAATTCACAAAGATTGCAGCCAGAGAAGGGGCCCAAAGGGGTTTGTGCTGTGACTTCATTGGAGGTGAAATCCACCTTGACTCCCAGCCCAGAGCACTCCCATACCTGAGACACACAGAGGATGCCCCAGCTTAGGAAGCTCAGCTCCCCGAGTTGGGAGTGGGGGCAGGCACAGGCAGGAGAGGTTTTTGTTTGTTTGTTTCAGCGAGGATCTGGCCACCCTCCCTTCTGTGATAGAAAGGCCCAGTCCTCAATTTGGGGACACCACCTAAGATCAATCTCTAAGACACTCTCAGATGCTAAGGACTCTGTGGTCTTAATCAGGGAAGGCTTCTCGGAGGAGGCAAAATTGTAGGATGCTTTGATCAGGGCAAGGACAAGCCTGGGCAGAGATAGAAGATGTGTGCACAAGTGGCCAGCCCCTCGCTTTCCGCAGTCTCTGGGCTCAAGGGAAGCAGGCATGAAGCAGCCTCTTACCTTGATGTGAAATGAGGAATTGGGAGCTCAAGAAACCCGTGATCCTGTTGAGGATCACTGACAACCGCCCATCAGACAGCAAGACGGATAGCGTGGGAGGCCCGTTCAGGCTCATCCCTGGCTCAGACTAGCAGACACAGGATGCCTTGGACAGGCTCCACCCAGGGCATCTGTGGGCACTGACCCCTGGCTGAGGGCAAGCCAGCTTCGGTTCAGGCCCTTCCATTCTTCTTGGGAGCGTGGCTTGGCGCTCACTTCTTCCCCAAGGTCTCCTCAGACAACCCCAGAATCCGCCCCCCACCCGAGCCTCCACTTCGTCTCCTCCTCCCAGGATGCAGGGAGGCCGGGGGTACCACCAAGACTCCCAGGCCATACGTGAATTCATCATCTTCTTCGTGTCCTCTGTAGAACGTGGGAGAGAGGCGAGGGAGAGAGAATGAGAAAGAGGGAGGCGCTCGTCCACCCAGGTGTGCCGGGTAGAACTTGACGAGCCAAATTCTCCACCTGTGGGCTGGACAGAGCAGGACAAGCAGGACTGGAGAGCAGAAAGCCTAGGTTGACGTCCAGCCCACTCACCCTGTCACCCGGAAAAAGCACCGTGACCTCAGAGGCTCTCAGTTCGCCCCACTGTGCTGAAGCCCCCTGGGCAGGGATGTTGGGAACCACAGAGATAATATAGGGGAAGAGCCCCGCCATGGCCCTGGTTTATTATTAATTAGTTCTAATCGTAGAAGCGTCTGCTTACACATGGCGGGAGGGAAGCCCTTCTTCAGGCCATGCAGGTCCACAGTGCGACGCCAGCCCAGCCCAGCCCACGCTGCGGAATGTGTGTTTGGAGAGAGGCAAGGGAAGGGAGGGAAAGGTTGACTGCTTTTTTTCCCCTCCCTCCTTTAGCATGGGTGACACTGGCGAGAAGCGAGCAGCTGACCCGGGTTTGAATTTAGAGTGTTCATTAATACGATATTATGCCATATGCTCCGCACACTGTCTCCCTCGAATGCAGCCGCCAATTTGCTGAGCAGCCCTAATTAGTAATGGTATAATGAGAGTATTCAGAGGGTAATGTGGTGGGTGGGGATGGAGGGATGGGATTGAGCCTGGCCACTGGGGGAGGGGCAGGTCTGGCTGCAGAGGGCTGGGGGACACTGCAGGAAGGGGTCAACTTGATCCAGGGCTGGCTGAGGCCCAGGAGATGAGATACCTCCCCTTCCTTCCCAACACCCACTCCGTTCCTCGGGGAACAGAGGCTCAAGGTTGTGGAGTGGGGTGTGTGGTGAGGGGGTGGACAGGGTAGAGGGAGAGGTGAGAGAGCCTGGGTGAAGGAGGAGGTAATGGGTGGTCCTTTGTTTTCAAACCAGACGTGGATGACAGAGGAGAGATGATGGTGGGGCATGTGTGTGCCTGTGTGCGTGTGTATGTGGTGTAGACTCTAAATCCCCTGAGTCTTTATCATGTGCCAGGCATTCTGCTGGCCCTTCAGAATTACCCGGCCAGGTGGTATAACTAATGCTATTTTTCAAATGGGGAAACTGAGGTTTAGGTAGGTTCAAAGATCAGTCAACTGGTGAGGGAGCAGAGGACTGGCAACAGGACTGGCAGCTTCCAGAGCTGGCTAAGCTTGCCTTGGCCGTCACTGGCTGCTGTGGCCACGGAGGGGAAGGGCGGAGAGCACAGCGTGGGGCTGGGGATGGGCACGGGGCAGGAGCGAAGTGAGCCTCATGCTCCTCATTCCTCCCTCTTCCTCTGTGCTTACTTGTCCCTCCCTTCCCTTCTCAGGCTGTAGCTTCCCAGCCCCCGTCCCCAGGGGGAGACAGTTCCCAGGACTCCTATTTGAGAGGCCACTATATGTGAGGACCAGGACGTATTCCACACCTTCAGCTATGTCATGCCAGTGGCACCTTCGGCCTGGACATCTGAGTGTGGGTTCGTGGGTGCGCAAACCTCGGAACCTCAGAACCCTGGTATAGTTCTCTCCCCTCTCCCTCTCAACCTCCCTAAGCCTCATTTTCCCCATTTTTCATGCATCTCTGGGCTCAGGAAAATGTCTACGCCTCGCCACAGGTGAACCCCAACGAAGGACTGGGAGCCCCATGGGGCACAAAGTATTCGTGCCTCAGATTCGGGCTGCCCCGACCCCTCTGAGCCTCCCAAGGCCAAAGGTGTCGGCAGGAGCAGGTGGGTGGACCCTAAAACCTGCCTCCTTCAGAGCCTATTGCCAGTGCCCCTCTCAGCTCCCCTTCTTTCCAGGCACAGCTGGGCAGCGCTCCCTCCCTGGGGGATCACAGCTCTCCCGCAAACCCATGCTCAGGAGATGAAATATTCATCACATACATATTGGCTCCTCCAGCGGCTTTTAGGGAAAGCAAATGAGACTGACTCCGGGAAGGAAATGAGTGTGAGGCGTGGGGGTTGTGGGGGGTGCGGCTAGGACAAGGATGGGCAGCGCCTCCTAGCCTCCCTTCTCTGGAATCCAGCTTCTGGGACTGGGCTGCGCCTTGCATTCCTGGTGCCCCCATCCTACCACATCCCTGCCTTCCAACCACCCCATCTCTTCTCCTGGAAGACAGGAGGTTCATAGTTTTCCTCTCTAACACACCCAGGCAGAGCTGCAAGGCATGGATCCATCCATCCAATAGTCACTCTCAGCCAGGTCGTTCCAGAGACCTGGCTTATAGGGCCAGACAGGCAGCCAGTAACCCCTCAGGGAGGACACAGGCAACCAACAGGCCACAGACATACGAGACCGTGTCAGGTGGTGTCTGAGGGAAACGAAATATCTATTTTAGCTTGGTGGGCAAGGAAGGCCTCTGAAAAGGTGGCATGGGAGCTGAGATCTGGATGGCGAAGACAAACTTTCCAGGCGGAGGAAATAGCAGTGCAAAGGCCTGGAGGAGGGAATGAGCTTACAAGGTTCAAGGGGCAGCCAGAGTCCAGTGTGGCTCTGATCCAGGGGGGCGAGTGAGTTTCAACAAGATCTCAGGGGCATGATCACACAGTCTCACAGGCCACAAAAGGCTTGGGGTTTATTCTAAGAGCAGATGAAAGCATTTGGGGGCAGCAGAAAGAGCACTGGATTTGAAGCCAAGGACCTTGGTGTGAGCTTGATCAGGTCACTTAACCCTCTAGCCTCAGTTTCCTCATCTGTGAAATGGTGATGGGGAAGTGCAGGCCACAGGGCTGTTGCGAGGATTAAATAACGTCATTTATGTGAAAGTCTGTCACTCTTCAATGTTAGTAGTGAAGCAGTTCCTTCTGCCTGTCCCTGGGTAATCCCCCAAATGTCTGCCTGGACAATACCAAGTTGCAGAATCTCAGAACCCTGACATAGAGCAGGACTTTAGAAGTCTGTCATTCAGTGAGTATTTATTGAGGAACTATGTGCCTTGTGCTATGCTTGGTGCAAGATGCAGCGTGAACATGATAGATTCAGAATGTGGACTGGAGAGATCTGGACCAGCCCGTTTCATAGACAGGCAAGGTCAAGGCCACATAGTACTGACCAGAAAGAGAAGCCAGGCCCCCCTGATCACCAGTCCAGTGTTCTCCCCAAGATGCAGACAATGGGTGCCCTTCCTTTCCTTTGCCTGACATTTTCTCCCACACTAGGGCTTGCCTGGGAGAGAAGGCACCTCCCTGTCCCCCGTGGCTTTGCTTGGATGAGGAGGAATTCTGAAGGGCCCAGGATCGGCTGTGATGGGCCTTGAAGGATAGATGTGATTTGGCTGTGAGGAATGGAAGGACACTGGGCAGAAGGGACGGCAAAGCCCTGGAGACAGACAAGTGTTGACCTGCATGTTAAATAGCAGGCGGATCTCTCAGAGAGGAAGAAGAGGCCAGTATGCCAGATCTGGAAGGGCAGGTGGGCGCCATTTCTCCAGCAGTGGGGGCCGCTGGAGCTGTAAGTCAGGGAGTGGTGCGGGCAGGATGCTCCTGAGAGAGCGCTGGCAGGTCAGGGCGACTGCATCAGAGGCAGGAAATGGAGGTAGAGGGACCTCTGAGCAGCCTAGTGCAGTGGCCCACGTAAGCGCTAGCAAGGACTCCACTAGAGCAGCAGCAGGGGCAAAGAAGAGAAAGGAGCCACTCGAGAGGCTTTCCAGAGGAGAAGGCCACCAGCCGCCCTGATGGAGTGTGGGGAGCAGGAGAGAGGGAGGAGACAAAGAGCTTTCAGAAGATGGGAGATTTAGCTATCCTTTATTGATTCCACGAACATTTCCTGAGCACCTGCAGGGGGTCAGGCCCTGTGCCATTCAGGCAGGAAATTGAGCAAAATTGTGCAAAACCTGAAGGCTCGTGATTTGTGCTCTTGTTGGGATGGGGGAAGGGGAAGTGGGGACGAGGGGTTGTTAGGCAGCTGGCACCACTCTCGGAGCCTTGATTTTGCTCTCTGTGAAATGGACAGCTCTGAGGGCCAGGGAAACACCAGCAGGGCTGGGCGCTTCAGGAAGTTGCTTCTGGATAGATACTACCGTGGAATTCTGGGGATTCAGGCTATGGAAATGAGAAGGGAGTGGGTGAGGAGAATGGGGCTCCCCTTCGAGGCTGGGGAAGCAGACCCACGTAGGGGAGGGAGAAGCCTTGTTGGGGGTTGTGTTCCTCTCAGGATTGTGGGGATGGGGTCTCAGGGCCTCTCACTTCCCACCTGGGGAAAAAGACCCAGAAAAAGAACACCCCAGGAGCAGGGAATCTGGCAGTGATTCCTTCAGTGACAGCAGCAGCAGCAGTAGCTAATGTTTCCCGGATCTGTTACATGCATTAGGTCAGCCAATCCTCACTGTGTCTCTGGAAGCAGGTGCTGATAGCGTTCCCATGTTCCAGACGAGGACACTGAGACCCAGACTGCTGAGAATATTCACAGAGCCAGAACTAGAACTCAGGCTGCCTCACTCCACGTTAGGCACATTAGCTCTTCTCAGATCCCCTCTTCTTGTTTTTTTTTTTTTTTTTTTTTTTTTTTTTTGAGATGGAGTCTCCCTCTCTCACCCAGGTTGGAGTGGAGTGGCGCGATCTCGGCTCACTGCAACCTCTTCCTCCCAGGTTCAAGCAATTCTCCTGCCTCAGCTTCCTGAGTAGCTGGGATTACAGGTGCCCACCACCATGCCCGGCTAATTTTTGTATTTTTAGTATTTCACCATGTTGGTGGGACTGGTCTCGAACTCCTGACCTCAAGTCCTCCCCCTGCCTTGGCCTCCCAAAGCACTGGGATTACAGGCATGAGCCACTATGCCCGGCCTCAGGTCCCCTCTTCTGATAACCCATCCAGGACCTGCAGCCCACCTGCCCTGCCATCCTCTCTAGTAACCATCGAGCCAGTAACCGCACCTTCCCACTGCAGTGAGAGGGCAGCAGAATCCAAGGCGCCTTTCTGGGAGCAGATAGCTTTGAGCAGAATGCTGCAGGAGAGGTCAAATGTGAACTGGCCACGATGGGGGCCCGGAGGGGATCCCAGGAGTGCCTTTGCACCACCTGAGAAAAAGTGAGAGGTGTTCCCTCCCTGTACTCTGGGGCTGGGGGGCTGAGCCTGAGGGGCCCCCTTTCTTCTCATCCTGTTACCAGTTTTCCAGGAAGTTGGGAGTCTCCCCCTGCCCTCCCCCACCTACCAGGGTGAAGGTTTGTGGGGAATGTTCTCCCGCAGAACTCGGCATGAAATAAATTCCATTCTTACTCTGCAAATGACACTGCACATAAATATTCAGTAAATTAGCAGCATGCTTTTATAGATTTATCAGTCATTGCAGGCACAAAATGACAGGCAATGTTGTAGCTGAAATATTAATGCTGACAAATTAATGATTTCTGAGTAAATGATGTCATTTTTGCACCGTTTCATTAAAATTTACTCACTTCTGCTTCATTTCTGGACCTAAAAAAATTAAAATCATTTCCTTCTCTCTTTCTTCTTTCTTTTTAGTGTGGGATTGGTTCCCAAACCTGAGAGGGATATAAATTTTCCCCAGCAGCACCCCAAAACAGAGGTGGGGAGCCAGGCAGGGCTAGCATTCCTTACCCCAAGCTCTAGGGAGGGGCTGGGGAGGGACCCCCCCTGGGTCCCAGAGGTGGTTCTTGGGCCTCCACCACTGGTCTAGCTGGAACATAGCAAAACAGTGTCTTTGGGTCAAGCCTGGATTGGGGTGGGGGGTTGTAGGGGGAAGTGGGGAGGAAGCTTGGGAGGGGGTGTGTCCTGGGAGGGCACCTGGGGGAAGAGGCTGTGGAAGGAAGTCATGCTCCTGTCTTGGAAGCTCTAAGTGCCTCCATCATCCTCATCATACTTGGCCTCCTTCTTGCAATAAATGTGGAGAATAATCAATTCTCGCAACCACCCATAGTAGGTAAAGGGGAAGTGCCAATTGTGTAAATATGCCCGACAACCCCCGTCACCGAGGCTCTAGGGAAGGGACAGATGACCACTTAACTCGCAGCGTGACCTTGGGCGAGTACTGTCGCCTCTCTGAGCCTCAGTTTCCCCTTCTCTGACGATCTCATTTCTCGGGGTTCTTGGGAGGATGAATGTAATGGCATGGACAAGGCACAGGACAAGTTCCCCAGTCGAACAGCCCCTCCAGACGCAGCTCCCAGCTGCTCCCCGCACACGGTCCCCGGGAGGGCGAGAGGGGCTGCCCGGGAGGAGCAGCGAGGCCCCTGCGCGCCAGGATCGGCCCAGGTGACCCGGCCGGACCCTGAGGAGGTGGGGGCACCAGGAGCAGACGGGTCCTGGAGCCCCGCGCCCCCGGCCGTCTCGGTGCGCTCAACCTGGCCAAAGGCAAAGCACTTCGCTCGGCCCGGGCCAGCGCCGGGGGAACGGAGCGCTGCGAGGCCGAGAGGCGAGGCGGACACAAAGGAGAGGCGAGGGAGGGGAGCGCACGGCGCCGGCGCCGGCGCCCGGGCCGAGGCGTATCGGGGCAATCTCCGGGCTAATTCGTGTCAGGGCCGGCCTCCTATCTCCCGCCCGGCTCCCCGGCCGCTGATAAAATTGAAGTGGAAATGAAGTTGGATGCTCTGGAGCACCCGAGCGGCGGTGGGGGTGGCGAGGGCTCCGTCCGGGGCAGCTGCGCCCTCCGCGGGCGCCCTTGGCGCTGCCCTTGGCCAGGCCGCGGGGATGGAGCGGGAGAGCCGGGCGGGGAGGGGGGGACGCCGCCTCGCAGACCCCCTACTCGGCGGTTCCCGATCCTGTCCCCGTCCAGATGAACATTTACCCAGCAGCGGGAGCGGGGTGGAAATGCGGGGAGCGGCCCGAATGCGGGAGACGGCAAGGCAAGGACACCCTCGTTTAATGAGCGCTTATTAAGTGCCAGGCTCGGCGCCAGGTGTTTAAAGTGAGTTATGCGCTCAGTTACCCCTCCCCCTACCATATGAGGTGGATCGAGTGATTACTTCCGTTTTTACGGGTGCTGACTTGGAGACCCAGAGTCTCAGGCGTCCCAGGGACAGCTAGCAGAATGGCTGCATTCGCACCCAGGCTCTGGCACACTGCAGCTGCGGCGCGTCACCACCACACTAGCCCGCACGTTGGAGCGCCCCAAATAGGCAGAGAGATGACACAGAAGCGGGGCGGGGCGCTGGCTGTTCTGCGAGCCCGTTAGGACGCAGGCCTTGCAGCCATTAGGTCCGTCTCCTGAGCTCAGAACCGCCTGAGGGGTGGATCTTATTCCCAAGTGAGGAACCTGGGGCTGAGAGGTGGTGGAGGGAATCGAGCTGGGAACCAGGGGAGGCGGACTGCACTGGCCCGCTGAGTTATCTTTCTGACCCCCAAAGTCCAAATCAGCTCAGGATGAAGTCTCTGCTGCGCTGTACTTTCTTGAGGGAGGCCAGTGGGGGTCTGGAGGTGATGACTGGCTCTTGTAATGCTATTCGGTTATTATTCACGTATATTATTTTCCATTTTATTTATAAATTGGCCCCTGCCTACTTCACCCCTATCAGTGTCTGCCCGCTCCTGCCTCTCTCTGGCTACAGCCTCACCTCCAGTCTAGGCTTTCAATGGCTCCTTTCTGCCTCAAAGCCTTCACACGTTTTCTTCCTTCAGCTTCTCCCCTGGGCAGCTTTTTCATCTCTTTATTCTCATGTCTTTTTAATAATCCTTTTAATGGCATTGATATACATTGATATACCAAAATGCATAGACTTTATTTTTATTTAGTTGGATGTGGAATGGTAGCCCAGTGTGGACAATTATTAGGTCACAAGAGACGTCTTAAAAACATTCCAGAGAATTACCATATACAGAACGTTATGGTTCTCAGCCCATAATGCAATAAAATTAGAAATCAACCACCAAAAGAGAGTTACCAAAACCCTACATGTTTTGAAATGAAAAACTTCACCTCCGCCAGGCACTGTGGCTCACGCCTGTAATCCCAGCACTTTGGGAGGCCAAGGTGGGCGGATCACGAGGTCAGGAGATCGAGACCATCCTGGCCAACATGGTGAAACCTGTCTCTACTAAAAATGCAAAAGTTAGCTGGGCGTGGTGGTGGGCGCCTGTAATCCCAGCTACTCGGGAGGTCGAGGCAGGAGAATAACTTGAACCCGGGAGGCGGAGGTTGCAGTGAGCCAAGACCGTGCCACTGTACTCTAGCCTGGTGACGCAGCAAGACTCTTTCTCAAACAAACAAACAAACAAACAAAACTTCACCTCAACATTACCTGTGGGTTAAAAAGAAATCAACAAAAATTATTAAATATTTAGAGTTAAATGATAATGAATGCACTTAATGTCAACATTTACAGGGTGCAGTTAAAGCAGTGCTTACAGGGAAATGTATAGACTTAAGTGCATGTGTTGTGATCATTAGAGCTGTTACTAGCTCTGCATTCTGTGCAAATCTAGAGTAGCCTTCTTCTGTTATTTTTTTTCTTTCAAAGCTCTTGTCACACATACAATTCCCCTTGGTATCTGTGAGAGGTTGGTTCTAAGACTCCCCTCGGATACCAAAATTCAAGGATGCTCAAGTCCCTTGTATAAAATGGTGTAGTATAATATTTACATATAATCTATGCATAATCTCCCTTAGACTTTAAATCAAGTCTGACTACTTATAACACCCAATACAATGTAAATGCTATGTAAATAGTTGTTATATTACATTGTTTTTTAATTGCTGTATTATCTTTATTTACTTATTTACTTTTGAGACAGAGTTTCACTCCATCGCCCAGGCTGGAGTGCAGTGGTGTGATCTTGGCTCACTGCAGCCTACACCTCCCAGGTTCAAGTGATTCTCCTGCCTCAACCACCCCAGTAGTTGGGATTACAGGTGCATACCACCATGCCTAGCTAATTTTTTTGCATTTTTACTAGAGACAGGGTTCTACCATGTTGGCCAGGTTGGTTTTGGACTCCTGACCTCAAGTGATCTGCCTACCTCGGCCTCCCAAAGTGCTGCGATTACAGGCGTGAACCATTGTGCCCGGCCTATTCTTTTTTTTTTTTTTTTTTAAGAATATTTTTGATCCATGGTTGATTGAATCTGTGGATGCAGAACTTGCAGGTACAGAGGAGCAACTGTATGTATGTATTTATTTATAAGCATACTTCTTAGTGTCTGCCCCCTGACTAGACTGTACACTCTATAAGGGTAGGAACTGTAGCCGTTTTGCTTGTGACTGTATTGCCAGCATTTAACACAAAGCTACACACATAACAGGTGTTCAATAAATATTTGTTAAATGTGTGTTTGTCTAAGAAATATGTGTTTATTATTAATGAAGTCACACCCTATTCTCTTTAAAAATGGATTTGAGATTGTCTGTAATAAATACATATAACATGTTAGGCCAGGCACGGTGGCTCACACCTGTAATCCCAGCACTTTGGGAGGCCGAGGCAGGCAGATCACCTAAGGTTAGGAGTTCAAAACCAACCTGGCCAACATGGCAAAACCCCGTCTCTACTAAAAATGCAAAAATTAGCCAGGCATGGTGGCAGGTGCCTGTAATCCTGGCTACTTGGGAGACAGGCAGGAGAATCACTT
Organism: Hylobates moloch; assembly: GCF_009828535.3. NCBI lineage: Eukaryota > Metazoa > Chordata > Mammalia > Primates > Hylobatidae > Hylobates > Hylobates moloch. Next base: position 14,393,354 of record NW_026652285.1, on the reverse strand, counting down.
GAACTCGGGAGGTGGAGGCTGCAGTGAGCCGAGATCGCACCATTACACTCCAGCCTGGGTGACAGAGCAGGACTCCATCTCAAAAGAAAAAAAAAAGCCATATAGGATGTCAGTTAAAAGGACAGCTTAGCAGCAGGATGAGAAAATTGGGAGAAGAAGTGGGAGAGTCTGTAATTGAGTGTGGATTGTGGGGCGGGGGGGCAGCAGTGGGAATGCTAGTTCCCAGGTAACCTTCACTCCTCCCAGGGCCAGGCTTGGAGGCAGCTGAGAAGGTGGCAGGAGGAGGGGGATAAGATACTGGTTGAGAAGTCAGACTGAAGAGGTTGAGTAGATTCCCTGCAGATAGTAGAGGAGGGATGTTGGGGGTTGACCTTTGGGAGTGGAGAACCAAGTAGGTGGGTGGTGGGGAGAAAGGTGGAGGTGAGCAGCAGAACATTTTTGTTCATTAATCAATTCATTAATTCATTCCACAGTCTGAGGGACTATGTGAATAAAGGCTGCAGAGCTGGGTTAGAATGGACCAGTGGCTGCACTGGCTTTGAGCTCCCAGCACCAAGGTCTGGTGCCCTCTGGGGTAGCTGGATGGGCCCCTTCTGTGCTCAGCAAAGAACAAGCGTCTAGTTCCACAAAACACCCAGTTCAGTTTTAGCTCAGCTCAACCGTCCACCTAGCTTGACTTTCTGGTCCTCAATTTCTGTGTTCATAATAGCTCCTTCTTGAGAGGACACTTGATACTATTCTTCTCACTGAGCGGGACAGCTTTGATGAGCCATTTTTATGGCTCTTTTTAAGTGCATTGCCAAAGAGTTATTTTCAAAGAGGGGTTTACATGAAGAAACCTCCACCTGGAGTGAGAAAACTAGTATTGGAGTCCTGGCTCTGTCACTTTACAGTTGTGTAACTTCGGACAAGTTCCTTTCCCTCTCTGAACCTCCGTTTTCAACTGTAAAAATGGGTATAAAAAGAGTAATGTCTGCCTCACAGGGTAAATAGCATAAATATAGGTAAAAAACAATGAACTTGTGTGTGTGTGTGTGTGTGCTAGGAGGGTGTGTAAACTATAAAATCTTACACAAATATCAAATTTTAGTATTATTCAAGGTCTCCCCTTTGCCTGTAGTTCCTCCCTGTGTCCACCCCCTTGAGATCCTTTATGAATCCCACCATAAGCTTTGCATACCCTCTTCTCCCCCGGCTGAGTCTAAATTAATTTCTCCCAATGGTGTCTTCCAGCCGCACCATGTATGGACCTCTCTGGGGCCCTCTCACTAGGTGCCTTGTATAGGAATTCCTTGTGCTTGGTCTGCCCTTTCTGAACTACATATCCATGACATTTAGAGTTAGAAACTGAAGAAAGTGACCTTGACTTAGCATTTCTGGATCCCTAAGATCTAGCATGGTGCCCTACACATAGCAAGAGCTCAAAAAGTGTCTGTTGGCCGAGTGTGGTGGCTCGAGTCTGTAATCCTTGCACTTTGGGAGGCCGAGGCAAGAGGATTGCTTGAGGCCAGGACTTCAAGACCAACCTGGGAAACATAGTGAGATCTCATCTCTACAAAAAAGTATAAAAAACTGGCCAGGTATGGTGGCATACATCAATAGTCCTAGCTACTTAGGAGGCTGAGGCAGGAGGATTGCTTGTGCTCAGAAACTTGAGGCTGCAGTGAGCTATGATCATGCCATTGCACTCCAGCCTGGGCAATAGAGTGCGACCATGTCTCAAAAAAAAAAAAAAAAAAAAGGCTTTATTACTAAATGCTCTTAAGCCTTTGTTAATTTATCCAAACCAATATTTTCCAGGATAAACATTTTTTAGAGTTTTGTGAATTACAGAAACAGTAAAACACATTAAATACAATTTTGAGGTGAGAAAAAAATTATCTAGAATCCTACCATTAGTAGTCAATGCTTATTTTCATTCTTGTTTATTCTTTTCCAGTCTTTGTTTTTGTGCCTGAAGATTTTACATTGCTGCTAATATCACATGTGTTTCGTGTTCTTTTTTCCATTTCACATTATCTCAAACATTTGTGTACTTTCTACATTTTCATAATGATGTTTTTAATGGCATAGAGTAGATGTACCAAAATTTATATGTTTTTCCCCAATCACACATGGAACTGTTACTAGAATTATATATTAGATCGCAGAGGAACTCTCAAAACATTCCAGAGAATCAACATTATACAGAACATGTTTTCAGACCACAATGCAATAAAATTAGAAATCAGCCACAGAGAAAGCAAGCTAACAAAACCTTCTACGTTATGAAACAAAAAACCCCCCAAACTTCTAAATAATTCATAGTTAAAGAGTAAACCAATGACAATTAATTAAATATTTAGAATTAAATGATAATGAGGCCAGCAGTGGTGGCTCACGACTGTAATCCCAGTACTTTGGGAGGCTGAGGTGGGCGGATAACCTGAGGCCAGGAGTTCAAGACCAGCCTGGCCAACATGGAGAAACCTCATCTCTTCTAATATTACAAAAATTAGTCAGGCGTGATGGTGTGCACCTGTAATTCTAGCTACTCAGGAGGCTGAGGCAGGAGAATTGCTTGAACCTGGGAGGCAGAGGTTGCAGTGACCTGAGATTGCACCATTGCGCTTCAGCCTGGGTGACAGAGCGAGACCCTGTCTCAAATAATAATAATAATAATAACGAAAAGGTTAGAAATTCGAAACCACTATATATGTATACTGGAATTGAACTTTTTTTAACCTTTATTTTAGGTTCGGGGTACATGTGCAGGTTTGTTATATAGGGAAACCCATGTTACGGGGGTTCGTTGAACATTTAAGTAAATGGATGGGACCCAGAGTTTCACTGCTCCCAGCAAGTGGTTGTAATGGGAGGTTATACATAATTAAAGCATTGAACTTGAACTTGAATGATCCATGTGGTAATGGATGAGAGTTGGAGACATCAGATGAACTTATGCTTAGCTTAACAGAAATACAGATGATTACATATAGAATTTTGTATAGATATGTGTGGATAAATGGTCAGTATACACACATATATTTCTTCGCCTTGCCAACTGAGGGCCTAGAAGCAATGATCACCAGTAGCAACAATCACACCTAGTGCTCAGATCTTGGTTTCTAATACCATTCTCCAGTGAAAAGAACCAGGGTTCTTGGAAAAACGTCTGATTCTAGGACTAGACAGGAAATATACAAGATGAGACTGGAGCATCTTTTAGTGCCAAAAAATAAGGAAATGTTCAGATATAAAACAACTCACATTGATGAGGGTATGTCTAAGACACACAGGAGCCCACCGAAAGTGCTCCCAGTGGCCAAGGCTGGAATAATTTGAGCAACAAAATAAATAACACAGTACTGGATTATAATCCAAAGTAAATAAATATCCACGAATCCATACTGATATAAATACATGGTTGAATAAATAAATTAATGGGGAGAATAGACAAGCCTCCTGTGCAGAGGAATTTCAATTATGTAGAGGCTCTGCCTTCCAGAAGGTGGAACATAACTTCCTATTCCTTATGTGTGGGTTTAGCATAGTGATTTTCTTCCAAAAAGTACATTATGGGCGGGGCGTGGTGGCTCATGCCTGTAATCCTAGCACTTTGGGAGGCCGAGGTGGGTGGATCACTTGAGTCAGGAGTTCAAGGCCAGCCTGGCCAACATGGCGAAACCCTGTCTCTACTAGAAATGCAAAAATTAGCTGGGCCTGGTGGCAGGTGCCTGTAATCCCAGCCCCTTGGGAGGCTGAGGCAGGAGAATTGCTTGAACCCAGGAGGTGGAGGTTGCAGTGAGCTGACATCGCGCCATTGCATTCTAGCCTGGGTGACAGAGCAAGATTCTGTCTAAAAAAAAAAAAAAAAAAAAAAAGTGCATTATGGAAGGGGTGATGGAGCAGGAGTAACTTTACGGTAGAGAAACCTGACAAGCACTGCCTCAGCTGTGTGATCAAGGTTAACTTCAATAGCGATATCCTATCGATAGTATAAGCCCTTGGCATGACGTCATGAGAATGGCACTTTACTTCTGTGATCTCCCTCTCAAAAGAACCATAACCTTGTGGCTCACACCTGTAATCCCAGCACTTTGGGAGGCCGAGGTGGGCGGATCACCTGAGGATCACCTGAGGTCAGGAGTTCAAAACCAGCCTAGCCAACATGGTGAAACCCCATCTCTACAAAAATACAAATATTAGCTGGGCGTGGTGGCCAGCACCTGTAATTCCAGCTACTCGGGAGGCTGAGGCAGGAGAATCACTTGAACCTGGGAGACAGAGGTTGCAGTGAGCCAAGATCATGCCATTGCACTCCAGCCTGGGTGACAGAGCAAGACTCCATCTCAAAAAAATAAACAAACAAATATAACCTCAGTGTAAACATGAGAAGAATATCAGATGAATCCCAGTTGAGGAACATTCTACAAAATACCTGACCAGTACTCCTTAAAACTGTTAAGGTCAAGAAAAACAAGGAACACCAGAGATACTGTCACAGACAAAAGGGGCCGAAGGAGACATGATGATTAAATGTAATGCAGCATCCTGGATGGGATCCTGGAATCGAGAAAGGACATTAGGTTTCATCAATCCCATCCATGTTGTTGCAATTGACAGGATCTTCCTGAGGCAGGAGGATCATTCTTTTTTGTGGCTGAATAATGTTCCATTGTGTATATATAATACATTTTCTTTATCCATTCATCTGTTGATAGACACTTAGGTCGATTCCATGTCTTGGCTATTGTGAATGGTGCCACAATAAACATGCAACTGTGGATGTCTCTTCGAAATACTGATTTTCTTTCTTTTGGATATATACCACTAGGGATTGCTGGATTTTACATTGCTCCTTTCTCTCCTGGATCTCATATAATAAATAAAATAATAAATATTCCAAAAAGAAAAAGGAAAAGGACATCAGGTAAAAACAGAGGAAATCTGAATTAAAGTACGGGTTTTAATTAATAATAATGTATTGCAGCTGGGTGTGGTGGCTCACGCCTGTAATCCCAACACTTTGAGAGGCTGAGGTAGAAGAATCACTTCAGTGTAGGAGTTCAAGACCAGCCTGGGAAACATAAAGAGACCCCATCTCTTAGCCAGGTGTGGTTGCATGTGCCTGTGGTCCCAGCTACTCAGGAGGCTGAGGCAGGAGGATCACTTGGGCCCAGGAGGTCAAGGCTGCAGTGAGACATGATTGCACCACTGCACTTTAGCCTGGGTAACAGAGTAATAATAATAATAATAATGTATTGTGGTTCATTAATAATGACAAATATATCATACTAATATAATATGTTAAGTAAGGGAAATTGAGAGGGATTATATGGAAACTTTCCAGTTCCTATCTTCACAATTTTTCTTTAAATCTAAAACTATTACAAAATGAGATGCTTATTTTAAAATGATAATGAAAGCCTTGGGTAAAATTTCTAAGGAGCAGTTAAAGCCATATTTTGAGGGAAATTTATAAACTTACCATGCATGTGTGTTATAGTCATTAGTGCTGTTCCCCAAACATTCCCAGCTCTTTGCCTTCTGGCACATGATAGGCCCGCATTTCCTGGTCTCTTTCAGTTACATGGGGCCAATGAGTTGTGAGCTAAAGTGATGTGTGTCACTTCTAGGAGGACATATTTAATGATTGGTACAAGACCATCCAGCGCTCTCTTTCTCTCTGCCATGGCAATCACCAACATTTCAGATAGTGGCTGCTCCATTAGCTGAGGTCCTAGCACAGCCCCTGGTCAACCTATTATGGGCCAGCAGCATGAAGGAGAGGCTCCACGGAGCAGAGCTCACCTTGCAAGGTTATATGCACAAAATATAAAATAAAAACTTTGTCTTTTAAGTCACACGATTGTTGGAACTCTCATAATAGCAGCTTGAGTTCTTAACATCCTAATTAACACAGACATAGACAAATAAACCAATAAAACAGATCAGAAAACCTAAGAACAGATTCCTATCTATCTATAAGAACATAGCATATGTTAGAGATGTCACCACTAATCATTAGGGAAAAGAAAGACTATTTAATAACAGAGCTGTGACATGTCATTAACAAATGTAAAATATAGATGTTTTAGTGACCTAAACATGAAAAATAGTCAGAAGAAATTATAGGAAAATGTTTTTCATGACCCAGGATAGAGAATGATTTCTCAAACAAGAAAGACACAGTAAGAACATCCTGTAAAATAAAAAAAAAAATAGATTACTTAACTTTGCTAAAATTAAGTCTTGTCTCAGGCAAAATATACCATGTGCAAGATTAAAAGGTGAACAATTTACTGGGAGATATTTGCAATATATAATGTATCTATCAGAATATATAAAGAATTTCTATAATCTGTAAGAAAAAGACAACCCAACAGAAAAATGAGAAACATATGAACAGACAATTCATACAAAGGAATATTCAAATAGCCACTAAAGCCATGAAAAGAAAAGTGAGGTATTATTTTTTACCTATCAGATTGGGAAAAGTTAAAAGGCCTAACAATATAAAGTGTTGCCAGATGCAGGGGTTCATACCTGTAATCCCAGCACTTTGGGAGCCCAAGATGGGAGGATTGCTTGACCCAGGTGGTCAAGGCTGCAGTGAGCTATGATTGATTGCACCATTGTACTCCAGGCTGGGCAACAGAGCAAGACCCTGTCTCTAAACAATAAATAAATAAGGTGTTGATGAGGGTACGAAGAAAATGATAGCATTATTACAAATAAGCAGTATCTAATAACATTTAAAAATGTACATCCTTGCCATGATCATGCTACTGCATTCCTGCCTGTGCGACAGAGTAAGACCCTGTCTCTAAAAAAAAAAAAAAAAAAGAAAGCAAGCACATCCTCTATGAGCTATTCAGAAAATCCCATTTCTAAATATATTCCCTGGAGAAATTCTGTCATACACATACGCAGGATGTATATTGCGTCATTGTTTGCAACTGGCCAAATATTGAAAACAATCCAAATGATCATTTATAGGGGAATGAATTAATAACATATGATATGTTTATATGATGGGATATTATACAGCAGTTTAAGAGAAATTAACTAGATCTATACATATCCACATGTATAGTTTCAAGTTATATGATGTTTGGTAGATAGAAAAAAGATTCAGAATGATATGAAAAGCATATCGCTCATATACATTTTAAAATGTAAAAACAGCATGTGTTATTTGTAGATACATATGAATGGATGGAAATATTTTTAAAATATAAGGATTTACCTCAAACTCATAATAATGGTTCCCTCTTGGAGAAAGGGTATAGAACCAGGGATGGCCATTAGAAGGGACTTTAGCTATATCTGTAATGTGTAATTTCCTTAAAAGAAAAAAAAACAAACAGCAAGCATATGTGACAAAAATATTAACTTTGTTAAATATATCAGTCAAGGTCCAGTCAGGAGACAGAAACCACACAGAAAAAAAGTAATATAAAAAGCAATTAACTGAAAAAATTAACTAATAAAAGGTGGTTACCAACTAAGAGGGGAAAAGGTACCTTTAAAGAAAGGTAGCAGACATCGGGGGCAGTTACTATCTCTAGGGCTCAGGAAGCACACCCAAGGAACCATGGCACTTGGGAGAAACCCCCAACCCATGCCTGGGAGTCAGACCTTAGAGAGAGTGGGGCTGTGGACTATGTGGAGAGGTTCACCGAGGTGCTTCAAGCCAAAGCTGGGCCACAGCTGACAGGCCAGGGCTGGCAAGCAGAAAGCCAGCCACAGGGGTGCCAGTGTAAATTGCCAGAGGGTAAGCACCACTGGGCCTCCCATACGCTGCCAGCAGCTGTGTCCCGGGAGCAGGAATTGAACTCAGGAACCAGGAAGAGAAGCCCATTCTTCTGCTGTGCCTCGTGATGTTCCTCTAGAGCCCTCTATTCACAAAACCAGTGTGTGTGGAGGAGAAGTGTTTACAGGGTCCAGCTGCAGTAACATGAAGCAGGCAAATGATCGCAGGTTTGGTGCCAAGAGGCAATACATTGATTACTGGCACATTAATGATGAATGGTAAGAATATACGTGTTGCTTGTATTATTCTTTATTTCTTTAGAGCTCAAGACTCTCAAAATAAAATGTTAAATGATTACAAGTTAAAGAATATTTTTTAAAAATATTCTTACTGGTTAAAAAGTTAACCAGTAATGGAATAAAAACTTCTTCCAGGCTGGGCATGGTGGCTCACACCTGTAATCCCAACACTTTAAGAGGCCGAGGCGGGTGGAACACTTGAGGTCAGGAGTTCAAGGCCAGCCCAGCCAACATGGTGAAACCTTGTCTCTACTAGAAATACAAAAATTAACCAAGCGTGGTGGTGCACGCCTGTACTCCCAGCTACTTGGGAGGCTGAGGCAGAAGAATCACTTGAACCTGGGAGGCAGAGGTTGCAGTGAGCCAAGATTGTAATCACTGCACTCCTGCCTGGGCAACAGAGCAAGACTCTGTCTCAAAAACAAAACAAAACAAAAAACTTCCAAAACACTAGGGAAGAAAGGTAGAAGGGACAGCAAAGATTAGAAGATCAGAATCACTGAAAGCAAGATTAAAAGTCAACCAGGAGGTAAAACTAAGGGTCGTTTGTTTCTGCCAAAGGAATTCTTTCCCTCTGTCTATCAATAAGGCAAAACCAGTTAAATGCAGAAAAAAATGTAAATGGACAAAACCTACATATTAAAAAAACAAAGACTTAAAGATTGAGACAAAAAACTAAAGTCAAATCTTGTGATGTTTGTAAGAGACACCCCTAAAACAGCGACAGAAAAAATTTATCCTAGTAGGATGAATCTCCCCCTGACAAGTCTATCCTCTTTGGTGCCCTTTCTTTCTTCCCTTCTCCACCTATCGGAACCCTTCTAATAGATAGATGTATTTGTACATGCCTGGAATCTCTCTTGAAGAATAAGCAAGAAGCTGATAACATTGGTTGACTCCAGGGAGGTGAATTGGGTGACTGACTGGAGGATAGAGGTGGGAGGGAGATTTCACCTTTTGAATTGTGAGTTATGTATGTGTATTACTTTTTTTTTTAAAGAACAAGCCAAACAAACTAAAAATGAAACCAAACTGTATGATCCTTAAGTGAAAGCCATCCCCTTTCCTCAAAAAATTAAAAATAGAATTATCATGTGCTGCAGCAATTCTGCTTCTGGGTATATGCTCAAAAGAATTGAAAGCAGAATCTTGAAAAGATACTTGTGGCAGGGTGCGGTGGCTCATGCTGGTAATCCCAGCACTTTGGGAGGCCAATGGGGGCAGACAACTTGAGGCCAGGAGTTAGAGACCAGCCTGGCCAACATGGTAAAACTCCGTCTCTACTCAAAACACAAAAATTAGCCATGCATGGTGGCAGGCACCTGTAGTCCCAGCTACTCGGGAGGCTGAGGCAGGAGAATGGCTTGAATCTGGGAGGTGGAGTTTGCTGAGATCGCGCCACTGCACTCCAGCCTGGGTGACAGAACAAAGCTCCATCTTGAAAAAAAGGAAGAAAAAGAAAAGATATTTGTACACCCATGTTCATGGCGGCATTAGTCACAATAGCTAAAACGGGGAAGCAATGCAGGTATCTATCAAAAGACGAATGGATAAGCAAAATGTGGTAGGTGCATATGATGGAATACTATTCAGCCTGAAAAAGGAAGGAAATCCTGATACATGCTACAACATGGATGAGGCTTGAGGATAGTGAAGTAACTCTGTCCCAAAAGGACAAATACTGTATGATTCCATTCATATGAGGTACTTAGAGTAGTCAAATTCATAGAGACAGAAAGTAGAATGAGTTGCCAGGGCCTGCGAGGAGGGTGGGGAATGGGGAGTTGTTTAATGGGTACAAAGTTGCAGTTTGGGAAGATGAAAAGAGTTCTGTGGGTGGATGATAATGATGATTTTACCTAATAGGAATTTACTTAGCACCACTGAATTATAAGCTTAAACATGGTTAAGATGGTAAATTTTATGTTATGTGCAATTTTGCCACAACAAAAAAATTGAAAAAGAGGCCAGGAGTGGTGGCTCACATGGGTTTGGTGAAAAATACACATAATGCAGACCATTCTTATCTGTTTTCTACATGGAGAGAGCTTGTGGATCGAGCGCTTATTCCTCTCCTGACTGTGCCTTTTCCTATCTCTATGTCAGGAGGCAGAGAGAACTCTGCTGAGGGAACAAAATGCTTTTTTGTTTATTTTTCCTTTTTATAACTTTTGTCTTTTGAGGTCATTGTAAACTCACATGCAGTTGTAAGAAGTAATAGAGAGAGATCCCATATACCCTTCATCCAGTTTCCCCCAGTGGTAACATCTTGCATAGCTAAAGTACAATGGCACAAGCCAGAGATTGACATGGGTACAACCCATTGACCGTATTCAGGTTTCACCAGTTTTACATTCACATGTGTTTGTGCATATGTGTTGAGTTCTATGCAGTTTTATCCCACGTGCAGATGTGCAGATCCTCAGGCTACCCTTTTATAGCCACAGGTCTTAGTTCTGTTTAAGGGCTCCTGTTTCAGAAGGATATTTATCCTACATGCATCATTGAGGTTTCCTTCAAAGACTCCAATCTTCACAGCTCCACGACTGCCTTTATCTTTCTTTTTCTTCCACATCTTAAAGGTTCCTTAGAGAGTTGGAACAGGCCGGGAGTGGTGGCTCATGCCTGTAATCCCAGGACATTGGGAGGCCAGGGTAGGAGGATCACTTGAGCCCAGGAGTTTAAAATCAGCCTGGGCAAAATAGTGAGACCCCACCTCTTAGAAAAAAGAGAGAGAGAGAGAGTTGGAACAAGTAACGGGTGCATCAGAGAATTCCCAACTCATCTTCATTAAAATGTGTCCTACATCCCCTGGAGCCCTCTAGACTTGAGAAGGGCCCCTATTCTAGTAGAGGCCTTTGGGTGTCAGGCCACCCATATGTCTTCGGACATGCACTAAACTTGCCCCCTCCCGTTTCACCGTGACCCAGTGGCACTGAAGAGAAGCCATCATTCCTGTTAACTTATTTGAGGGCCAGTAGGCTCCTGAGAGCTGGATTTACCACCTGATTAGTGGGTGAGGTCCTGCCTTCCAGCCTGGGCCAGTGTGGGCTCAGTGTTCCCACCTCAGTGAGCTCCAAACCTCCTGAATTACCTTTCTCTCCCTTAGCGGGGGTCTTCCTTGGAGCTGCAAGTTCCAATTCTGGGTCTTTTCATCCTTATAAGGCAATACAGTCCTTGGGTGCTTGGGGGTGTGCCAAAGGAGCAGCTGGCGAGGTCAGGGACCCAGAACTCTCAACATGTTCCCATCAGTTGGACTTGTGCTCATTGAAAAGTGAAAAGTGGATCCTATCAAAGGTGCCCCTTTCTTTGTTCCCTGGGATCCACTTTTCAGATATGTGCTTTGTGGCCTCAATGATACTGGTGATCTAATCTCTCTGGGCCTCAGTCTTCCCATCTGTGAAATGGAACCAATAGGCCCTCCCAGGGCTCTCATTGATGCTTCAGTGAGATAACGGCTGCAGCAGGCCCAGAGCCTTGAAGGCAAGTGCTCAGTGAAAAGAGCAGTCAGATGCCATCCTATTTGTCATGCTTCTCCTCTCCCCAGTCACCTGCCGTGCGTGTCACTCCACAGGGCTGGATATGCCACCCTCATCCTTCCATATCTTTGTCTAGATTAATTGTCCTAAGAACTGAGTCTCATCTCGAGGGTGGGAGGAGAAACCAAAACAGGTGATGTGTAATCAGGGACTTAACGTGACTCAACTGTACCCTGGCTGCATCCCCTGTTTCCCAGGCTTAAGCCGCTTCTAATTATACAAGATTAACTTGCTTGCTAGGACTCCCAGAGAAACCTGAGGTCTCAGTCTCTGTCTCTCTCTCTGTCTCTCTCTCTCTCTCTCTTTCCTCTTTCTCTCTCTTTCTCACGGCCCAGGACAGAATAACTCAGAGCTTCCCTTGAGAGGGTGCTCAGCACACACAGCGAGAGGCAGAGCTCAGATCTTGCTTCTTTTCTTCCTTGGCCTCTCACACCCCTGCCGCGAACCCATGAAATCCTGCACCCCAGGGCGTCCCTGGGGGGGCAGTGGCCCATCTTTCTTTGCAGGGAGGCAGGATTGGCAGGATTTGGCTAATAAGAACCAGCTGTGTTGTTGGTGGGTTTTATTCTGCCCCTCCCTTGCCCTTGCTCTGATAGCTGTGAGAAACTGATGACAACCTGTTTGACCTCTGATCTCCGAACTTGACCCGCTGCTAATACCTCCAGCTGCTGATTGCTGGCTGAGCCCTTTGTCTCGGGTTGTTTGGGAGCCAAGACAGACAAATGATTTCTATTTGTCCTCTGGTGCCGCGGACAGAGCTGATCGATAGGAACCGCGAATGATGTCAAGGATTTGTCACCATGGCTTATGAATGACAAAAACGCTCCTCGACTCCCCCCTCTACCTTTTCCCCCTCCCCAAAGAAACACCTTTTGGGGGAAAAAGAATGAAAGCCAGAGAAGGCATATTGATTTTTTTTTTTTTTTTTGCTTTCTTAAATAGCAGCTCGAGCCACAAAAGAGAGAAAGACAACACTTTTCTGTGCTAAAATGCAGCAAAAAGCTTCCCAGAGAGCGAGACTAGTGATTAGATCAGCTATTGCATTTAAGTACCACAGCCCGCCTCACAGCACAACTGCTCAATTTCGTCTGCTGAAGGCTGTACCATTTCTCCCCCATTTCTGATCATTCCAGACACAAGGGAGGCTCCCAGCAAGAAGGCACTTTGCTCTCTCTCACTTCTTCATCTGCCTTCAGCTTGGTGACCATCTCTCTCCCTTTTTCTCCTTCAACCTCTTTCTTTTTTCCTGGTTGGGCATGGGTTGGACACCCCGGTATGTGAGTCTGAGCTGTTTCCAGCCTTTAGCTAGAGCTTATCACAGCCTTTGAATTTGGATGCTTATTTGGAAAAGAAAAGACAGAAAGTGGGGATGTGATCTCAATGGCAGGGGACACACAGCTTGGGAAAGCCCCTCTCAGTCTCCCACGCAGGGGTTGGGGCAAGTTTCAGAGGGAGGCTGGGGAGGCAGCCCATTCCTCTGGAAAGGTGGAAAGCCCCAAAGCAGGGAGGGCAACAGGGCGCCCCCTCCTCCCACTTCAACATCTGATGCCTTCAGTGAGAGCCTCTCTGTGCTGGCACGGGACCACAGGGAGAGTGAGATCTGTCTGCTCGTCCTTGGGGAGCTCACCCTCTAGGACAGATGAGCAAACCATGGCAGAGCAGCCAGATGGATGCATGCTGGGGCAGAGGGGAGCAGGGAGTGGGGAAACCTGATGTGGCAGCAAGGGTTTGTGGGTGGGGGTTGGGATCACTAGAGGAGGGGACACCCTTGTTGAGCTTGGACAAATAAGCAGCAGTAGAAAGAGGGCCACTGCATTCCGGGCTGTAGAGACCAAGGACCTCATCCAGCCTGTGGTGTGGACTCTAGGCTATGCCTTTTCGGAGGCCCCAGAGTGAGCAGCCATTGCATGAATGACTCAGAGACTCCATTTTCTCATCTGTGAAATGGACACGGCAATGACATCCGCCTCATAAGGTTGCCAAGAGTATTACATGGGATAATCCATGCAAAGTGTTGATACTGTCTTGCCATACATGTGGCTGTTCCTGTTTTTATTCTTTTTAGCCATTAATATTTGAAGACTTGCTTCCAATCTGGAGATTCCTCAGTCAGGCTGACTAAATGAGGGTGGAGAGAGACAGCTCCTACTTCCCACACACCCTAAGTAGAACCACGACCTGGGTGTAGCGGGGAAGCCAAATAAATGGGGCTCTGGCAGGACGAGGCTGCTGACCAAGGTCAGAGCATGGCTCTGGAGAAGACCAGAATGACCTCTCTCCTCAAGCACAGGCTCTGGGCATAGAGAACAGAGAATGCCTGCTCCCAGATGAGGCTTAGACAGAGTAACTACAAGGGTGCAAGGCTATGTAGGACTCAGTACTGATTGCTTGGACGATTGCAGTAGCCACCTACCTGGCCTTGGGTCTCTCCCATCCACTGTCTACACCACCATCAGGTTGACCGTCCCACCTCAAACCTGGTCATGACACTTCTCTGTTTGGATCCCTCCAGTGGCTCCTCATTCTCTCTAGGATAAAGCAAAAACGTCTAATACCAGCATTCAAGGCCACCCTGTAGTCACCTGTTTTGCATCATGCTAACCACACGAATCATACATCCTGTGTGGCTCTACTACCTGGCCTTTGCTCAAGCTAGTTCCTCTACCTGAAACGCCTCCTTCGCCTCCATTTTAGTAGGAATTCTCCTTTCTCTCTCCATTTCTTCCCACAGCACACTGTTCTTCCATTCTAGTACTTACAGCCCTTGATCAGAAAGATTCTGTTCACTTCTGTCTCCTGCCTAGATTGAGGGCTCTGAAGGCCAGGAACCATGCTGTGCAGAGGCCATCACACCAACTAACTGTGTACTGAACGGAATATTTGGAAAGTGCTTGAATCTTAGAGAAAACTTAGGAAGTGGTGAGGGGTGGTGGCATGGGAGCAGGAGGTGCTGCGCTTTAACAAAAGACAATGGTAGGCAAAGTATTTACTTTTCAGATTGATAAATGTGAGGTGATTAAAGTCAGGGTGTTTGCCATTGGTGACTCACTAATAGCTGCTCAATTAAAATGTTTGCCGGGTCCAGTGGCTCACGCCACTCAACACTTTTTTGGGAGGCTGAGATGGGAGGATTGTTTGAGCCCAGGAATTCAAGACCAGCCTGGGCAACATAGTGAGACTCCATCTCAACAAAAAATTTAAAAATTAGCTAGCCTTGGTGGTGCACGCCTGTGGTCCCAGCTACTCAGGAGGCTGAGGTGCAAGGATGGCTTGAGCCTGAGAGGTCAAGGCTGCTGTGAGCTGAGATCGTACCACTGCACTCCAGCCTGAGTGACAGGGCAAGACTCTGTCTCAAAAAAAATTTTTTGTAACACTGAAAATACAACATACTTATTATGGAATATTCAAGCAATATGGAAAAGTAGGTCAAGTTCAGTGGCTCATGCCTGTAATCTAGCACTTTGAGAGGCCGAGGCCAGAGGATCACTTGAGGCCAGGAGTTCAAGACCAGCCTGGACAACATAGTGAGACCCTGGTCTCTAGAAAAAATAAAATAAATATTAGCTGGGTGTGATGGCATGCACCTGTAGTCCTAGCTACTTGGGTGGCTGAGGTTGGAGGATCACTTGAGCCCTGAGTTTGAGGCTACAGTGAGCTATAATTGGTTATGCCACTGTACTCAAGCCTGGTCAACAGAGTAAGACTGTCAAGCAAGCAAGCAAGCAAGCAAGCAAGAAAGAAAGAAAGAAGGAAAAAAAGAGAAAGAGAGAGAAAGAAAGAAAGAAAAAAGAAAAAGAAAGAATTAAAAATTTTTTTAAATGAAAAAATATAAAAAGGTAGTAAAATCCTCTTAAAATCCTCTTGTATTGATTAGAACTATTTCTTCTACCCGTAGTAGAAAACAGCTCAAACTAGCTTAAGTATAAGGGGATTATTGGCTCTTGGGACAAAGGAGCGTGGTCAGGCTCAAATGATGCCCTCTGGATCTGCTCTCTCTCTCACACTGTCTCGCTCTCACTCTCTGGCATCCCTTGGCTCTCCTCCATGCTGGCATTATAGGCAGGCTTCCCCTTCGTGATTCCAGGGCAGCTACAGCTATTCCAAATCTCACATCTCTAAGCTTTGGGTCCAGCAGGGAAAAAAGACTGTCTATGACAGATTGTCTTTTCTGTAGAAGGCCACATGATATCTCCATCTTACATGCTCTTCTGCAATGTGACCTTGTAACTTCCCCATCAAGAGGTTGGGTCTAATTCCTCTCCTCTTGGATCTGAGTTGGCTTTAGTGACTCATTTGCAACCAAGAGAATGTGGCAAAGTGGTGCTGACATGGTTTCTGAGGCTAAGTCAGAAGCCTTGCCCCTTTTGCCTTGGCCTCTTAAAATACCCTCCAGAGTCTTCCCTCTTAAAGATGCCACCCCTGGGAACCGGATGCCAAGCTGTTAGAAGTCCAAGCTACATTCAGCCCGCATGTAGGTGCTCCAGTCGACAGCTCCAGCTAAGCCCAGCCTTCCAGTGACTCCAGGTCTGAAGAGCTCTCCAGATGATTCCTGGTCAAGTCATCTGTAGCTGGAAGTTGTAACTTCCCAGCTGAGGCCCTGGATATCATGGGGCAGAGATAAGGCATTTCCAGTTGTGCCGTCTCCAAATTCCTGACAACAGAACTGGTTATAAAATGGTTGTTGTTTTACACCATGTACTTTTTAGACACCTTTGCTATGCAACACAGTCTTTCTCAGGATCTCTAGAATAATCCATGCTGATGTCCCCTGGTCAATCCCCCTGAGCCTATCCAAGAGCACAGTCAGTCATCCTAATCCCAGGGCAAGTCAGCTCCATCAGAATGAGAACTGGGACCACGGGGCACACCCAGATGGTCACTGGGCACTGGTTACCTATAGAAGGCACAAACCACAGAATCCACTTCCTACCACCTAGAAATTTTGGAGACTACTCTTCCAGACTCCTTCCTGGGAGTACCCACTTAGGTATACAATTCAACACAAATGAAGCATACTCTACATGATCTTTTGTAACCTTTTTAAAATTTAATGGATTATGGGGCGCTGTTGACGTCAATGGATACATACATCTTTTTTGTTTGTTTTTTTGAGACAGGGTCTTGCTCTATTGCCCAGGCTGGAGTGCAGTGGTGCAATCATAGCTCACTGCAGCCTCAAACTCCTGGGCTCAAACGATCCTCCCACCTTAGCCTCCTGAGGAGCTGGGACTCCAGGCATGTACCACTACGCCTGGCTAATTTTTCTATTTTTATTTTTTGCAGATACAGGGTCTCACTATATTGCCCAAGCTGGTCTTGAACTCCTGGCCTCAAATGATCCTCCTGCTTCCTTCTTCCCAAAGCTCTGGGATTACAGGTGTGAGCCACTATGCCCCAGGCATCATTTTTAATGGCTGCATATGATTTCATTATATGAGTGAAGCATAATTGATTCAACCAGTTCTCTATGTATGGGTTATTAAGTCATTTCCATTTTTTCCTATTATAAATAGTACTGAGATAAACATCATTGCACATATACCCTTGGGCACATCCTTCCGTGTTTCCTTAGGATAAATTCCAAGAAGTTGAATTGTAGATTCTAAGGTTATACACATTTTCCAGGCTTGCCAAGGGTTTCCAAATTGCCTTCCAGAAATGTCTTTCTTTCCTTCCTTTCCTTTCCCTTCTTTCTTTCTTTTCCTTCTTCCTTTCTTCCTTCCTTCCATCCTTCCTTTCTTCTTTCTCCTTCTTTATTTTTCTTTCCTTTCTTCTTTCTCTTTCTTTCTTCTTTCTTTTCTTTCTTTCTTTCTTTTCTTCTTTCTTTTTTCTTTCCTTTTCTTTCTTTCTTCTTCCCTCCCTCTCTTCCTTCCTTCCTTCTTTCTTCCCTCCCTCCCTCCCTTCCTTCCTTCCTTCCTTCCTTCCTTCCTTCCTTTCTCCCCTCCTCTCTTTCTTTCTTTTTGAGACAGGGTCTCACTCTGTTGCTCAGGCTGGAATACAGTGGTGTAATCATGGCTCACTGAAGCCTCAGCCTCCTGGGCTAAAGTGATCCTCTCACAACAGCCTCCTGAGTAGCTGGAATTACAGGCATATATTAGCATGCCTAGTTAATTTTTAAATGTTTTGTAGCGATGGGGTCTCACTGTGTTGCCCAGCCTGGTCTCAAACTCCTGGGCTCAAATGATCCTCCCACCTCTGCCTCCTAAAGTGTTGGGATTACAGGCGTGATTCACTGTGCCCGGCCCAGAAGTGTACTTCTTTACACTGCTGTTGTCCCACCATCAAAGCACAAGACTGGCCATTTCTCCTCATCCTCAGTAACATGAAATATTTGCCAATGGGAAAAGTGAACAAATGATTCCTCATTGCTGCTTTAATCTGAATTTATTTGATTACTAGTGAAGTTAAGTACCTTCTCATATCTATTTCTTCTTTTGTAATATTGCCTGTTCATGTCCTTTGACCAATTTTGTTGTTGCAGTGTTCATATATTTTATTGCTGATTCATAAAAACTTTTTGCATATTAGAATGTTAACTTTTGTTGCTCATATGTCTTAGAAACATTTGTTTGTCCTATAGGTTTGTATGGGGGAGGCACTTCTTTTTTTTTTGAGATGACATTTTGCTCTGTTGCCCAGGCTAGAGTGCAGTGGCATGATCTCGGCTCACTGCAACCTCCACCTCCCAGGTTCAAGCGATTCTCCTGCCTCAGCCTCCTGAGTAGCTGGGACTATAGGCATGCGCCACCACACCCAGCTAATTTTTGTATTTTTAGTAGAGACAGTGTTTCACCATGTTGCCCAGGCTGGTCTTGAACTCCTGATCTCATGATCCACCCACCTTGGCCTCCCAAAGTGCTGGGATTACAGGCGTGAGCTACCATGCCCAGCCCAGCACTCTTAAACTAATAAGCAAAGCCCTCAAACAAGACAGAATCTAAGCCTTCAAAAGCAGTTGGCACCTGGCAAGAGACTTAAACCATTCTTGTCAGAGGGCATCAGCCGCCTAGAAAAGAATCCAGGGTGGGGGAACTGGAAAGGCCAACAGAATTGACCTTCCTGAGAAGAGGCTCCAATATGTACACTAGAAGGAGGCAGATGTCCCAGGAAGCTCAATGCCAAAGTAGCAGACAAAAGTCAGAACTGGGGAGGAGTGAGGCAGAGGAAACCAGGAGGCCAGGGACTCTGCCATTGTCCAAGACAGCCCCAGGCTCCATCCCAGTGCAAGGCAGCTCTCTCTGGTTGGCTCCTGCTCTAGGGGCCCTGTGGGAGCAGGGGTACCCTTGGGAGCAGTGCTAGAGGTAGGAGGCCCTTAGGGTCCCCCAAGCTTGGAGAGGCATTGCTAAGCAGCCAGAGGGATATAAAGATGATTTAGCCCTGGGATCATGGAGGGAGTCAGGCCATCGCAAAGGAAACAATGGAACTGAGTATTCAATCTGAAGGGCAAGGCAAGGAGCCTGTAGCTGACATTCTGCCCAAACCCTCCTTGCTGCTGGGCATGTTAGCCATAATGGCTCTCAGCTGCCCCCATCTCTGGAGAATTGCACTGGCTGAATGGGAGCTGCCTACCCTGAAAGGTTACACATTCCTGGGAAGCCCATAACCAATGACTGATTGACATGAGGGGAGGAGAGTGCAAAAGGCTGGACCCCTTGCCTCAAGGAGGGACCAACTCTCTGGTGCAGCTGATGCTCCAGAGTGCCCCGTGATATCAGGCTGAATCTGGCTGAGGCTGCATCCTCGCTCATCTCTGCCCTTGCCTAATTCTGCTTCTTTCATACCCTTTCTCCTGGGACCACACCCTGATGAATCACATGTGCCCTAATCCTTGTCTCAGACTATGCTTCTAGGGACCCTGTCCTATGATGGAGCCCAAGCTGCGAGTTCAGGAGCAGGATGGGATGAGATGAAAGGAGAGGGGCAAAGAGGGTGACTCGGAGCCAGAGCTGGGCTATTTGAATGGGGACTGGGGCTCTCCTTGTTGGGGTGGGAGGGATATTGTTGTTGATTGCCCAGCACTCACTGCCCTGTCTACTAAAAACTGAAGCCCAAATTCCTTTTGGGAAACTACTCCTTCTCCATTCCCTAGGTGATCTGGTGGGATTATACCACCCACAGCTCCAGGGATGGGCTCTGGGTTTACTCAATCTTCATGTCCTCCACCCTCTCCTCCAGTCATAGTGAGAGCTCCAGAGCATATAAACCAATCACAGCCAGTGAAATGCTGGGGCTTCTGGGAAGGGAAATTCCCTCTTTTCCACTGGAGTAGGCGAGTATGTATCTTAGTGTGGCACAGCTATTTCTGCCAGTCACAGAGCTGAAGAATAGAGATAAACATAAGCAACTGAGCTGAGAGATGGATTCTGGTGATGTCATTTGGGCCCTGTATCAAACTTTACCCGAAGCCAGACTTACCCCTGAACTATTCCATTATGAGAATCAATAAACCCTCCCTGCTTTCTGAAGCTGAGGAAGGTTTTCTGTCACTTGCAACCAAAAGTCCTAATAGACATGTATGGTGTGCACTGAATGGTTCTTGCAGGGATCTAAAGGAACCCAGAAAGCCCATGCAAGTTAAAGCCAGGAGAGTGACTCCTAGTCTGTCTTTCTTCACTCCTATTCCAGGCAGCCTGCTCCCTCCCCAGGGCCATGTTGATTGGGGAAAATTGGCCGGAGTGAGGCCAAGTCAGGACAAGCCCAACACTGTTGTCATCATTCAGCATCCGTGGCCAATTCCTTCCACAGTGGCCTTCAGATTCTTTCTGCAGAACTGCCTCCCCCAGGCGGTTCATTGCTTCTTCTTCCCTCTCTGGAATGGAGCAAAGGCAGTCTATTCTAGGTGAGGAAGAACGAGGCTGTTTCCAATGCCACATCAATTGGGTGGTGAGGGAGCTTTCTTTGTTGAGTGTTTCCACTTCAGACTAGGAGGCAGGGAGGTAAGTGGGTATGGGAGAAAGACCATGTGCTTTGGAGCTGGATAAACTTGGGCTCTGGTCCTGGCGCTTCCAGCTGTGTGGCCTGTTTGACTTCTCTGTGCTTCAGGTTATCCATCTGTAAAGCATGGAGAAGCATGTCACCCTTACAGGAGCTCTAGAGCACAGAGCTGATGAAGCAGCTGACTAGGTCGAGCCAGGCCTCCCCGAGGTGTACCATCAGGGGTCGGGAGAGGGGATGCAGATCCCTAGACCCGAGAGAGGCAAGGATAAGTTCAGTTCCTGGGATTCGCAGTGGGAATGCCTGGAACTTGGCCAAGAGATAAGACAAATTGGGGCCCAGTGCACCCTCTCCCCAAGCCAGTGCAGGGTCCGGGGCTCATGGCACCTGCAGCGGGAGTTCAATGGTACCCTCTGGGGATGGGAAAGTGGTCCAGGCAGGCTAGGCACTACTCTTTACCCTCCTTCTTGATCAAACCAGTCTCCCAGTCACCTCTGATCCCAGCAGCTATAGTATCAAGTCAGAAGGAACAAGGCCCCAGGGCTGGAGGCAGGGCAAAGTCCTCCCTCCACCCCATACCTGGAGGGAGAACCCAAAGTGGCCAGGACCTCAGCTGGAAGAAGGGGCCCAGTACAGCCTCCCTGAGTAGTTTCTGCTGCCCTGGGTGGAGTAGGTGGACGCTTTCAAGCAGATCTCCTGAAAAACATAAGAGAAGGCCCTCAAAGGACAGTCCCAAGGGAGAGGAGGAGGATGTGGAGGAAGCAGGAAACTAGTGTTTACTGAGCATCTAGTAAGCACCAGGCCTGGAGCTTTAAGTCTGCAATCTTAACTAATGCTCATGGCAAGCTGGGGAATAGAGATTATTCCCCTTTTGCATATGGGGAAACTAAGTCCCTTTGTCCTGAAGTATCTTGCCTGAGACCAGCTGAGGGGTGCCAAGGCCAGGATCCCAGAATCGGTGGGTTACGCTCCCCGGAGCTCCTGCTTTCCCAAGTGGCACAGCGGCACCTCCATGGTGGCCCCTGGAGGAAGCACACTGCCCTTCCTGGAGGAACCCCCTGCAGCCTTCTGAAAGCCAACGCCTGATGTGACATCTGGAATTGGCCTGGAGCCAACTGGACTGAACTCAAGAGACAGCCCTGGCTCAGCTGCTGCAGGAGAGGAAGAGGGGATGATCCATGGGAAGTCAGGAAAGGCCCTCAACCTCGGTAACCTCCCTCAACTTCAGCACCAGCGCCCCTACTCGCTAGAGAGCTGGGCCTTGTGAGGGACTGGGTAGGGGAGCTGGCCTGTAAGGAGATGGAGGTGTGCCTCCTTCCAGGGACCACTTTCTAGGGATCTCCCTCTGAATTCCTGAGTCAGTCAGGTTGAATGGAAAGAGAGCACAGAGATGGAGTCACACAGATCTGGGTTGACCCTCAGTCCCACCATTTTCCATCTGTGTCCACAGGCCCACCACACAAACCTCTCTGGGCCTCAGATTCTTCAGATGAAAAATGGGAATGAGCCACATTTTCTTAATCCAGTCTATCGTTGTTGGACATTTGGGTTGGTTCCAACTCTTTGCTATTGTGAATAGTGCCGCAATAAACATACGTGTGCATGTGTCTTTATAGCAGCATGATTTATAGTCCTTTGGGTATATACCCAGTAATGGGATGGCTGGGTCAAATGGTATTTCTAGTTCTAGATCCCTGAGGAATCGCCACACTGACTTCCACAATGGTTGAACTAGTTTACAGTCCCACCAACAGTGTAAAAGTGTTCCTATTTCTCCTCATCCTCTCCAGCACCTGTTGTTTCCTGATTTTTTAATGATGGCCATTCTAACTGGTGTGAGATGGTATCTCACTGTGGTTTTGATTTGCATTTCTCTGATGGCCAGTGATGATGAGCATTTCTTCATGTGTTTTTTGGCTGCATAAATGTCTTCTTTTGAGAAGTGTCTGTTCATGTCCTCTGCCCACTTTTTGATGGGGTTGTTTGTTTTTTTCTTGTAAATTTGTTTGAGTTCATTGTAGATTCTGGATATTAGCCCTTTGTCAGATGAGTAGGTTGCAAAAATTTTCTCCCATTCTGTAGGTTGCCTGTTCACTCTGATGGTAGTTTCTTTTGCTGTGCAGAAGCTCTTTAGTTTAATTAGATCCCATTTGTCAATTTTGGCTTTTGTTGCCATTGCTTTTGGTGTTTTAGACATGAAGTCCTTGCCCACGCCTATGTCCTGAATGGTATTGCCTAGGTTTTCTTGTAGGATTTTAATGGTTTTAGGTCTAACATTTAAGTCTTTAATCCATCTTGAATTAATGGCACATATACACCATGGAATACTATGCAGCCATAAAAAATGATGAGTTCATGTCCTTTGTAGGGACATGGATGAAACTGGAAAACATCATTCTCAGTAAACTATCGCAAGGACAAAAAACCAAACACTGCATGTTCTCACTCATAGGTGGGAATTGAACAATGAGAACTCATGGACACAGGAAGGGGAACATCACACTCCGGGGACTGTTGTGGGGTTGGGGGAGGGGGGACGGACAGCATTAGGCGATATACCTAATGCTAAATGACGAGTTAATGGGTGCAGGAAATCAACATGGCACATGGATACATATGTAACAAACTTGTACATTGTGCACATGTACCCTAAAACCTAAAGTATAATAAAAAAAAAAACTAAAAAAAAAAAGAAAAATGGGAATGATGCCTACCTCCTGGCATCCTTGTGAGGATTGAATGAGAAGAAGCACATGGAGATGCCAAGCACCCTGCCTGGAACAGAGCGGCTGCTCAATAAATGTTAGTTCTTCATGGAGCCAGCCATGGTGGCTCACTTCTGTAACCTCAGTGCTTTGGGAGGCAAAGGCAGGTGGACCGCTTGAGGCCAGGAGTTTGAGAACAGCCTGGGCAACATAGCAAGACCTCTGTCTCTACAAAAAAAAATGTTTTAATTAGCCAGCTATGGTGGTACATGCCTGTAGTCCCAGCTACTCAAGAGGCTGAGGCAGGAGGATTGCTTGAGCCCAGGAATTAGAGGCTGCGGTGAGCTGTGATTGCACCACTGTACTTCAGCCTGGGTGACAGGTGAGACCTGGTTTCAAAAAAATAAAATAAGAAATAAATGTTGGTTCTCACTCTCCATCTGAAATTCTCATGACAATGAAATCTCATCTAGCCCATTTATGTAACTAAATTATAAATAATATCTAACATTTATTGAATACATACTATGTGCCAGACATTGCTCTGAATGTTTTAATCTGTTACTTCATTTAATCCTCAAAGAGTCCCATGAGGCAAATATTATCCCTATTTGACAGATGAGGAAACTGAGGCACAGATGTTAAAGCAACTTGCCCAAAGTCACACGGCTAATGAGCGGTGGAGTCAGGATTTGAATTCAGCTCAGCTTGGCTCTGGATCCTGGACTGAGAGCATGCCCCCTCCTGCTTTCCCTCTTCCCATGCCCACTGCATGCTCCTAAGCCCCTTCCATGAGTAAGTGCCATGCTGGGGGGCAGGGGGAACTAAATGAGATACTCAAGGAGTTCCTGGTCTGGGGCAGGAGATAAAAGGCACAGAAACGCAAGGTAAGAAGGGGGCAAATGTCACAAGAGGAAAACTGAGTTGCAAGTTGAGACGAAGGAGGGATCAATGTCAGAGACCAACAGGGTGTGAGGTAGGCATCCCAGGCAAGGGCAATCTTCTCCCCCTACCCCTGAGATGGAGTTGCACTCTTGTTGCCCAGGCTGCAGTGCAATGGCACGATCTCGGCTCACTGAAATCTCCGTCTCCCGGGTTCAAGTGATTCTCCTGCCTCAGCTTCCTGAGTAGCTGGGATTACAGGTGCATGCCACCATGCCTAGCTAATTATCTTATTATTAGTAGAGACAGGGTTTTGCCATGTTGGGCAGGCTGGTCTTGAACTCCTGACCTCAGGTGATCTGCCCACCTTGGCCTCCCAAAGTGCTGGGATTACAGGCATGAGCCACCATGCCCAGCGGCAGTATTTCATTTTTTAAAATAGAGATAAGGTCTTGCTCTGTTTCTCAGGCTGGTCTCGAACTCCTGGCCTCATGTGATCCTCCCACATCAGCCTTCAAAATGCTGGGATTACAGGCACAAGTCACTGTACCTGACCATCCCAGGCAAAGGGAACAGCAAGAACAATGGAGTTGAGGTGGGAAACGTCTTTGAGGTATGGGTGCTTAAAGGGGAGTTTTGTGGTCAGATTTAGGAGGGTAAGTTGGGGACAAATAGTGAGCGCCTGCTTGGGAGTTTAGACTGTGTACCAGCGGGGAGAGGATTGAAGGCTTCTCTGAAGATAAGTGACACCAACAAATTTGTGCCATATAAACACAGCTCTGCCAGCAGTGAGAAGCTGGCATGGGACTGGATGAAGTTAGGTACAGAGGCAGTTTGGGAGGCAGTTGTAATGGTTTGGTTGAGCATTGATGGGGGTCTGCACTAAGGTGGAGACCATGGATGAGATACTCCATATCTCTCTCCCTGGGGGAGCTGTGGCTAAGAAAGGTCATTTTTATCTGGACAGCAGCTGGTGCCTCCTAGCTCCCACTGGTCAGCTCAGTCTTGGCCACCTGTTCCCACCACCCAGTGATGTGGGCGGCAAGGAACATTAACACAAGCCATGGACTCACCCTCCCTCCCAAAACATCTGGCCAGATAGATGTCCCTCCTCTACTTCCATCCCCCACTCAAGGGTAGGAAGAAATGGCTTTCAGACCAGCTGAGCATTTCCCTCCCTGCAGAAAGGCCAGAGAAACACACCTGCCACCATCATTATATTAATACTGCCCACTAGAACCACATACATGTACCCCAGCCATGTGGCGTCACAGAAGAAGCGCTGGACTAGGAGTTAGGAGGTCTAGGTATGGATCTCAACATGGCTGCCCATGAGCTCTGTGACCCTCAGCAACCTATTTATGCGTTCTGAGCCTTGATTTTCCCATCTGTGGCATGGGGATAAAGTGCCTGCCTTCCAGGATTGCTTTGTGGACTGAAAGAGTGTACATGAACATCTTCTGTAAACCTCTGGAGTGCCATTTAAATGTTGAATTTTGTGTATATTCATTCATCCCACCAATCTCTGTTGGGCTCTGACTCTTTATAGGTGCCAGAGTGTGAACACACCTTTGTACTGCCACATTCATGGTCCATTCCAACCTTGTTGCCTTCCTGTGATGAGGAAGAACTTTGCTTGAAACACAAGCTGTCTTCACATCCTGTGTATGACAAATGGGAAAATGGCTTAAATTAAAGGAGGAAAGATTTGATCAGGACTAACTTCCCAGTGCAGGAGGCTAGTTGGTTCCTGGAAATCTTCCCAGAAAAAGAGAATCAATTAAGTATTTTGCCCAAAGTAGACACCAAATCAATTGTTGAGTGGAATTGACTCTGTCATATCATTTGCCAGGAGACAAGAAAGTTGATCCAATGACTTAGGACCCACTTTTCTGTCTGACTTTCCATACACCATATATACATGCTTGCATGTTTGGTGCAGCGGAAAGAGGCTTAGGCTGACACTTAGCAGACCTGCCTCAAACCAGCTGTGTGACCTTGGAAAGATCTCATGCCCTCTTTGAGTCTCTATTGTCTCTCCTGAATGCCAACCAGAATAAGAAATACATCGAACCTCCTAGGATAGCAGTAGTGTCTGCCCTTGACATTCCACCACAAGTGTTTGCTAAATGAATGAATGAATGATGAGTGAATGAATGAATGAATGGCACTCAGGAAGGTACATGATTCATGAAAGCTCCTCTTTCTTCTCTTAGGCTGAGTGTGCCCACCTGGCAGATGTGGGCATTTGGTTGCCTGTTTCCAGGTTCCTTAACAGTTCAGGCTTCTGTGATCTGCCTCTGTGCTGGAGGAGGGCAGCTGGGGGATTTGGGATCTACATCTTCACGCCCAGCAGCTCAGGCTGCCCTCCCGTTTCAGGGCATGGACAGCAGGTATGTGCTTCTGTTCCCACGGGGCTGCCTGGCTTAGCCCGACGCTGCCTTTGCTGGGAGAGTAGCCTGGGCTGCAGCCCTGCACTGACCTGCTCTTAACCTCCAGGAAAGTTACACAAATTCCTCCACGCTCCACTGAGAGCTGGGTTGCACAAGGTGGGGGCATGAACAATGCTTCCCCTTGTGCCCTCCGCCTATTCCACTTCAGCACACATGGAGGAGGAACACAGGAGGCAAGCTGGTGGGGGCACCCAGCTCCGGTTTCAACCATGCATGGAAATTGGATATTCCTCCCTGGCTGGAGCTCTCTGGCCCATGAAGTGGGGCTGGAGCTCAGGTCTCAAGAGAAACCCACTCTTTCCTCCCTGTGGTTTTCCCTCCAAGACCAGTCCTGTGCCTCAGTCTGTGCAGATCTGTGCAACTCCTTAGCACTGCTTATCCCTTCGGTAAACACACCCCAGTTCTGAGATGTACTGCATGAAGATGGTAGGAAGGAAAGGGTCTACCCTGGGAACCAGGAAGCCTATGTCTGGTTCTGCTGTGGCCCAGTAAGATACCAAGAATTGGACTAGCCAGGGGCTGAAAATACAGGATGTGGAGCCAGGCTACCTTGGACCAGGTATCTACTACTTGGACACTCCATTTCCTCATCTACTATGATGGCACCTATCTACCTATCTACCTGGGTTTGTTGTGGGGAATAAATGAGTTCTTATGCACAACATGCTTGCTTAGAGCAGAGTTCAACAAATGCCAGCTGTATGGTTTGCTCTCCACACAGGTTTAGTGGGAATTAAAGGCATGTGCAGTCTTCCCTTAACTTCCAAGGGAAAAGCAAATTGTTCAAATTGTCTAAAACAGAATAGAACTACTTGAAGTACATGAAACTAGCTGTCAAAATTGTGAACCATAATCACAGTTTTGATTGCTTTCTGACAGTGTAAAAATTGCAAATTTTTCATCAGGCAAGTAAAGAAAAACAAAGAATAACTACAGTCAACCCCATCCCCCCTCCCATTTGTGTTCTACGTGCCCATCTGAATTAGTTTGCTCATGTTGACACATACACAGCTTTGTATCATTTGAGACACATGTTTCTTATTCTTCCTCAGTCATTTCATATTTAGGCTATAGTTGTAGAGTGGTTGGTTTCTTTCCAGGCAACCGCCATTGTTTGAAAACAATGTCAAAACAAAAGTCTCTCTTCTTCTCCCTGACAACTTGTCACAGCTATGCCTCTGGACAGCTTCTGCCCCTGTGCCCCTCTCTGTCAGTGACCTGTCTTCTGCCCCATGACCCCCTCTCCTCTTCCTTGATTCAGAATTCCTGGAAGAGAACAAACAGGAATCATCAAGGTTTCAGAGAGAGAAAAAGAATGACTTGGAGTGTGAGAAGTTTCAGGACCATGGACAACAGCACACACGCCCTCAAATTCTTGTTTCCCCGACTCCCAAACATTTCGTTTATGTTATGACAATACCTCTCTGAAACTTGTTTTCCTCTTCTATAAAAAGGGCAGGGTGAGGTCCGGGCACGGCGGCTCACGCTTGTAATCCCAGCACTTTGGGAGGCCGAGGTGGGTGGATCACTTGAGGTCAGGAGTTTGAGACTAGCCTGGCCAACACGGTGAAACCCCATCTCTACTAAAAAAAAAAAAAAAAACAAAAGAAGAGGGGACAGGGGAGGTAACTGGGAGGGTTGGAGGTGGACAAGGTCACCTCTAAGACTTCCTACAGCTCTGTGACCCTAGGGATCTTTCTTTGGCTTTATGCTTGCCTTCCCTTACCTTTCTCCCTTTCTGCCTCCCTTCCTCTCTTCCTTCTTTCCTTCCTTTTTCTTTTTTTAAAATAGGGACCTTCCATGCATTTTAATGGGCTGATAGCCATCACCCAGGGAGAATGGTGAGAGACAGAGCTTCTTGTGAGAGGAACAGCAAGCTGGCCCTCAGAAACCCTCAAAACTCGACATTGAGGAGTCACTTGATTTTCCCCTTGTGTTCGTTATGGCAAAAGGCTGAGCTGTTGCAAGAAAGGGTCCACTGGCAGAAAGAACAGAAAGGTTTACCTTGTTCTCATGTAACAGGGTGGGTATGAGGGCTGCTCCAACCCACACAACCAAACAAGAGCCTGGCTCCCTCCATGAGCTTTCCCCTATTACCCCTTGGTGATGCTCTTGTCTACATGGTCACACTGGGTCACAGGCCTGCCCACGTCATGTCTTCAGAAAGAATCAAAAGTGGGAGGAGCATATGAGTTGTGTTTTAAGAGCCAGGCCTGGAAGTTGCAACACATCACTTCTGCTCCCATTCCATTGGTGAGGACTTTGTAATGTGGCCACCCCGAGCCACAAAGTGGCTGGAACATTTATTTCTTTATTTAATTTTGACTTTTAGGTTCGGGGGTACATGTGCAGGTTTGTTATCTAGGTAAATTGCATGCTATGCGAGTTTGGTGTACAGATTATTTCATCGCTCAGGTAATAAGCATAGTACCTGATGGAGAGTTTTTCAATCCTTTCCCTCCTCCCAACCTCCACCCTTCAGCAGGCCCCGGTGTTTGTTGTTCCCTTCTTTGTGTTCATATCTATGCAATGTTTAGCTCCCTCTTATGAGTGAGAACATGCAGTATTTGGTTTTCTGCTCCTGCGTTAGTTCACTTAGGATAATGGCCTTTAGCTCTATCCATGTTGCTGCAAAGGACATGATCTCTTTCTTTTTTATGGCTGAGTAGTATTCCATGGTGTATATGTACCAGGCTGGAGTGCAGTGGTGTGATCTCGGCTCACGGCAACCTCTGCCTCCTGGGCTCAAGCAATTCTCATGCCTCAGCCTCCCGAGTAGCTGGAACTACAGGCATCTGCCACCATATCCAGCTAATTTTTCTGTATTTTTAGTAGAGATGGGGTTTTGCCATGTTGGTCAGGCTGGTCTCGAACTCCTGACCTCAAGTGATCTGCCCGCCTCGGCCTCCAAAGTGCTGGGATTACAGGTGAGCCACTGTGCCTGGTCTATATTTTCTTTATCCAGTCTACTGTTGATGGTTGTTTAGGCTGATTCCATGTCTTTGCTATTGTGAATGTGCTGGAATAAACATATGTGTGCATGTGTCTTTGTGATAGAATGATTTATTTTCCTTTGGGTGTATACTTAATAATGAGATTGCTGGGTTGAATGGTAATTCTGTTTTAACTTCTTTGAGAAATCGCTAAACTGCTTTCTACAATGGCCAAACTAAATTTATATTCCCACCAGCTGTGTGTGTTTCCTTTTCTCCACAACCTCGCCAGCATCTCTTACTTTTTGACTTTTAATAATAGCCATCTGACTGGTGTGAGATGGTATTTCATTGTGGTATAGATTTGCATTTCTCTAATGACTAGTGATGTTGAGTAGTTTTTTGTATGCTTGTTGGCTATGTGTATGTCTTCTTTTGAAAAGTGTCTGTTCCTGTCTGGGGCTGGGAAATCTAGTTCCTAGCTGGGCAGCCTCTTGCTGGGCTATGACTTCACTACTTGGGTTCAGCATTCCACCACAAACATTATCCTCCATTTAATGGATGAGGTAGAGACGTGGAAGTGGGAAATTTTGCTCAGGGAAAGAGAATTTATTGAGTCAGATACCATGCTAAGTACTTTCCTGTACACTTAAAACACCCTGGGGTCTCATTGCCCAGATGCCCAATCTCATCCAGTTACTTCCCAGCCTTTGCTTGTGCTGTGTCTTCTGCCCGGAATGCCTTTGTCTTTGGATGAGTTGGTCCCACCTTTTCCTCAAGCTCAAGAACTACCTCCTTGATCATAGAATTTTAGAGCCAGAAAGAGCCTCAAAAACATTTAGGTCAGTTGGGTGCCGTGACTCATGCTTGTAATTCCAGCACTTTGGGAGGCAGAGGCAGGAGGAATGCTTAAGGCCAGGAGTTCAACACCAGCCTGGGCAACATAGCAAGACCCTGTCTCTATACAACAAACGAAAAACACATTTAGGTCAATGATTCATTTTGTAAGTGAAGAAACTGAGGCCCAGAGGGAAAAATACTTGCCCAAGGCCACATAGTACGGTATCTATATATTAATAGCTGCATGGCCCATAGCTAGGGCTCAGGACTTCAGATCTGGTGCTCCTTTCAGCCCTAAGAAACCACTGCCTGCCCCACAGGTCTCTGCTCTGCCTTCGTGCCTTTTGCTCTGTGACTTTGGACACATCTCTCAGCCCCTCTAACCTCCAGATTCTTAAGCTATGAAATGAAGAGCTTGGATCAGATTATCCCTAGGGGTCCATGAGAACATAGACCCAGTTCCTTCCTAGACTTTCAAATCTTGGCCCCTCTCAACGATGCTGAGACATCACCCAGAAAAAATGGTGCAGACCCATGTCCACTTCCTCCTGTGGGCAAGTTCACAGTTGAATCAACAAAAGGCCTCCTTTTTTCTCACCCCCCTGGGAAGCAGGCATGGGGCTGAGCACCTTACATGCTGTATCTTGTTTCATCACAAAGATCTCCCTGGAAAGTGGGTATTATTATCCCCCATTTTTTTTAGATGAAGAAACTGAGGCTGTAAAAGGTTAATGACTCTTTGGAACAAACAGATGAGCCTTGATCCTGGGATCCCCAAAGTGGGGAGGTAGGACAAGTAGGGGAGGATGCAGGGAGACTTGGCTTGATGCAATAAAGAACTTCCTGCTGGAACTTCCTCCAGAGAGACAGGCTGTCTTGGAAAGGGGTGATTTCCTGGTCACTGGAGGTGCGCACACACTGGGTGAAAGATCAAAGGATTTTAGTACCAAGGTAGAGGTAAGGGTGAGGGAGTGGACTAGATCAGTGATTCCCAAAGTTTCTTTCAGGTGCTACGTTGACCAGCATTCAGTAAGATTGCTTACACGGAAAAAAAGTTACTCCTTGAATTATTTTTCAAGCTTTCTGATTTTGACTAGGAGAAGGTCTTGGTTTGAGGCTGGTACAGCTTGCATACCTCTCTGCCACTTGTTAGTTCTTTTTCTAACAACAGACATTAAGCCTCAGGCTCAGAGCTCAGAAGCAGGTGGCAGGACTCAGCTAGGATGGAGTAACACTGGGCTTTTTTTTTTTTTTTGTCAGAGCAGAAGAACTTGAAACATTGGGCGCCTTATTTTTAAATTTTTATGGTTACCTTCTGCTTTCCCCATTACCGTTGTGATGTGAAGTTTCATTTTAACGTGAATACAGTATATTTTAAGAGAATGAACAGACAAGCCACAGACTGGCAGAAAGTACTTGCAAAACACTTATCTGCTAAAGGGATTGTTTCCAAAATGTACAATGAACAACCCTTAAAACTCAACAATAAGAAAACAAACAACCCAATTAAAAAGTGGGCAAAAGATTTGAACAGTTACCTCTTCAGAGAAGATATCCAGATGGCAAATAAGCATATGAAAAGATGCTTGACACCCCATGTCATTAAGGAACTGCAAATTAAAACAACAATGAGATGGCACACCCCTATTAGAATGTCTAAAACCCCAAATACCAACAACACTAAATGCTGGCGAGGATGGAGAGCAACAACAACTCTTGTTCATTGCTGGTGGGAATGTGGAATGGTATGGCCACTTTGGAATACAGTTTGGGAGTTTCTTACAAAGGGAAACATAATCTCACCATATGATCTAGTAATTGCACTCCTAGGTATTTACCCAACTCAGCTGAAACCTTATGTCCTCACAAAAAAAAAACTGCACACAAATGTTTATAGCAGCTTTATTCATAACTGCCAAAACCTGGAGCTAGACAAGATGCCCTTCAATAGGTGAATGGATAAACAAACTGTTGTAAGTCCACACAATGGAATATTATTTGGTGTTAAAAAGAAAGGAGCTATCAAGCTATGAGAGGACATGCAGGATAGGGTAGAGAGGACATGGTAGGGCATAGTAGGCAAACTAAGATGATATTGTTAAGTAAAAGAAGCCAGTCTAAAAGACCACATGCTATATTCCAATTATATGGCATTTTGCAAAAAGCAAAACTATTGAGATAGTAAAAAGATCAGTAGTGGCTAGGGGTTTGGAGAGGTGGGGAGAGGGAAGAACAGGGGATTTTTAAGGCAGTGAAACTATTCTGTGTGATATTATAATGGTGAACTCATGAAATTATACATTCATCAAAATGTATTCCCAACAGAAATGTGGTCACGTGTCAACCAAAATACATGAACAGGACTGTCCACGGTGGCACTGTTTTTAATAGCCTCAAACCAGAAATAATTCAAATGCCTACCAACAGCAGAATGGATAAATACATTGTGGTGTACCCATACCACTGAGTACTAGGCAGTATGAATGAGGAAAAACTATTGCCTTGCCCAACAACATGGGTGAAGTTCACAGATATGATGTTGAGTGAGGGAAGCAAGATAAAGAAGAGGACCTTCTGGATGAGTCAATTTATGGGAAGTTCAAACACATAAAACTAATCTGTGGTTACTTTTGGGGGGCACTGAGTGGGAGGGGCTATGCGGGAGGCTTCTGGGTGCTGAAAATATTTCGTATCGTGACGGGGCAGACTGCACGGGTGAATACGCAAGTGAAAACTCATGAAACTGTGCACTTAAGGTACATGCAGCTTATTTTAAGTTTAACAATACAAAGGAACTTAGAAATGGCCAACATTATGAAAGCAGAATGCAAGTGACTAAAGCTTGGAAAATAGTGCGTGAGAAGTTCTTTCGAGGGTTTGCTGTCCTGAGAATGGGATCCTCTAACTGCAACACCACCACCCACTCCCTGCCCTGGGCCTCAAGGCCCTAAGGTCAGGGGGGTGACCTGTCCCTTATCTGGCCTGTTGATCAGTGGAGGCACCAGGTTTAGGGGGTCAGACACCAGTTGCCACCTCCTATCCCCAGGGCCAGCTTTGAGCCCTGAAACATGAGGCCTCAGGATCACGAGGGCAGATTCCTGCCTGAGCCTTTACAAACAAACTGGAGGCCTTTGGGGGATGCACATGCTGCTGTCCCCCCAGCTGCTCACCCCCACGGCGTGGTGAGTTCTCTTCTGGGCCTCTCCCGGCCTGCTGCCATCTTGCACTCAAGCATCGTCCAACATCTCCCCATGGGCACGGCCCCAGCCTCATTTTCATCCACCTGGTCTTCACTGGCTCTTCTGCAGATTCACTGTGGGACAGGTCACTTCCTTTTACCTCCTCACACCTCATTTCTATCTCTGCAAAGTGTAGGGACAGAGAGGATTCAGGAACCACTTGGCTAGAAACACAGACCAGCCCTTCCAATGGTGGGTTCCCTTCTGCAACACCCCAGGCAGTTACTCAATCTCTGTCTAAACGCCTCCTGTCACAGGGAGCTCACCTCTGGCTGATGGAAAGTTCTTCCTAGAAATAAGTGCAGCTAGTATGGACCTGTTTTTGCAAAAAAAAAATTTAAATGATCATCTACCAATCTAAGTATCTAAATATGTATATAAATATATGAACACATATATGCCTACTATGCATAGATAAGTTCTCTCTGGAAGGCTATACAATAAAAGAAGCAAGATGTACTCTCCACTCTGACCCATTTGCACCTTTTGAATTTTGTACTAGGTGAGAACATTACCTAGTAAAAGTAGATACAAGATGTCTGAAAAAAAGCTCTGGCCAGGCATGGTGGCTCACACCTGTAGTCCCAGCAGTTTGGGAGGCTGAAGCCAGATGATCACTTGAGCCCAGGAATTCAAGGTTACAGTGAGCTGTGATCGTGCCACTGCACTCCAACCTGGGTGACAGATCGAGACCCTGCCAAATAAAAAAGAAAGAGAGAGAGAGAAAGAGGAAGGAAAGGGAGGGGAAAGGAGGGGAAGGTTGAAGGGGAAGGGGAAGGGGAAGGGGAAGGGAAGGGGGGCAAAAGTTCTAGTTCTTACCCTCCTTGGCCACACCTCAACCACCAGTCCACCCGCTTGACTTGGGTGAGATTAAGGCTTTGAAGTCAGATGTTTGAGCCTCCATCCCCCTCTGTCAGTACTTGTGAGACAGTGGCAAATTGCATACCTTCTCTGCACCAAGGTTTCTTTGCTTATAAGATGTAAGACTAACAATGTCTGCCTGCTAGGTTACTGTGAGCTTTCAGTAAGGCAATGTCTGGCTCAGAATAGGTGCTTGCTTAATAAAGTTTAATTATTGTTATTTAATCTTGTCCCCTTATTTTGCTTGAATATGTATACCTTTTGATTTACAAACTATTCTATTTAACTCTCATGAAAGGCAATGTTGGGAGTTTTTTTGTTTTGTTTTTTTCTTAGAGAGGGTCTCACTCTGTCACCCAGCTGGAGTACAGTGGCACAATCACAGCTCACTTCAGCCTCAAACTCCTGGGCTCAAGTGATCCTCCTGCCTCAGCCTTCCAAGTAGCTGGGACTATAGACATGTGCCACCATGCCCAGCTAATTTTTTTTTTTTTAATTTTTTTGAGACACAGTCTCACTCTGTCACCCAGACTGGAGTGCAGTGGCACAATCTTGGCTGGCTGCAACCTCCGCCATGCAGGTTCAAGTGATTCAGCCTCTGGTGTAGCTGGGATTACAGGCGTGCTTTACCATGACCCGGAAATTTTTGTATTTTCAGTAGAGAAGGGGTTTCGCCATGTTGGCCAGGCTGGTCTCAAACTCCTGACCTTAAGTGATCCATCTTCCTTGGCCTCCCAAAGTGCTGGGATTACAGGCATGAGCCACCGCATCTGGCCTTTTTATCTTTTTTATGGAGACAAGGTCTCACTCTGTCACCCAGGCTGGAATGCAATGGCACAATCTCGGCTCTCTGCAGCCTCCACACCCCTGGATCAAGTGATCCTCCCACCTCAGCCTCCCTGGCAGCTGAGACTATAGGCATGCACCATCAGACCCAGCTAATTCTTTTTTAAATTTTTTGTACAGACAGGGGGTCTCGCGATGTTGCCCAAGCTGGCCTCAAACTCCTGAGCTCAAGTAATCCTCCTGCCTTGGCCTCCCAAAGTGCTGGGATTACAGGCCTGAGTCACCGCACCTGGCCACAATGTTGGGTGTTTTTAACTCCATTTTACAGATAAGAAACTGAGGCTCCGTGACTTGCCCAAGGTTACACAGCTGATAGGTTGCCAAGCCAAGAATCAGGCCTCCAGATGTCTGTGGCACTCTTTCTTCCTCCCCAGGCTACCTCTGGGTCCGGAATCTTTGTTCGGCATCTTAAATTATTCTCTGAGTGCCACAGAGGTGCCTCTGCCCCTTTCCCTTCTCCCCTCACCTCTGTTGCTCCAGTAGCATCTTTCCTGAGCCCTTGCCCTGGAAACCTGGGTATTCTGAGAAGTCGGGGAGGAGAGGGGGATAGGGCTTTCTCCATGTCCAGACGGGGCCAGGCTTTACCCTAGAGAAAGCTGGGGCCCCTGAGACTTGGTTGGAAGAGACCAGGAGAAGAGATCAGGAAACTCGATGGTCCCAGAGCCGTATGAAGATGTCACCATGAGAGACCGGAACGGGAAAGGCAGCTGTAATTAAGACCTCGATGGAGGTCAGCGTGGGCCAGGAAGGCAGCTCCCGGGCCTCACACCTGGCCCAGACACTGGAGGGCAGTGATTCCCCCAGATTCCCTCCGGCCGTAAGGAATCAGCAAGGAGGCTCGCCATCCCCAGGGAGGATGTGTTTGCAGTTTATTCCATTAAAGTCCATCTTGCCCCTGGGCTCCAGAGGGTTTGGCTCACATCTGTCATGCTCGGCAGCACCTGGCACAGGCAAAGCTGGCACATGCAAGGCGCCTGCTATTTGTCAAACGGCTAAGTGGTACCCCATAGGCTATCCCATTCACCCCGGCCTCTGCACATTGCTGCCTCCAGCACTCACCCATTTCTGTATACTCAGACCATCCCAGTGTCTGGGACCTTCTGGCTGAAGTCTCTCCTGCATCCTCCCTGTGATAACCTCACCCCTGCTCCTGTGAGGTCAATGGAGCCTCCAGAGGGGGGCATGGGTGATATGGACAAGGAGCCGTGGCAGAGTTACTACAGCTCCCTCAGCCCCCAGCCTGGAGGAGAAAATCACCACTGTAAATTTCCCCAACAGCGCCCCGCCCAGCTCCTCCTCCCTGATTCCAGACCCTTAGCTCATGATTTATAGCAGGAGCCTCGGTGGCCACCTCTGCAGGAGGAAAGCAGGCACCTGCAGCCCACACAGAGGAGTCGTCTCACCCCAGGCCTGGGGCAGGGACCCCAGACATTCACCAACACCCCTATCCCCTGCCCCCAGGCAGGGCTCTTCTGCCTCCCAGTGGGCATCCTCTGCTACAGTCCCCATCACCCTGCCCACCACAGTGTGGCTTCCCTGAACCCTGAGACCTCCGGAAGGGGAAGCCAGGAAGCTGCACCTCCCACAGCAGCTCATTCCACAGCCACTTGCCTTAACCTCCAGTTTTGTCCAATGGGACACTGGGGGATGACTGAAATGGCCATGGGGACCCAGACTGCACAGAAAGGAGGCTGTGGAGTCCTGGCCTTATTCCACCACGTGGTGATGGGGAAAGAGCACTGGGCTGCGAGCCCAGAAGTCTGGATTCTGGTCCCGGCTCTGGGTAACTGTCTGGCCCTTTCCAGGTGTCAGTTCCTTCATCTGTAAAATGGGGGCTTGGGTCAGGTGGCACCTAAGGGTTTAGGAGGAACCTAAGGGGGCACCTCTCCACACCTGTGCCCCCTGGACTTGGCTTCACATCTAGGCTGGCACTCATTGTCTGGCTCCACAAGTAGCACTCTGAATTCGAGTCATGTTAGGCTTCCCCTCTCCTACTCCTCACTTCTGGAGGAGGCCAAGAATGGGGCTTGCTATCCTAGACCCATTCATTCATAAGGTAGAGGGGGTGGGTGGTGGCTGACACAGTGTCCCTGTCCCTCCTGGGGCTGTCCCACAGCAAAGGCCCCCTCCCCACCTCAGCCTGAAAGCACAGGCTCCTGGAAGGCCTCCTACCACCAGCAGCAGTAAGACTTTGCCTCTGCCTCCTTGTTCTCTCCCAGATTTACCCCAAGGCTGAGGCCACCCCCCTCCCCAGGAACCATTGCCCAAACCAGGCTAGGTTTCCTCCAGCTCCGGCAGGAACCTGGGAGCCAGGCAGCTTCTGAGAGGTTTGGGCTGGGGGCATATCTCTTCTGCCCACCCCCAGCAGCAGGTAGGCATCAAGGTTACTCCCTAGATCAGGGTCCCAGGGATCAGAAAGAGGACTGGGTGATAAAATGACCGAGGTGGGGGGACAAGACCTGAAGTTCCTGTAAACATTCAGTGAGCTGAAAGCAGTTCCTCCAGCACAGGGCTCGGGACAGCACACTGGACCTGCTGGCTCCTATGAGCCAAGGGTTCTCTAAGGCCCTTGTTTACTAGTAATGTCACCAGTAACAGGACACAGAGGATCCAAATGTACTTCAGCCAAGTGATGCATGGATTTTTGCCTGCAAATATCTTATTCTTTCAATGCCCAAACTCCCCAGAACAGGGTCTGTCCTTTTCCATCAGATTGAGGAGTTTCCAAGGCAGAGCTGTATCTCTGCCATCTGATTGTGGGTTCTCCTAAATAATAAGAATGACAGCCACACCTACTGAGCCCGGCCCTGCTCTACGCACCTTACCCACAATATCACAACAACCTTAAAAACTGTGTGCTGCTGTCATCTCCAATGTATAGATAAAGAAATGAAGTTCGAACGGGTTGAGCTACTTGGCCAAAGCAATAGATCACAACCAAGCTCAAATCCCTGGTGGCATGGAAGCCCGAGCTCCACCCATGCCGCTTCTGAGAGTTGGAGGTGGGGGGCCCACACCTTTGATCTACTCCTTTTGCAATACAGAGACCCAGAGACAGGGGAAAAAATCCCCAAGTTTGCACAGCAAGATAGAAGCAATCTTGATGCCCAAACCAAGTTTCCTGAGGGCCTATCCTGGATTCTAGTCCACGTACAGCCAGACCCTACTCAGCCTCAGGACAGAGTGGCTCTCAGCACCCAGAAAACTGACAGCATGTCCTCCCCTCCCCACCCCCAGCTTCCCTTTGCATAGAGAAGCCAGGTCTCCTTCATGTATGTGGCCACTCCATGGCTTTTTGTCAGTGGTCTGTAAGCTCTTCCCGTAACACATACCCATTTGCAGTTCAAGTCATCAAACGCCAAGTACACAATTTTTCATTTTTATATCAATGCGTGTTCTTAGGCATCAGTTTTACCCTCCTGAAACTCAGCTCAGCTGATGGTGAAATCATTTCCCTTCCCTGAGATCTTATCTTGCATGAGAGGCAGGGGGATGGCCTGGATTCCCTCAGCGTAGGGGACCCGCTGGCTCAGGGAGTGGTTTGCCTCAGGTATCAGGATATAGAGGATCCAAATACACTTAAGTCAAGTTATGAGTGAACTTTTGCCTGCAAATATCTTATTTTCTCAATGCCTATAAGCGCCCAAGGACAGGGTCTGGTTGTTTTCCGTCAGACTAGAGGGTTCCCAAGGCAGACTTGTACCTCTCCCATCTGATTATGGGTTCTCCTAAAACAGAAATTCAGTCTCCCCTATTAGACTGAGGGCTCTCCCAAGCCAGAGCTGTGACTCCTTCATCAGACCACTTATTCGCCAAGGATAACACTGTCTCCCCCCTCAGACTAGCTAATCCCTGAGGATAATGCTATCTCCCCCATCAGACTGAGTAGAGTCTATATCCCCTCCAGCAAGTCCCCATCCTGGGCATGGCTGAATCTATACCATTTGGCACAGGGCAGCTTCTCACAGAAGAAAGCTTTAGATGGCAGGAAAACTCCCCTCTCCCTCCCCCCCATCCCCAGGGAGCCAAGCCAATAGAGGCTGCTGTGAAGGCTCCTGGGGGCCTGTCCCAGACTAGCGAGATCCAGCCAGGCCCACAAGCTCCTCTCACTGCCTGCCACCCCCACTGGGCAGCCCAGCACCCCCTGACCTCATGGCCTTCCATCATGGGAGATCTATAACATTTACAATCCCAAAACAAAAGACCCTGAGAGCCGAGGACAGAATTCGTCTTCCCAGCTGACAAGCCCCGTTAATTAACGACTTAGAAATCGATGACGAGAAGGGACAGGCGGCAAATGACACCTCATCGTGGGCCAGGAAGAGGGAGGGAATGTCCGGGGACTGGTGGACATGCACCGTGGGGCTGGCCGGGCGCCTGGGAGAGCCACCCTCCCATCTGTCACTGTCACTTCAAACGCGGTCGACTACCTCCCAAACCAGAAATTCTCATTTCCCACCATGGCAGACCCCCAAGAAAAGTGGGGAGAGATTGTGCTAAAAGAGTGAAGGGAAGGTAATTTACGGAGCACCTTCCATGTGCCGGGCACTGAGCTAGGTGCTTCTCATTCCTTATAACCTCTCACAGCAACTGGGGGAGGTAGGTTTCTTGATTCCCATTTTAGGGGTGAGAAAACTCAGGGGCAGAGGAAAGTCAACCTAAGGTTGACTAAGGTTGGGGTTGTGTTTTTAAATGCCTGCTA
This sequence comes from Hylobates moloch, assembly GCF_009828535.3. Taxonomy (NCBI): domain Eukaryota; kingdom Metazoa; phylum Chordata; class Mammalia; order Primates; family Hylobatidae; genus Hylobates; species Hylobates moloch. Next base: position 14,353,383 of record NW_026652285.1, on the reverse strand, counting down.
CAGGTTGATGAAAACAGCTCTGCTTCTAAGGAGGCAACTTGATTAAAGCAAAGAGCTCTGGATTTGAGAACAGAAGATCTGAGACTAAGCCCTATCTCCATCCCCACTGTCTGTGTAACATCAGACAAGTTGCTCAATGTCTCCGAGTCTCGGTTCCTTCATCTGTAGCAGAGGAAGAAGAATCCCTCACCCTTTCCTTACCACAAAGAGGAGTCACACACTCTTGTGGAGGAGCTTGGGCTACCTAAGGCCTACACTTGGGTAAGGGGGCAGATGTTATTTTCTGTTCATCACCCCACCCAACTTGGGGGCAAGATGTGGGATGAAATGGTATGAAAATCCAGAAGGGAAGGCTTGGGAGGGCCCAAGAGTATCCATCAAAGATAGGAGGGCAGGGGCCAGGTGCGGTGGCTCACACCTATAATCCCAGCACTTTGGGAGGCTGAGGCAGGCGGATCACTTGAGATCAGGAGTTCCAGACCAGCCTGGCCAACATGGTGAAACCTGTCTCTACTAAAAATACAAAAATTAGCTGGGCATGGTGGTGAGCACCTGTAATCCCAGTCACTTGGGAGGCTGAGGCAGGAGAATTGCTTGAATCTGGGAGGCGGAGGTTGCAGTGAGCCAAGATCACACCACTGCACCCCAGCCTGGGCGACAGAGTGAGATTCCATCTCAAAAAACAAACAAAAAACAAAACAAAACAAAACAAACAAACAGACGGGAGGGTGGGGCTGGAAAACAGGCCCCTTGGGCCCACCTGTGAGTTCAGTCTTTCTATAAAAAAAGAGACAACAGGGCAGGCGCGGTGGTTCACACCTGTAATCCCAGCACTTTGGGAGGCTCGGGTGAGTGAATCACCTGAGGTCAGGAGTTCGAGACCAGCCTGGCCCACATGGTGAAACCCCATCTCCACAAACATACAAAAATTAGCCAGGCATGATGGCAGGTGTCTGTAATCCCAGCTACTTGGGAGGCTGATGCAGGAGAACTGCTTGAACCTGGGAGGTGGAGGTTGCAGTGAGTGGAGATCACACCACTGCACTCCAATCTGGGTGACAGAACGAGACCATCTCAAAAAACAAACAAACAAGCAAAAAAACCAGAAGATAACAAAGGTGCGTACTTTGTGGAAGTTACTGTGAAGTTGAGACAGACAATGCCAGCAAAGGGCTTAGCATGGCCTGGGACATAGTAAGTGCCCAATACATGTCAGCAAGGGTCAGTGTTCTCCCATCCCTTCTCTCTCTCCCAAACCAATGTTTACAGAGATGTGGCAGAGTGAGGATCAAAGAAAATGCAAGGAGCACCTGCCTGACCCAGGGCTCCTTGCTGAGGGCCCCTGGGGAGGGAGGGAGCACAGCTCCTGCTCTTGGAGAAGACCCTGACAATGGAGCTCACAGTTACTATCCATTATGAGGAACTCAATGCTGGGACATGGACTGGTTCTCAGGGAGCCCATGGTGGGCGCTGTCTGGCCTGGAAGAATGAGTAGGAGAAATCGTGGCAGGATGTGAGGAAAGGGACTCAGCGAGGTGGGCTGAGGGAGTCCTGGTGCCCCACACATAACAGATGCCTCCCCTTCTTCTACCCAGTCCAGAGTCAGTAGAGTCCAGGAGATGTCTGGGAAATGTGGGAGTCGCAGGGGCTGCTGGGAGTGTGAGGGTGGGGGCGGGGCAGGATAAAAGCCTAGAGGGGCTGGGGCCAAATGGAGAAGGGCGCAGGATACCACAGCACGCTGGGGAGTGACAGCCTCAGCTTCTGGGTGTATCAAATGGGGCCAGGTTCCAAAGAAGAGGCACACATGGCAAACAAACACAGGAAACGAAGCTCCGCCTCCCTAAGCACAGGCAAATGCAAATCAAAACCACAGGAAGGTGGGCCGGGCACGGTGGTTCACGCCTGTAATCCCAGCACTTTGGGAGGCCGGGGCAGGCGGATCACTTGAGATCAGGAGTTGGAGAACAGCCTGGCCAACATGGCAAAACCCCATCTCTACTAAAAACACAAAAATTAGCAAACAGGCATGTGATCCCAGCTACTCGGGAGGCTGAGGCAGGAGAATCGCTTGAACCCAGGAGGCAGAAGTTGCCTTGAGCCGGGATCGTGCCACTGCACTCCAGCCTGGGCGATAGAGAGAGACTCTGTCTCAAAACAAACAAACCACAGGAAGCTATCACTCCATCGTACTGGGATGGCTATAATTAAAACAGAAACACACAGAAAATAAGCATTGGAGAGGATGTGGCACTATTGGAACCCTTGTGTATTGCTGGTGTGACTGTAACACGGTGCAGCCACCGTGGAAAACAGTTTGGAGATTCCTCAGAAAGTGAAACCTAAAATTACTATATGATAGCAAGTCTAGTCCTAGGTATAGAGCCAAAGGAACTGAAAACAGGGACTCAAACAGATACTTGTACACCCGTGTTCATTGCAGCATTATGAAGTGTCCATCAACCAGTGAATGGAAACACACAGTGTGAAACACAAAATGTGACATAGACATAGGATGGAATCCTACGCACCATTAAGAAGAATTAAGTTATGACACATGCTACAACGTGGATAAAGCTTGAGGACACAATGCTAAGTGAAATAAGCCAGGCACAAAAGGACACATATTGTATAATTCCACTTACAGGAAATATCTAGAAAAGGCAAATTCATAGAGACAGAAAGTAGACATTACCAGGGGCTATGGGAAGAAGAGAATAGAAAGTTATTGCTCAATAGGTCCAGGGTTTCTGTTTGGGGTGGTGAAAAGTTTTAGAAACAGAGTGGTCGTGGTTATACAACACTGTGAAATGTAATTAATGCCACTGAATTGTACCCTTAAAAATGATTGAAATGGTGTAAGTTATATATGTTTTACTACAATGTTTTAAAAAAAACTTTTAAAATCCAACAGAAAAAAAAGTGGGGCTAAAGATCTTTTTGGCAAGAATTCGGCTTTGTCTTCTTAGGGACTCCTTCCTAGGGATCAGGGAGCCCTATGCTAGGGGGACCCTCTGAATTGAGGCTGGGAGGATGAATGATGCCACCCCCTCCTTCTTCCCATCTGCCCCCAAAACTCCCACCCCACCCCTTTCCCCCAGTCCAAGCCATGGGGGAAAGTTGGCCAGGCCTGGACGAGCCTGGGCCTTCCTCTCAGAGCAGATGGCTTCACTCTCCTCCCCTCCCCCTGCCTTCTCCTCCACCCCCAGCCCCCTTAAAGAAGAAGAGACCTTTCCAGAATACGTCATCTCACCGGAGCCGTAAATGTCAAATTTAAATTCATACTTTGTACCACCTTTGATTTCAAAGCGGATTACACCTCAGTGGTGAAAGGCGGCCACAGCGCGGGGCCTGAGAGGTCTCCTGGGCCTCCGCTGGCCCCAAGCATTGTTAACTCCTTCCAACTCATTAGCTCTAATCCCGATGGCACTGAGTAAGGGGCCCTGGGCCGCACCCGGCACTCAGGACCATATGTGCCATTGTATCGCTCCTCGGCTAATCCAGCACCCGTCGCAGGCACTGGCCCAGGGGAAAGGGACTGTGGCCACCCGCTCCGGCCGGGAGTGTGTCCTGGCCCTCAGTGGGGGAAGGGGAGGAGGCAGGCAGGCGTTCGGCCCCAGAACCCCTACAGAGCCTTTGAGGATCAGGACGAAGGGACCACAGGGTGGGGAGGAGGGGACGAGGGTGCTGGGAGAGGTGGAAGGACAGACAGACGTCAATCGGTGCTGCGCCACGTTTTCTCTCTCCCAATATACACTCACTCACTATACACACCTATTCACACATCCACACTCACACTCCATCACACACCAGCACACTCACTATACACACCTACTCAATCACACACAAGCACAGTCATCAAACACACCTATTCACACATCCACACTCAGTCACACACTGGCACACTCACTATACACACCTACTCACACATCCACACTATATACACACCTATTCACATATCCACACTCACGCTGTCACGCACCAGCACAGTCACTATACACACCTATTGATACATCCACACTCACACTTCGTCACCCACCAGCACACTCACTATAACTCACTATACATACCTATTCACACATCCACACTCACACTCTGTTGCACACTGGTACACTCACATATACACACCTATTCACATATCCACACACACTCCATCACACACTGGCACACTCACTGTCATACAGCACCCTGCACCCACAGCAACACCTATGCACCTACACACCTTACACACACACATGCAACCACACCTGTACACACAATACCAACACCCAGAGGCACACCTTGGCACCTACACACACATTCATGTACCCTCAATACAGCCGCATTCTCACACACTCATGTCTACCCATCCACACACATGCACACACATATCCATGCACTTGCAGACACCCAGTCCCCTCTGCAGAATGTCCCTGTTTAAAAAAATAAAAGAGCTCCTGGCATTTTTTCCCCTGACCTTTCCAATGTCCAGAATGTCAGAGCCGGAAGAGACTTTAAAGAGAACTGAGCCTGCCCATCTCGCTTACCGGTGGGTAAACTGAACCTCAGCTGCAGTGCAGCCTGGCCCATCCCGGCCTGGTGACGTCACACAATTCTCTTAATGCCATGAAGGCCCTGCTTCTTCTGCTAACTAAAAAAGTTCAATATTCTAATGAATTTGAAAAGAAAAAAATAGAGTATAATAGCACCTGCCCTGCAAGATTCTTATCAGGATGAAATAAGACAATGTACATCCAAGCGTTTTATGAATGCAAAAGCGCCCTAAACAACTGTGTAAATGTCATAAATGGGTTCCTAGGACCACTCGTGAATAAGCAGCAATGGAAGACTAGAAGCTTAGAGCTTTGAGCTCTGTGCAGGTGTCCCATGGTCCTCAACTTTCCAAAAGAAAGACGGGGCAGCAGCCCAGACCCGGAAGGCTCTGGGTAATACAGGAAGAACAGGCTACAGCTGGGGCTGGTCGTGGCACCAGGCTGCTTACTCAGGCCCCACCCACACAGTGGTCTCAGGCTTAGGAGAAATCAAGTTGCCAGCTGAAAAAAGTAAACTAGGCATGTCTGACCACTGGTATCTACCCAGGCCTGGGCTCCAAGCTCCCAGCGCTCACTCTCTGAGGAGAACCTGCTGGAACAGTCTGGCTGAAGGTGACATTTAGTTAGGATAGGGGGCAGGGGCCAACATGTCACTGATCCTATCCCCAAGAAAGGGGACAGACACATGCAACACCGTAGGCTAATCATATGCAGAGGTACTAGCACAACACCATCCGTCTGCCAGTCTTTCTGTCTGTCTGTCCACATTTAGGGGTGTGGAGGGAGTGAACAGAGGTTAAAGCTGGTAGGGGAAGGTTGGATCTGTTTCTTCGGATTTTTCTCTTAAGCTAAGAAAATACATGTACACATATAGATCCCAAATGAGTTGGGATTCATTTGAGGGAGAGGGTGGCCGAGACACAATACAGACCAGGCAGGCAAGAGCCTTTGGACTTCAAGCTAGAGATGGGAGGCACCACACCTACTCAAGGTTGGGGAGAAAAACTGCCATTGACCTCCATGAATAGGGGCTGGAGGGGTGCGGGCCCAGCTTGGGGGATAGAATCAGAGAAGCAGCAAGCTCCCA